>NC_052473.1:8448648-8817586 GCF_009730915.1 Dioscorea cayenensis subsp. rotundata
AGGGCAGAGACATTGATGACACATTCCTAAAGAATGCTTATATAGATTTATCGATAGAGAGCAGACCCACCTGGTTTGCTAACCTTCACCAACTAGTTTGCGAGAGCATCCTTCCTAAAATGTTCGTATTGCATCAACAAAGAAGGAAATTCTTTGTGGTCCTCGAAACACTATGGAAAGAGACCCGGTGTGTAAAATGATCATATGTACTGTCATATCATTTTACATTGCATTCAGCGTAGATTTGACGTGTTTAGCACCTCGTTGGTATAAAATTTACATTTCTCTATTCACCACTTGGCCTATGTTTTGTTTTAGAAAAGTAAATTCAAGGCATAATGAAGCAAAATAGTCTAAGTTCTTTGAATTAGAGTTTCATCGATCTCCACGGTGGCCGTGGTGACATCTTACTCAAACTGTTGTTACACTTACCGGCTGCCATTTATCAGCTGTGGTGGCAATACAGAACCCGCTGGAAGCAACACAAAGAGTCACTAGCGGCTTCACAATGGCGAACATGGAAACCATCGATTGTGATCTCCACGAACAACGCCCGGAGGACCATCACTTTGGGACACAACTTGGAGCCCAAGATAATAACACTCCACCATGGGTGTGGGAACACTTGTGGTAAGGCCGTGGTAGTTTGATCACTATACATACCCTAGTTTCCACTAAATTACGAGAGATTCTTTTGCTTAACTAATGTAGGGCGGCGGTTCTAAGTTTGAGTGGATGGAGATGGGTTTCTTCCATATTCCAGCGGATTACAGGAGAGTTTCTCGAGGGAGTCGAGCGATCATCATTAGAGGAGCCGGTGAAGGCATCATCTAACGTCAATCTTGGGATCACTTTACATCGTAACCTTGAGGAGCCTATTAGAGAGAGTTAATTTAGGAGGAATTCTTTGAATGTCTATCTATTCTTTGGTTTTGTAAGCTCTCTCTTGCTTTAATTGATTCTTTTTATGATCACGAGAAACTAATTTGAGGCGAATTATGTGTGTAGGTCACTCAATTGTGATTTATGAATCTTGATTGATTAATTCAATAGATCATTTTAGTTTGTGTGATTAATTGCATGTTCTTAATTGATTGATATTCTTGTTAATGTGGATGAGAAATATACCCCATGTTGAGAGCACACATGCTATGATGGATCTGTCGTGCACACTATGAGATTAGGCATAGCTGCAGGTTTCCTACGGATAGTTGAGCCACAAATGATGAGTGAGGAGAATGGAATGCAATATCAAGGTTACGAATTATCAACATTGTTGGAATACTTTGAAAATACTGCGTTCGTCCTTTGGGAATAAAGAGTGAATTTTGTCGGGAGCCAATTCCTTCACTCTTTTTCGATAGCATTCTAGCGAATGTGTTAGTGTGGATCGAAGAAGTTGAAGATGAAGCAAAAATTTGTATCGAGTCAATCTCATCAATTGAGGTGTGTGGGTTGGAAGTAATCAAGTGGAAGATGAAGATAGCTTGGATATCCTTGGGGTAAACAACTTTGGAATGAGGATACTCGGGGAAGAGTTAGAAGAAACTTCAAAGGGGTTTGAAGAAATTGATGAAAACAAGCAAATCGACTCGACCTTGGTGGAAGAACCTGCGAGTTAGAGCTAAAAAGCATTACCGAACCGGGTATGCTTTTTCCTAGCGAAGGATCAAAATTGCTCGGTGATCATTGCTGACTTTTCTTGAACCAAAAAGAAGCAGCTGATACGCTATACTAAAGTTGCACAAAACAGCCATAGCTTGGAAAATTTCAGATATCAAGGGAATCAACCCGTCCTTTTGCACTCACAAGATTTTGATGGAATAATTACAAAGCGTGATTCAACCTCACGAAGAGTGAACCCAAACATGAAAAGAAGTGGTAAGCGAGTGGTAAAAAGCTCCTTGATGCGAGGAATTATTTACCCCATTTCGGATGAGTGCGTGGGTGAGCCCAACACAAGTAGTACTGCAGAAGGGTGGTATAGGATGGTGAAAAATAAGAGCAAAAATGAGTTAATTCGAGCAAGAATGGTCCGGGATAGCGTGTTTGCAGTTGATTATCGGAGGTTGAATGATGCCACAAGAAAGGATCATTTTCTCATTGCAATTCATTGACCAAATGTTGGGCGACTAGCGAGCCACAAAATTTTATTGTTTTTCTAGATGGTATGTGGGTATTTTCAAATCCCAATTGCACCCCGAAGATCAAGAAAAACAACTTTTTACTTGCCCTTTTGGTACTTTTCAGCTTATAGAAGGATGCCTTTTTGGACTTTACAACACTGTAAACCACTTTCAAAGATGTATGAGCCATCTTTGATGACTTGTTAGAAGATATAATGGAGAGTCTTCATGGATGACTTTTCGGTGTTTAGAATTCTTTTGAGGGGCATGCTTGAAGTCTTGAGAAAGTATGTATCTTGGGTGTGAAGAGACGAATTTGGTTTCTAAGAGGTGAAGTGTCACTTCATGGTCGAAGCGGATCGTCCTTGGTCGCTAAAATTTCTAGCAAGGAATTGAGGATTGATCGAGCAAAAATCGAAACTATTGAAAAACTACCTCCTCGACCAATGTCAAGGCAATTAGAAGTTTCTTGGGGCATCACGGGGTTTCTATCACTCGATTCATTAAAGATTTTTCCAAGATTGCTCAACCAATGACCAAGTTGTTAGAAAAGACACCCCATTTGAGTTCGATCAAGGTGCTAAACTTGCTTTTAACGTTAAAAGAAAAACTCATACAAGCACCTATCCTCGTCTCACCCAGGATTGAGTCTCCCCTTTGAACTTATGTGTGATGCTAGTGATCATACCGTTAGAGGCTGTCTTGGGGTAGAGAAAAGATAAATATTTCCGACCCGAATTTATTATGCAAGCAGAAAGCATGACAAGTGCCGAGAGAACTACACTATTCTTGAAAAAGGAGTTCTTGGATTGTGGTGTTTGCATTTGACAAATTCAGATCATACCTCATTCTTTCCCAAGTGGTTGTTTTCACGGACCATTCGGCGTTGCGTTATTTAATGAACAAGACCGATGCAAAACCAAGATTAATTCGTTGGGTGTTGTTATTGTAGGAATTTGATGTTGAAATTAGGGACAAGAAAGGGGTTGAAAACGTGACATGCAGATCATCTCTCTAGCCTTGAAGGTTTAGAAAAAGAAGGGTCATGGAAAAGCTGAAATTAATGGCGCATTTCACTGAGGACCATTTGTAAAATCTGCAGGAAATTTCGAGTTGAAACTCCATGGTTACGCTGACTTCGCCAATTATCTTTCGAGGAAAAGTCCTCCTAGGGGGCTGTCTTTTCGACAAAGAAGAAAGTTTTTCGATTTAAAGCACTTTACTTGGGAGGATCGATGACCTTTTTCGAATTTGTTCAGATCATATAGTGCGAGTGTGTCTCGCGAGGGGAAAGGTTGGAATATTCTAGCCCATTGTCATTCGGGGCCGAGTTGGAGGCCATTATGCCTCGGGGAAGGACATGCTGAAAAGGTTTTTAGCGGTGGGATTTTATTAGCCAATGTTATTCAAGACTCAAGACAATTTGTGCAAAGTTGCGATAGTTGTCCACGGCGGGAAATCTGGCTAGTCGGGATGAAGATGCCCACAAAAATCAATCACGGTTTTGTGAGGTTTTTGATGTGTGGGGCATCAACTTTATGGGGCCATTCCTAGCTCAATGGGAATTGTTATATATTGAGTCGCCGTGGACTATGTATCTAAGTGGGTGGAGGCTCAAGCTTCTCCCTACAAATGATGCTAGAATAGTAATCAAATTCCTCAAGAGATTGTTTACTCGTTTGAACCCTAGAATCATCATAAGTGATCGGGGAGACTCATTTTTGCAATGCCCAATTTGATAAAATTACGAAAAGATACGGTGTGAGGCCATCGTCTTTGCCACACGTATCATCCATAAACAAGTGGGCAAGTGGAGGTAACCAATCGAGAATTGAAGAGTATTTTATCAAAGTCGGTGGAGCATAGTCGGGAAGGATTGGTGGGAAAGATTGGATGATACATTATGGGCATATCGGACGACATATAAAACTCGGTGGGAACCACGCCGTATAACCTTGTTTATGGAAAGCGTGTCATTTACGGTGAGAGCTTGAACACAAAGGCATATTGGGCAATTAAAGCAATGAATTTCGGTCTTGCGAGGCGGTGACCAAAGAAAGTTGCGATTGATTGAGTTAGATGAGTGGAGACTAAGAGCCTATGAAAATGCGAATCTACAAAGAAAGAATTAGTTCATGGCATGACAAACACATTAGACTGCACAAGGATTTCAAAAGTAGGCGACCAGGTGTTACTCTTCAATTCTCGGTTGAAGTTGTTCAGGGAGAAAGCGAAATCAAGATGAGTCGAGGTCCATGTGAGATTACTCAAGTATCTCCACACGGTGCAATTGAGATCACTCACCCGGAGAAAGGAACATTCAAGGTAAATGGACATAGATTGAAGCCTTACTTCGAAGGGGATGTGGAGGTTCCTAGGAAAGAGGTTTTTCATCTTTGTGAGCCACCATGAGGTAAAAACAGGTACGTCAATCTAATTGACGTTAAACAAGACGCTTCTTGGGAGGCAACCCAAGCTTTTTAGTTAGTTTTTAGACTCAGAAATTTAAATTCTGCAGAAATAAATTCATGAGTGTGTGTCTTGATTAATTTTGTTGATCGTTGGTGTTTTTGTGGAATTTTTTTCGGTGACTTGAATTGTTGTTTATGTGTATAACATGGTTTAGGGAATTGAATTTGATGTTTAATGTTGAAAAAAATTGGTGTTAATTTGGAGTTTTGGGGCACTTTCTGGGCTATGCTGCAGAAATTTTACTAGTCCACGGCCGCGTGGAATTTTTCACTTGATGCGTGTCTACGATCTCTAGCAGGGTGTGGAAAATCCACACCCCCATGTGCTCTATAAGAATATGAAGGGAGCACTATTCATCATCTTCTATTTTCAAAAGAACCTCTTTTCATCTTCACCTTTCACTCCTATAAAAACTCAAGTTTTGATCTCTAAAACCAATTGTTTTTCAACTCTTTGGAGGATTAGAGGTGATTTGCGGAGTTTACACCGAGTTTCCTTCTCCGATTTGCTCCGGTGAGCCTTCACTCCCTTCCACCCCTTCCATGTTCTTCAAGGTCATTTTCTTGGAGTTTTTCATGGTATTTTTATGATGAGTTCTCATAGGGAATCATGCTAGAAACTTGTTCAATGTATGAGAATGATTTGTATGATGCGTAGGAGCCCAGACTCCGGCCAAAAGCGCGGAGTCCAGCACCTGCAGCGCGTCGGCCTGCCATGCAGCGACGGCGTGGAGGCTGCTGCTAGCGCATGGGACCCGCAGCGACCATCGCGGTCGGCGTGGCCCCCTTGGCCGAAAGCCGCACAAAGCCAGCGACCCAGCGTCGTTTGCAGCCTGGCTGCAGCTGCTGCGCAGCGGCCGATGCGTGTAGCCAGCGCGCGCAGCGAGGGTTCGCCGCTGCATGGTCAGCGTGGGCTGGAGCAGAGGCGATTGGCCATCTTTTTCCCCCGGCTCGCTGCTCTTGTGCATGTGGTGCGTAGTTTACACTGTATTCATGTCGAACTGATGTTTTTAAGTGTTTTCTTCGTAGTTATGGCACCACGGACCAAGAGGTTAGCCCGAAAATGTTCTTGCCATAATAGGGAGCCATCCCCCTACCGTAGTGAATTTCCGACCACATTCGTCAGTGCGGTTTTGAGCGTCTCCGGCGCGTGAAGATTGGACAATGCGTTTTATCATTTGGGATGCACTAGAGGACATTGGTCTTGTTGAGGAGGTCAGAGCACTTGTTAGTGTGGGCGGTTGGGACCGGTTATTCTCCACTCAAGAGCCCGTCAGGCGAGATATCACCTTGGAAGTTCTTGCCTCATTTTATTTTGATCGTGACACAGTTGATATCAGTTTTGATGTTTCCAATGCCATTCGTTTCCGAGCTTTCAGTCAGTCGCATAGGATGTCTTTGACCCAGTTCTCGATATATCTCGGATTGTACAATCAGAACAATGCTATACTATCGAGTACACTGAACTCCTCATCGATTATCCTTATAATCTCACTCTGGGCCAGGTTTTCCATGATCTATGCAGTGGTCGTCAGTATTCCGCAGGCTAGTCAAAGGCCTTGTTGCTTACTTGACCGGCGCACAGGTACATCCATGCTGTTCTTAGCAGGTCCGTGACAGGTCGGGGAGATGGTACTGGTTCACTTAGCAGGACAAATCTTTTGTACCTCCATTCCATGGTCCATGGAGTCCCTCTCCACTTAGGATATGTGTGCGGATTACTTTCGTCATCAGAGTGAATATTTGCGATTGGAAGCATTGTTCGCAGGACCCTACATCACTCGTCTTATGTTCAAGATGGGTCTTATCCGCTCGGTCAGAGGCGAGAAGAGAGTTAGTAGTCCAGCACCATTGGGTTTGGCTACTCTCCGTTTGATGGGCATTGTCAGATGTACAGGCTCGGGCGGATATGCACTAGTTGAATCGTCATCTGGGGACGATGAGGAGCCTACTGAGGCTATAGAGGCACTACCTGCAGCTGAGCCCATAGTCACCGAGGCAGCTCCGGCAGCATCAGCCGATCTTGAGTCATCTTTCCCTCAAGTTCACGAGTGTCTGGCTCGACTCGAGGCTGCCATTGCTACCATCCTTGAGAACCAGGGATGGATTCTGGAGCGTCTTGATCGTATTCAGCAGACTCTTGATGAGAAGGTCTCATCTGCTTCTGCACCAGCACCAGCTCCAGATACTGATGCTTGAGGTGTCACACTCATGAGACTATTATTTTAGTTTCTTGCTCTTAGTTGTTTTGTTAGTAGCTTTTAGACTTTTGTACTCAGAAAGGCTTCACCTTCTGAGAGTTATCTTCTTGTCTTTCTTTTGTGTGAGTATATGCTTTATTATGTTATTTATATGAACTCATATTTTCTTTTATATTTTGTTGAGCTTCACTGAACCCCTTATATTCCGTGCAGATGGCCTTGAGAGTGATGTTGATGGTGTTTTAGTCATAGACATGATCATGTGATGTTGTCACATGGTGGTGTGAAACTTCACAACCCATACAACCCAGCCCATGAGTTAGACTTCACCAAACAATTAATGAGGGAGTTTAGGGGAGTATTGTTTTTAATTGCATTCCCACACATTATGCTTCCATTGTTATTATTTTTTTGTGCTTGCATACATGCGTTGAGGACAATGCACATCATAAGTGTTTGGAAGGGTTCACCTTATACATGACTTTTACTTGTGTTTTCATGAGTATGCTCTTGTTGCCAATGAAGGTTCACCTTAGGGTTTAGAGTTTAATTCTTAGTTTTTGGAGGTTATAAACATTGGATTTTATCATGCTCTAGTTTTCATCCAATTTTCTTTGAATATTTTTGTCCGATTGCTCTTTGTGCACTCTTCTCACTCATTAGACCTATGAAGACTCTAGTTCATTATGTTTGGGACTTTAGTGTGCTAGTTTTTATATAAAAAAAAAAGAATTGGAAATTGTTTATTGTTTGTACATAGGAGGTGGAAAGAGCTACCACCCATGATGTATGTAGCTACTCTCATAAGTTGGATACTTGTTATGCCCTAATGAGAGAAAGAGCTATCTCATGGGATGTGTGAAAGCTACCATCCTTGGTAGAAAGAGCTACCACCTCGAAAGTGTGAAAGCCACTCGGGAGGCATCTTGGGAAAGGGCTACCTTAGAGGTTGTGTGAAGCTACTACCTATTCTTTCTGTTCATAAATAAGTCCCATGTTAATAAGAACTTGGTAGTGGACATAGTGTTGACATGAGTTGAGTTTTTCACACACACACGCATTTGGATTTTATCACATTCATTTTTGATTGGATTGTTTGCTAGAGCATTGATGGTTTTGTCTAGTGTTTGATTCTCTCCATGACTGTAAAATTTTATTCTTGTACTCTTTTGGTGAACATAAGGCCAAGCACTTCTCTTTTCTTTCCATGAGTTTAATGTTTAATTTTGCTTGAGAACAAGCAAAGACTTAAGTGTGGGGGAGTTTGATAAGTGCTTGAGTAGACATATTTATATATATGTTTTACGTGCATTGAGCATCATTTTTACCATGGTTTATGTCTCATATTGTGTATTTGGTGTTCTTTTATGCATATAGGTTGTGAATGCCTTGAAGAGTAGAAAGGAGGCAAAGATAGGCTATAAAGACACAATGTTGGGAGTTCTTGTTCAATTCAAGGACCAAGACACGAGAGGAGTTCATAAGCGTGGAGATGTGTGCCAACTTCTAAGAAGATTCAAGTCAATTCACTAGTTGGAAGGGGCACAAAGGCAGCCCACATCTTCATGTTCCTTCTCTTTGTGAAGATTGCAAGACCTCTCAAAGATACGTTGATGAAGAAAGCGTTTTATAGCCTACCACATGGGACGTGTGCCCGGATATGTGGCCTTAGAGAAGAGTGTTTGGACCGCGTTTTGTGAAAAAGTCTTTGCGCTCACGTGGAAATTCCTGCACCTGCAGCGGCGTGTGGAAAATCCACATGGGTAGCGTGAGGGCGCAGTGACAACCCGCGAGTTTTGGGCTTTAAATAGGCCGTTTGCCTTTTTTTTGAGAGACTTTTGGCAAGGGTTTTTAGAGAGCACTTTGAAGGCAAAGGCTGCTAGGGTTTTGGAGGAGGTCTTTGGCGATATTGGGGGACGTTCATCACCAACTTTGATCGATCTTCTCTCCGTCATAGCATAGAGGAAGCCTTTGGTGACCTAGCTTCGGAGAAGGATTCTTCAAGACGTTGGGCGACCCATCAAGGCCATCATCATGAATTTAAGGGGGTTTTACTTCATGGTTTTCATTGCTTTTCATTGTATTAATCATTGTTTTATAACTTGCTCCATGGAGGGCTAAACCTTAGTAGGTATTTGGGCATGTGAACCCTAGGATCTATGTTTTTATAATGATTTACTTTATGTTTCTATTAAATCCGAGTTGATTTGAGTTTTAATCTTGTGTTCCCATTGCTTTCTTGTTTAATTAATCCTCGTGGTTGATTGGATTCGCATGAATTGTTACTTTGATGTGAGAGAGGTCTCCATTAGAGTTAGAACTTCAAGGTTAAAGAGGGTTGAGAGGGTGAGTCATGAGATAGTGGAGTGTCCCCTTTCCCTTCCGATTGAGTGTTTCCTATCTCCGTATTCCCTAAACTCTATGCAACCATATTTGGTGTGAGGCGTGAGATTGAGAGATTTCTCCGTCGGGACCTTGTAGGGGGTTAGAGATCCTTCGCCTGGAATTAGGGTTGGATCTATCTTTAGGAATCGGTTTCACTCTTAGGTGTCCCTAGAGCATATTGCGGTCATATGGGGTGTGAGGTGTTGAGATTGAGCGATTTCTCCGCCGGGACCTTGTAGGGGACTTGTACCAGTGGTTTGGAGGCAAGGGCCGGTAGTTCTTGGATTACCTCGACTAATTAGACTCGGTTTAGAAGCATTTAGTGAGTCATGAGCTTCATGTTAGATCCTAGGGGGAGCATTGTCCGGGTACCTCATCTTTATTGATTGAGATCTCCTTTACTTGTTTTCTTGCCCATTTGCTTGCTTATTAATTCTCTTGCAATTAGTTCATTTCATCACATCCATTGATTTTGACTAGATAACTAAGAATTGGTTAATACTAATACTTCCGTTCCCTGTGGATTCGACTACCCACTCACCGGGGTAATTATTACTTCGACACCCATGCACTTGCGGTTTACACGCATATTCGGACGTGTCACTCATATCCATCTTATTAATAATCTTGAACATCTCCTAGATTATATGATGCACACCACTTAAAATGTTTATACTAGCAAGTGCACTAATCATACAAGTAATATAATGTGCACTTTAATAATAAAGTCAATCCCATAAATATAGGAATGTCTAGCCTATAAAATAATGTGAAGTAAAACTAAATTCATGAATTGATGAAAACAAACACAAACAACCACAATAAGTTTATCAGGAAATCTATATTGATATGGTTTTAGAATTAGTTTGTTTCATGCTCGTGTTGTTAAAATAGTTTTTCATATTTGATTTTAAATGATCGTATTTCTACTATATACCATGCTATATCGAATTTTTTTATGTGGTTATTTATAAGTTATGATACACAATGATTTGTTTGAAAGGGTCTTTATTTCAATTACATGGGCATGTGAGATTTTGAATTTGGTGACCGTGAGTGACTTAGCTACTATAGTGGTGGTCTCCATTGACCGGCCTAATAGGAGGTAGCGTGGTAGACTGGATGACATTGGTTATCTATTCAAGAGGCTCGAAGAGAACCAGAATTGAAAGTGGGTGAGTTCCCCCACTTATTCTAAGGCATCATGTGTCACCTCACGTGTGATCTTAGAGGCCAACAGTAAGGTGAACTTGTTTTGATGTTTAAAATTATGTAACTAGTCTTGGCAGCCCCATACCTAATCTTGGCGGTGGTTTTAGTTTGGGGAGCTATTTCTTGGTTGATTTATGAGTTTGGTTTTTATATACAAATTTTTAATTGATTATTATTATTATTCTTATTACTACTTTTTAAAAACCATGAGCTAGACTTATTACATTATGGAAAGTTTGTTTATAGGCATCATTTCTTGTTTCATAATTTTTTTCACGAGATGTGTATTTCAAATGTAATATTTTTATGATATTAAATGATATTTCAAACACCCTTAATAACCACTCACTAAGTAACTATGTTACTCATCCACTCTATTTTTCATTTTTCCTTAAGTAGTGATTGATAGTGCGGTGATGTTAGGGTGTTGTGCCGGGTCGCTCCATGATGTGAACACTCGCAAGTGCACAGGGTCATCAAGTAATACCCTGTATATGACACAAGGGTCGTATTCCTCGGGGCAAAGGAGCTATCCTTACTTCCTTTGTACTTGTTGTTTAGCTTACAAATTAGAGTGCCGATGTCCAAAAACTACTAAAAAGGATTAAAAAAACAACTAAAGTAAGAAATCTACACATTGTGTGAATGAGTGGGAAACCTAGAGAAAAGAGTGGTTACAGATGTGGATTCCCTTGGGTCTACTAATGCTAGAATAATGCTAGGGTTGTAAAAGCATTGGTGATTTTGGACCAAGAGATTTCTAAGAAAGGTAATCCCGAATCCCTCAATGATTATCCCTAATCCCATATGAGTATTGGCTCAGGATTTCTTCCAACCAAATCCTCCTATGATTGCATTGGGGACAGAGAATTCTCTAATTAGGGTCAAACACACATCTAGGTTCATCCATAACAGTTGGATTGGTACAAAAATACCCGAATCCTCGGTGTATTCATACATGAATCCCTTTTAAGCTAAGTGAGTCTAATACAAGGGTGCATTGCATCCCGCGTATACAAGTACAACCTATGAAGTGAACCATTGAGTTCTCATGCAATTCAATACATCAAATGACACAAAACTTGAAACCATAAAATTAAACCATATGCATTTAAAGCAAACAAAGCGTTCATACAAGCAAGTTCACCCCAAGGTTCACCGGAATCAAGTTACCTTGGGGTTTAGCGATCCATACAAACAAATATATGGTGCAATAAGATGAAAACAACTAAAATAATCATAAACAAGACCCCCTTGAAGATTAGAAGCCGAATGACGCTTTGGATCTCATGGAAAGTTTTCATGAAACAATAGCATCATCCCTCGTCGTCTCCAAGCCTCTACAAGTGGGATCAAGGGTATATCTTGCCAGATTATGCTTCTCCTATCAATTTCCTCTTCAAAATTGCCCTTAATCACCTTTCTTCACCTCGGATCAAGAATATAGTGTTGGAGTGCTCAAGGAGAGGGATGATGCCTAGCACCAAATGCCGTAAAAGTTTCTTTTAAACTCCTCTCGGGATGGCTTCATGGTCTGGCTCATTGGCGCAATGATGCCCATGAGAGCCTCGAGATTTTTGCCGAAATTTTAGCAAATTGCTACAATAAACTTCTACAATAAACTGCAAATTCTCCAATTGACTTACGGGCGTCTTCACGGCCATCAGGTTGCCCATCAAGAAATTCTGAGACTTTGTCATTTCTCTAATACTTCATGCTACAGTACTTACTATGGTGTTACTACAATACCGAGCTCTAAAACACCATTTTTGGTTCCAATTTCTTTCTCATTGCATCATTGAGCTCAACTAGGCTTCTTTGAGGCGTGTAACACGAATGAAACTAATTAAACCATAAAACAACATTGATTCATCAAAGAATACATGAATAGTACATAATTTATACATATAGAATACATACATTTAGGCGTTTATCGCTCTACTTTCCCTTGTTGTTATTAGGTCATATTATATTCTTATGTTCAGTCATGTTAGTTGGATCCACTAGTGTTTAATAAATGCTTATAGTTTGTCTATTTTCGTTTTATTTTCAACAATATCCCATATGTTGCTCTTTTTGATATTATGTTATTTTGAAGTTATATTTTATGTGAGCTTTTAATATGTATTTATTTGTGATGAAAGTCATAGGTTGTCTTTGCCGTAGGATGTCTCACGGTAAGGTGGGTGTTCATGTCACTTATTTCATTATATGGTGGCGATTACCATGTGATCAGTAGCGGGCCAGGGAGTGACAAATTTATTTCTATTAGAGCCAGGTTTAATGTTTACTATTTTTGGTCGTAATCATGTTTACTTTCTTTTTCACATCTAGTGGTTCCAATTAGGGTTAAGCATATAGTAACAATGCATATTAGAGGTTAAAGCTTTCATCTTGGGTCAACTTTAGTCAAGTATGCCAACACAACTAATGCGCACATATTATAGATCCTCTGCTCCTACATTCACATCATTACTTATCTCAAAAGCTTATTAAGCTTTTAGTTATGGCAAGGCCTAAATTTTAAATTTTATTTCTAAAGTTAGTGCCTAGATTTTAGCCTACCAATTATAATAAAGGTTTTCCAAAGATAGGATTGAGCACTTTGTCAGAATTTTATTCTAGGTCTTGTGTGTTTTATTTACAATTAGTGCTGAGCAAATTTTGATTTTTGTTATTTTTATGGAATATATGTGATTATTTTAGTTTGAGAAGATTGGAAGAGAGGACATAGGTCATGGTAGTAGTATTGTTATTAAGTTTGTTAATATTAGTGAGCAAAGCCTGTCTGGTGTCAGTGATAAAATCAGAGATAGAATAGAAAATAATGTTATGGATGTCATGAGATTTGTGAAGAATTGGTATTATTGTGATTGATAGTCAAAGAAGTATCCAAATGGATGGAGGTCGAGCTTCGTCTAATACTAGAGTGTAGTAGTGGTGTGATTCCTGCAAGTGTACAGGGTCGCCAAGTAATACCCTATGTGTGACACAGGGGTCATATTCCACGGGGCCAAGGAAGTACTATTACTTACTCTTCCTCTACTTTCTAGCCTACTAATCTGAGTAAAAAGGAATAAATAAAATAAACTAACTAACCTAAGATCAAGTTACTAGCACACACAAATAAAAGAACAAGGGAGTGTCAAGCATGAGAAGGAGATGTTCGGACAAAGAATCCCCCAGGTTTATCATTAAGGTCCAAACTAGGATGGTTTAAAGTGTATTGACAGTAGTTAAGACCTAGAGATCTCTTAGATAGATTAACCCCTAATCCCATACGAGTGGTGATCAGAATCTTTTCCGAGGCAACACTCCTACGATTGCAATGAGTTCAAGGAAATCTCTAAATAGGAGTAAACCTACTTTTTCTTCATCTTAAGCCTATTGTTGGAGGGCTACCGACACCCGATTTCTTTGTATATCAGTATAAGCATCCTCTTTCAACCTATGTATGATCTAGTACAAGCACGTATTTCACGTCAACAAGCACAATTCAAGAATGAACTACGAAGTTCTCCATTAGTAGCTCAATACATGCAAAGCACAATAAATTGAATCTTAGATAACCATCAAATTAAACAATGATGACATCCAAGGTTTTTACACAAGATAAAGCCTAGGTTTCATCGAAATCCAAACACTATAATAAGTTAATCCCACATAATGAGGGATACTTATAGAACATACTGATAAGTGCTAAACTGATCATATTTTTTATATCATTTACACTATATTTAGCATGAAATTGTACTTGGTTAGCATCTCATTAGTATGAAATATCATTCTTTTGTTCAAAACGACCTTTATTTCTGTTTTAGGAAGAAAGAAGCGAATTCGAGGATGTTTTGAAGCAAAATGAAGCTAGTTACTGAATCAAGGTTGCACCATGACTCATAATGGGCGTTATGGCAACACACAATGCCCGTTATCTACACTTACCACTACCATGATTATGCCATTTTAGCATGAGTTTACTGGTAGCAACATAGAAGCCATAACGGCCTTATAACGGTAGTTGTGAAGTCCATAACAGCCATTGTCAAAACACATAATGCCCAAAGACCGTGCTAGGACATGACTTGGAGCCTAGGCAATAACTTCCAATGGGCATCACAACGTCCGTGGTGAAGCCGTGGTGGAGGTGACTACTATAAATACCCTAGTATTCTCTAAATTCGAAGAGACTCTTTTGCTGAACAACTTAGGGCAACAGGATTTTTGGAGATCTGAGCAGCGGAAGATGGAGTTTCTTCCATATCCCAACAGATTCCAGTGGATTTCTTAAGATTATGTCAACGAGCATCATCTGAGAAGATTGTGCGTAACAGGCATCTTCAAAGATCATCATCAGAGGGGCGTGAGTGACACACGTCATCCGGACAATCTTGGGATCCTCTAATCCCCAACTTTTCAAGAACTATTGAAGGAAGTTAGTCCATGAATACATTAAGAGCTTATATATTCTTTATTTGGTCTTGTGATTCTCTTGTGTGTTGATGCTTTGCTTGTTATGATCCATAAGAACCTAATTTGAGGAGAATTGTATGTCTAGGTTCCTTGGTTATTATTTATGAATCTTGATTAATTAATATAACTTGTTCTAGTTTTCATAATCATTGCATATTCTTAATTGATTGTTACATGTTGATGTGGATGAGGAGGATATACCCCCATGTTGATGACACTCATGCCATGATAGATCTATGCATGTTCTAAGAGGTTAGGCATATCTAGATTTCTGGATTAGGGATTGATTGTCCCTTAGGCTTAGGGTTGGATTGGTCTCTTCTCGTGGGATTCTCGTACTTAAGGCAAAACCTAGGAGGTTGGGTGGAAGAGATTCCATCTTAAGTTTCTAGTGGTTTAAACCTAGTCGCCATGGCTTATTGGGGCTAGTAAGCCTTTGAATTCCCCCAGTTCGATCCTAGAACATGATTGACACTTAATACCTACCATAATTAATAATCAATTTAACTTTAATACATACTCCTAACTCCTTCTAAGTCTGTTTAACGACGTCTCCAATTGTATTGTTTAATAGTGTTGTACAAGTAAAACTAAATAAAAACGTAAATGATTAGGCTATTGATTAAGTCAAAAGGAAGTAATAGGAGCCTCTCACCATTCCTGGGGAAATATGACCCTCGTGCTCACCCATGTGGTATTACTTGATGACTCGTACACTTATAGTATAACTGACTAATTATAGTATTAAGTGCATACTTACTTGCATGCTCATATATTTGTATAATTTACACACCCATAACCCGTTTGTCAAGTTTTTGGTGCCATTGCCATGGACACAGAGTAAGGAGATTCTAGGAAAACTTGTAGCTTAGTGTTTTAGCTAATTATATTTATTATTATTATATTATTACTATATTCATACAATGTTGAAGACTTATTGCCGCTACTCTTGTCTACAAGTGACTATTCATGACCAGAGCTGATCCTATAGAACTAGTAGAAGAAGTAGCAAACCAGAGAGAACCCCTAACTTTGTTAAGGAGACTCCAGAGGAGGCCAGTTATGGAAGTGAATAATAATAGTCACAGCGCAAAATCTGTAACCATGGTTGAACCAAGAAGAATACTGTTCGAGTATGAGAGGCCACAGTTTACAAGAGAAGAATTCAGTGTGCAAGCCCCAACAATAATAGCTAACAACTTTGAAATCAAAGCTAGCACTATTGGGATGATTCAGAACTCCTATCAGTTTGATGGCCTAGCGGATGAAGACCCAAATACCCATCTCTCAAAATTTTTACAGATCTGTTCGAAATTCAAGATGAGCACAATGACAGATGACGCGATCAGATTGTAACTTTTTTCTTTCAGCTTGAGAGGCTCGGCATACCGGTGGCTTATTTCTCTAGTACTGGGCTCAATCAAGACATGGAATGACTTCGTGGAGAAATTCCTTGGACGGTACTTCCCATCAAGCAAGGAAGCGAAGTTCAGGCAACAGATCTCGGCATTTAAGAAAAGAGAATCAGAAACACTGTTTGAGGTACATGAATGATTCAAGGACCTTCTTAGGCGGTGCTTGCATCGTGGATTCTGTTCATGGATGAGATTACAAATTTTGTATAATGGGCTAAACTACTAGACTAGGCAGATTATTGATGCAGCAGTAGGAGGATCTCTGAGTAACAAGTATCCTTAAGAAGAAAAAAAGTTATTCGAAGACATGGCAAACAATGAATCACACTGGAGTTCATAAGGGAGATAGGCAAGAGTGGGCAGGTGATAAGTGCTTATGTGATATGAATGCGAAGCATTCTTTCCTTATGTTGAGCATTACTTTTCATGGGTTTTTACACTAATATGTGTGTTTTTATGTTACTTTTATACAGGTAGGGTTGTGAGGCCGATTATGAAGGAAATAGGCTAATGTGAATCATAATGCACCAATTTTGGAGGAAATCTTGCTAAGGTTCAAACGCGAAGACATAGGTCAGGTGTAAGACGCTAGAGTGTGTGACAACCTCCTTTTATTCGAGTGGGCACATCCATTTGGAGGGGCACAAAGGCAGTCACACTTGAGCATTCTGACTTATGCACATAGAACAAAAGCAAGTGATCCACGACGTGAATGTGTGCCCGTTTGCGTTACCCCGATGAAAGTATGGAATTGGGAATCTATTTAGGTCGAATACTGTAGCAACAAGATAGCATATAGTGTAGCAGCACTGTTCATAGTCTGCCGAGAAACCAGAGAAGCAGAGAATCCACACGGGCGTGTGGAAATTATCCACGCCCATGTGGAAATTTCGCACGGGCGCGTGGAGCATCCACGCCCGTGTAGTCGCCCGATTCCAGCCCTATTTAAAGCCGATTCAACCTTGATTTTGGTATTATTTTCTCCATCTTTTCCCCAACTTGAGAGAGGGCTTCGGCTAGGGTTTCGAGGGGTATTGGGCAAGGTTTTGGAGAGGTTCTACGGCTCCGACATCGTCATTCCTTAGGAAGAAGGTTGGTAGGGGAGCTTACGTCAAGGGCGTATCCTATACCTGGGACTGAGGGAATCCTTGGACGACGAGTAGAGGACTTTCCACAAGACCATTGACATGATTATCGAGGGGGTTTCTTTATGGATTATTGCTTTTTACATTCTATTTCTTTGATTGTACTTAGCTCCATGGAGAGCTAAACTCCCTAGTGGGTACTCGGGTATTGTGAACCCTAGGATGTATTTGTTTCTTTTGAACCTCTTTATTATGCTTTCAATAAATTGATGTTTATTGTGACTTCCAACCTTGAATGCTTGATTGTATGAACACTTCCCCTAGAGTGACACTAGGGTTGAGAGTTCTTGTTGGTAACCTTGTGAGTGAGTGACACACCACGAGCGCTAGACAAAGCTAGGTTGGAGAGGGTTGAGAGGGTGAGTCGAGAGGTACATGAGCATCCCCTTTCCCCTCCGGCGTGATAGATTCTACCTCCGTTCCTCGAGTTCTTTGCGGCCATAATAGAGTGAATGGTCTAAGGGATGAACTTCCGTTGGGGCTTAGTTGCGCGTGCAACGGAGTGAAGCGTAGAGGTGATCTTAGTATCTAGGGCTCAATTGTGGTTAGGGACCTCCCACCTGGACCAAAGGGTTAGAACTATAATTAGGAAGAGATTTATCACTTGGAATCCCTAGAGCTCATTGCAACTTTATGCGAGTGCGAGGTGTTGAGATTGTTCGATTTCTCCTCCGGGACATGTATAGAGTTAGGCATAGTTGACCTTAGATTTGCGACTATGTAATTAAGGATTTCCACGACTCACCATTGCATTGATTAGGAAGCATAATAGAGGGTTCTTGCACTTGAAACAATTATCCTAGGTGGAGCATTATCTGGGTACCCCATCTTTATCGATTGCCTTACCCCCTTCTTAACTTTTGCTTTCTTACTTGTTGCTTTACTGTTGAGAATTGAATCATTGTCACACTCATTATCATTGATCTTTTACATATCTAAGAATCGAATTAAGTATTTTTATTCCCTACTCCTATGGATTCGATACCCATTCACCCGAGATTATTACTTCGACAAACTCGTGCACTTGCGGGATATACGCAAGGGGACCTTGTCAAGTTTTTGGCGCCGTTGCCGGGGAGTAGGTGTTTAGAGATACTTTGCAGTTTGTTTTCTTAGCTATTTCACCATACATTCTGTTTCATATCTTCTCATTCTATCATTATTCTAACGTTTCCTTATTTTTTTTATATAGGAAATGATTAACATGTTTGAATCATTTGGCACTATCACGAGAATGGTTGAACACGTGGAGCAGAAAGTTCAAACAATTACATGGCATGACATGCTGTGTCCTTCTCACCATGAGCAGTGTACAACTCAACAACCAGTAGAAGAATCGGTTGAAGAGTACATTGCCAGGATTCATGGGCAAAATGGTGAATTAGATAATGTGATAAAGCAGTTTGAGGAATCCACGTCGGCGTCAATGAGTGACCAGGTTGAGGGAAAGTGTAGAAAGAATACTTGCTCGATTTGATTCTTCCCTATCAAGATCGGAGGCAAGAACTCTTTTCAGTTAGGGGTTGCTATTTCAAAAAGTAGAACTATGTGGAATGAGACAGCGTTGATATCTGCTATGCATTATAAAAGAGATAGGTACCCGGTTAGAAAAGGAGGAGAATAGCTGCGAACATGAGGCAAATGATTTTCGAGGAGATTGATAAATTGAAAGAGGGCGGCTTGCACCCATCAATTGTTGAACCACCAGAACTTGAGCTTAAAACTCTTCCAACACATTTGGAATATGCATTCTTAATGGAGGACTCTAAACTCCCCGTGATTGTAGCTTCAAAATTGAAATGCAGGAGCGAAAGGATAAAGCTTTGTTAGCATGTTGAAAAAGCACAAATCAGCTATTGCATGGAAGATCTCCGATATTAGGGGTATAAACCCATCATTCTGCACTCATAAGATCCTAATGGAGGATGACTACAAATCCGTGATCCAACCTCAGCGAAGATTGAACCCGAATAAGAAAGAAGTTGTTAAGGCGGAAGTAATAAAACTTTTGGATGCGGGAATCATCTATCCCATATCGAGATAGCAAGTGGGTGAGCCCAACCCAAGTTGTCCCAAAAAGGAGGAATAGCAGGTCTTGAAGAATGAAAAAGAATGAGTTAATCCCCACTAGGACGATTCATCGGTTGGCGAGTTTGCATTGACTATAGGAGACTGAATGACGTCACTCGGAAAGATCACTTTCCTTTGCCATTTATTGACCAAATGTTGGAACGACTAGCGTGAAAATCAATTCTACTCGCTTTCCTTGATGGCATGTCGGGATACGTTCAAATTCCAATAGCCCCAGAAGATCAGGAGAAAACCATATTTACTTGCCCTTATGGTACCTTTGCTTATAGAAGAATGCCTTTCGGGTTGTGTAACGCCCCACGCAACATTTCATTATCGCATGACGGCCATTTTTGATGACTTTCTCGAAGATATTATGAAAATTTTCATGGATGATTTTTCAGTGTTCGGGGACTCTTTCGATGCTTGCTTAAACAATTTGGAAAGAGTATTAGTGAGATGTGAAGAGACGAATCTCAGTCCTTAACTCGGGAGAAGTGTCACTTTTATGGTGCAAGAAGGCATTGTCCTTGGACATAAGATTTCCAGTGTATGGAGGTAGATAAGGCGAAGATTGAGATAATTGACAAGCTTCCTCCACCTACGAATGTAAAGGGGATCCACAGTTTCTTGGGTCATGCAGGTTTTTACAGAAGGTTTATTAATGACTTTTCGAAAATCTCCCAACCGTGGACCAAACTTCTGGAGAAGGATACCCCTTTTGACTTATGAAACGACTGTCTGAATGCATTCAATGTGTTGAAAGAGAAGTTAGTGCAAGCACCAATCCTGACAACACCGAAGTGGGATGAGCCGTTAGAAGTAATGTGTGATGCTAGTGATTATGCAATGGGAACGGTTTTGGGTCAGAGAATAAATAAGCAATTTCAACCGATCTATTATGCTAGCAAAACTCTCACAAGTGCAAAAGAGAATTACACCACTCATCGAAAAAGGAATTTGATTAAGCGTAGTGTATGCTTTTTGATAAATTTAGACCATATCTCATCCTATCTAATGTCACCGTGTTCACGGATCATTCTCGCTCCGTTATCTCATGAACAAGGCGTGATGCGAGCCGAGATTGATTCGGTGGATATTGTTGTTAGCAAGAATTCGATATGGAAATCAAAGATAAAAAGGGGACAGAGAATGTGGTTGCCGACCATCCAGCCGAGACTAGAAGGTTGTGAGGGCGAGAACCGCAAACAAGGAAATTAATGATTTCCACGAAGAGCACTTGTATACTAGATGAGAATTAGAATCGAAAGATGTTCCATGGTTTGCGATTTTTGCGAATTATCTATCGGGACCTGCAATCTGTGGGGGGTTTAAGCTTTCAGTCAGGAAGAAGTTTTCGATGACCTTAAGAACTTTTTCTCGGGAGGATCCTTACTCGCTCCGTATTTAGTGCGATTAGGGTGGTTCAAGGTGCGTTTTCTAGAGAGAAAGGTTGGAACATTATTGCGCATTGTCACTCGAGCCCGCTGGGGGCATTATGCTTCAAGTCGAATCTGCAGAGAAGGTTTTAGTCACTGGTTCTATTGGCCAACCTTATTCCAAGATGTTCATCAATTTGTTTTTACAATGTGATAGTTGTCAAAGGGGTCGAAATTTATCGCGAAGGGACAAGATGCCTCAAAAATCCCATGCATGCATGAGGTATTTGATGTTTGGGGAATTGATTTTATGGGACCATTTCCAAAGTCCAATGGAAATCAATACATTCTGGTGGCAGTTGACTATGTTTCCAAGTGGGTGGAAGCCCAAGCTATTCCAACTAATGATGCACGAGCTAGGTGAAGTTTTTGAAGAAGCTATTTACCCGCTTTGAACTCCAAGGATCATTATCACGATCGGGGAACTCATTTCGTAATACACAACCGCAAAAGTGTTAAACGCTATGGGGGTTCATCATCGCCTAGCTACTCCTTATCATCCGCAAACAAGTGGGCACGTGGAGGTCACAAATAGAGAGCTCAAGAGAATATTAACTAAATCATGGGAACAAGGGAAACGAGACCGGTCTCGAAAGATTGACGATACACTTTGGGCTCATAGAACAAGCATATAAAACTCTAATAAGGACCACTCCCTATAATTTAGTGTATGGAAAATCTTGTCATTTACCAGTGGAATTAGAGCACAAAGCATATTGGGCAATTAAAGTGATGAATTTCGACTAGTAAACCGGGAGAGCAACGAATGTTACATCCTCAACTGAGTTAGACTTAACGGAGGATGAAGGCATATGAGAATGCAAGGATATACAAGGAGAGAATTTCGAAGTGGCATGACAAGCATATTAAGATGTCGAAGGACTTCAAGGAAGGCGATCAGGTTACCTGCTCAACTCTCGCTACGCTTTATTTCCTGGGAAACTCAAATCGAGGTGGTCGGTCTCAGATACCATAACTCAAATTTCACCCCATGGAGCCATTGAGATTAACCATCCCAAGAAGGGCACATTCAAAGTGAATGGACATAGGCTAAACCATACTACTGGCGAGAGATTTCGTAGTGACAATAGAGAAGTATTTTTTTCCTCCACTACCATGAGGTAAGGCAAGGTACGTCAAGCTTAGTGACGTTAAACAAGCGCTTCTTGGGAGGCAACCCAAGTGTTTACTGTTTTCTTAGCTTTTAGTTTAGTTTTTTCTTTTGCATTAATTATTTGTTAAGTGTTGGTGTTTTTGTCACACCCACCCCTTCTACCGAGGTAAATGTGGCACCCATCGCTAAAATTCTTTAACCGAAACCCACACCCCTGCTTTAAAACAACATCGCACTCTACAAATCACACTTTACAATTTTTCACCAAGTACATGTTCAAATACATAAATACAATAAATATAATCACTTAATATGCTGGGTACAACCGCTACAAGATCACGACACCAATAACAAGAAAGAAAGAAAGAAAGAGGGACCCACTCAGCCTCCCGGACCGAACCCCGACTGCTCTAAACCCGATCGGTAATCTAGGTTCCCTCTCCTCGCGCACAAAGACATTCTGGGTCGTTAGAGTGGTTAATAATTCCAAATACTTAAATATAGTGTATATAAAGTATATAAATACCAACTCGCTTAAATAATTTTCCAACTTTTCCAAAATACAAGAATTTAGCAAAATACATTTTTAAAGAACTTTTTGAAACATAAATTCATCATAAATCAATGTCAAAATAACCGATAATATAAAAACCATTCTCAAAATCCATAGCCCCTGAAAACTCTCCCCGACTTAGCCACGGTCAGCGACTAGGTCGGGGAGCCGCCAAGGTCTTCATAACCTTGACGTCTGGCTCCACCTGGGCCCCGTGGTGACCCGGGATCCCGATGTATCATCCAATCGTGGCCTCTACGCCTCCCACCGATCCGACAAATCAACACCCTGTGTCCACCACGCCACCTCTAAAGGCCGGCCCTGGGAACTCCACTCATCGCAGTAGTCGGGCTTTAGCCCGCCGTCACCATCCAAACCAACATGTAGACGCAAAGTAATAATACAAATCAGATAAATCATATCACATGAGTCCTTATCCAGATATTCACGAGACGATACATGCATAATACCAAGAAGTCCAAATACAAAATACCATTCCTACGCCTGTATGTAAACCAGTCCCACAAATATCGTTTGTCAGAAACATTTTAATACACGCACATGATTTCACAAATCATTCCAAATCAAAGCATATATAACTATTCAAAAATAAATTCATGAACCTAATAATTAAATCACATATACATGTATTTATACTATTCATAACACGTAAATTATACGGAATTGATGTATCAATACGGTTTGTCGAAACATCAATCTAAGATAAATATACATGATACCTCAACATTATACGCCAATTAAACATGATAAAAAGAAATACTTTAAACAATTATTTTCAAAATACTAACCATTAAATAATTATTTCAAAATAATAATAATTAATCAATTATTTAAAATAATAGCCACTACCAACTCACTCCAGTGTCCTTGGGTTCCTTGCTAGACCCTGAACTCCCTCCCAAGACCGAACAACACCCAATGTATAATAATATAATAAAAAAATAAATAATATATTTAAAACTCAAAAAGAAAATACAAAATAATAATCAATTTCTATCGGGCCCACTCACCCAACTCTACTAAAAATCCGACATCATGACAATCAAACCGCTTTCAATCGCGACTTAAACCAACCTCAATTTAGACTAAAACACGCTTAAACCAATCGAACCAATCTCAATTCCATCGAACTCAAGTTCTCAATCAGCACCTCGACCAAACTCAATCAAACCGAATCAGCCTCAACCAATTCAATTCTTATTCAAAAACTTGAACCAACTCGTTCACATCCAAAAACCCTTAACCCAAATCAACTCGAACCAAACCCAACCTCATATCAACTTGATTTGATCAAGCCCAACTCAACCAAATCAACTCAACTCAACCAACTAAATCAATTCAACTTGGTTTCGATCAAATCAAATCAACTTGGCTAACTCAACCAATTCCAATCTAACTATCATCATTAACACCTTAATCATCATCATCACCAATTTAATTTAACCAAACCAAACCCTAATCTCGCCACAAGAATCGCTACAAGCATCCTAGTAACTCTCATCTCCATTTCAAGCGATTTTCATCACGTTTACAAAAGTTTTTCAAAGTACTTCAATCAAACAATCATCCACAATAATCTAACATGATTTCAAAGACTTAAATCCAAGCCAAACCCTCACAAAACATGTTAAATTCAAGCATTGTTGCCGCCTTTTAACTAAAATTTATATATCATCTCAAAACCAAAATAACCCCTTACTAAGCGACTCGCCATGAACCTCTCCCACGATTCCAAAGTCTTTCTCTCTTTAAAAACCCTCTAATTTCTCTCATTTTCTTCTATAACCTCGTCATCAGAAGAGAGTATGGTGGGAAGTATACTAACAACACTCAAGTTCTCTGTGATTTTTCTCCAAATTTAACTTTCAGCCGAAATTTACATTTAGTCCCTCAAAAACATAATTCCTTACAAAACAGTCCCTGAAAAACTCATGAATGATCCCTGAATTATGAAATAGTATTCTCAAAAGGTCCTTTCAAATTATCCAATGGTCCCCTGAAGTATAACACTAATATTTCAAAAAGGTCCCTTCATCTTACCTTTCAGTCCCTTAGTTTTCACAAGCATTTCATATCAATCCTCTTTTTCTATTACTCTTTAACCCAAAAATCTTTAAAAACTTTTACACTTAAGTCCTTGTTCTTTCCACTTAGGGTTTCTCCACAAGGTTACCTCAGAAAAATTCTTATCAGAATCGTAGTAATACCGAATATATTTTCCAACAGTATCCAAAGGTCTGTAGTATTACAATCCTTTCCTTAAGAAAATTTCGCCCCTCGAAATTCCTTAGTACGACCGACCGACATCACCCGAATTTCATTACTCTGTTCCAAGACCGCTCTTGCTCCAAACTGCTCAATAAGTAAATAACAACACTCGCTGAAAGGACGCCCACATCTCGACGACGATCAAAGCTAAAGTCGATTCCTCTCAGACGGTTATACACGGATACAACACTCTTTCCTCGCCTAGTTTACCCCGCTTCCCCACTTCCAAAAACTCATACACAATAAAATAATCTTGTATTTTTCCACAATCCGTAAGAAAAAGCAACTCCTTATTCACAAGTAGGAATACATCATACTGGAGATACACAAGTAGAATACAAACATCTCAAGCACACAAACGATAATACAAACATATTATTCCACTATTCACAAGTCCTCATACGACTACTGAACCTCATCCTAGTCTACTGGGTCTCTCAGCTCAACCTTCCCTGCCCATCGCTTCAACCGCCGCACTACAGTTAAGGACCCGCATGGGCATCATCATACGCCGCAGAAACCCCTAAACCCATACCTCCTTCCTCACCTCGCATACGACTCGCCTCAAAGCGAAAACGTTCTATGTAGATATTCCCTCACCTGCACAACCATAGAGCTAAACTCGCAGATTCATGGTCACCACATAACCCAGCTTTCGTGGGACATAAACATCACCATTGCATATTTCTGTTACCAAGTAATAATAGAACTAGAAGACGTCGAGGCAACAAGAGTAGAGCTAGAGTACTGAGAGCGAATATGGGTTTCCATCTCTTCTTCCTCATCTCGCCCTCTTCTCTCCCTCTCTCTGCTCCTCCACTTCTCTTCTCTCGCTCTTCTTCCTCTCTGCCGCTCTTCCAGAAATATCTCTACTCTTTCTATTATACCTGAGGAGGTCCCTCGCCTCTACCGCCCTCAAACGCCTTGGTTCCATTACTCAAAAATCCTTAAGACACTCAAAATTCCACGATGAAAAATGCAAGCTCGATCTTCTCCTCTATTTAAACACAACTAAGTTACACTTTAGAGGAGTCAGCCATAATTCATCCAAAGTCCGATAAATCAATCTCGAATCAATCTAAGACATCATAACACACCTTTTAAGAATCAATGTAGGTGATAAAGAAGACTCGGTTACTCACTAGCTAATCTCCTAGTCTTAAGCACGTACGTCCAAAGTATCTTTCAAATCAAACTGCAAGAAATCACCGGTGCTGCCCAACAAAGAGAACGCCAAATACCCTTCTTCGCAACTTTAAGTTAACTTATTTTCGATAAAAACCAATTCCAATAAATATCTCAACCCCGTGATCGTGGGATCACTAGCAACGCTCATCGCCTTCAAATATCAAAAACCTACTACCAACCTTATTCCCAATACGCAACTTAGGTTTTGAAACTCCAGATCGGGAGACTCTAATACTTCTACCGGGCCCCTTAACTTTCCGCCTAATCCCTACTAAACCCCTAAGTCAAGACACGACTTCTAACTTAGGCTCGTGATCACAAACCCGTCGATCTCTACCAAACTCAGGATATCTCAACCTACAGCTCTGATACCAAAAGATGTCACACCCACCCCTTCTACCGAGCGTAACATGTACACCCATCGCTTAAAAATTCCCTTTTAACCTGAAACCGATGACACTCGCTTTTAAACAACATCGACCTACAAATCATAATTCTACAATTTTTTCACCAAGTACATGTTCAAATACATAAATACAATAAATATAATCACTCTAATATGCGGTACAACCGCTACAAGATCAGCGACACCAATAACAAGAAAGAAAGAAAGAGTAGGGGACCCACCGCAGTCCTCGATCGAACCCTCGACTGCTCTAAACCCTGATCAGTAATCTAGGTTCCTCGCCTCGCATATGCGTAAAGACATTCACTGGGTTTCAGAGCGGGCTTACTAATTCCAAATACTTAAATATAGTGTATATAAAGTATATAAATACCAACTCGCTAAATAATTTTCCAACTTTTCCAAAATACAAGAATTCAAGCAAAATACATTTTAAAGAACTCAAAACATAAATTCATCATAAATCAACGCCAAAATAACTCGATAATATAAAACCATTCTCAAATCCATACCGAAAACTCTCCCGACTTAGCCGTCACGACTAGGTCGTGAAGCCGCCAAGGTCTTCATAACCTCGACGCTCGCTCCACCGGTCCTGCAGGCACCCGGATCCTGGATGATCATCCAATCTGTGGCCCACGCCTCCCACCGATCCGACAAATCAACACCTGTGCCCACCACGCCACCTCTAGTACGGCCCTGCGCAACCCACTATCGCAGTAGTCGGCTTTAGCCCGTCACCATCCAAACCAACACAGTAGATGCAAGAATAATACAAACAGATAAATCATATCACATGGTGTCCTTATCCAGATATCTACAGACGATACACGTATAATACCAAGAAAGTCCAAATACAAAAATACCATTCCTACGCTGTATCGTAGAACCAAAGTTCCCCACAAATATCGTCTTTCAGAAACATTTTTAATACACGCATTACGATTTCACAAATCATTCCAAATCAAAGCATATATAACCATTCAAAAATAAATTCACGAACCTAATAATTAAATCACATATACATGTATTTATACTATTCATCAAATACGTAAAATTATACTGAATTGATGTATCAATACTGACTGTCGGAAAGCATCAATCCAAGAAATAAATATACATGATACCTCAACATTATACTGCCAATTAAATACTGATAAAAGAAATACTTAAACAATTATTTTTCAAAATACTAACTATTAAATAATTATTTCAAAATAATAATAATTAATCAATTATTTAAAATAATAGCCACTACCAACTCACTCCTGTGCCCTTGCCTTGCTAGACCCTGAACTCCCTCCCAAGACCCGAAACAACACCCAATGTAATAATATAATAAAAATAAATAATATATTTAAACTCAAAAGAAAAATACAAAAATAATAATCAATTTCTATTGGGCCCACTCACCCAACGGTTAAAATCCGACATCAGCACAATCAAACCTGGCTTTCAATCGCACTTAAACCAACTCAATTTAGACTAAACACGCGTAAACCAATCGAACCAATCTCAATTCCATTGAACCAAGTCTCAATTGACCTGCACCAAACTCAATCAAACCGAACCAACTTGAACCAATTCAATTTCTTATTCAAAATCCTTTCGAACCAACCTGGTTCGAGTCCAAAACCCTTAACCCAAATCAATCTGAACCAAACCTCAACCTATATCAACTTGATTTGATCAAGCCCAACTCAACCAAATCAACTCAACTCAACCAACCAAATCAATTCAACTTGGTTTGATCAAATCAAATCAACTTGGCTAACTCAACCAATTCCAATCTAACCATCATCATTAACACCTTAATCATCATCATCACCAATTTAATTAACCAAACCAAACCCTAATCTCTAGGTTGCTACAAGAATTGCTACATGAATCTGTAATCTCATCTCCATTTCAAGCGATTTCATCATGTTCTAAAAAGTTTTTCAAAGTAATTTCAATCAAACAATCATCCACAATAATCTCAACACTGATTTCAAAGACTTAAATCCAAGCCAAACCTCACAAAAACATGTTAAATTCAAGCATTGCTGTCATGCTTTTTAACTAAAATTTATATATCATTCAAACCAAAATAACCCTTACCAAGGACTCCTACGAATCTCTCCCACGATCTCCAAGTCTTTTCTCTTTAAAAACCTCTAATTTCTCTCTCATTTTCTTCATAACTCTCGTACATCGTAGCAGAATGGTGGATGAAGCAGATGAACAACACTCAAGTCTCTAGATTTTTTTCTCCAAATTTAACTTTTCAGCCGAAATTTACATTTAGTCCCTCAAAACATAATTCCTTACAAAACAGTCCCTGAAAAACTCATGAATGATCCCTGAATTATGAAATAGTATTCTCAAAAGGTCCTTTCAAATTATCCAATGGTCCCTGAAGTATAACACAATATTTCAAAAAGGTCCCTTCATCTTACCTTTTCAGTCCTTAGTTTTTCACAAGCATTTCATATCAATCCTTTTTCTATTACTCTTTAACCCAAAAATCTTTTAAAAACTTTTACACTTAAGTCCTTGTTCTTTCCACTTTAGCGCTTTCTCCACAAGGTTACTCAGAGAAAAATTTCTCCCATCAGAATCGTAGTAATACCGAATATATTTTTCCAACAGTGATCCAAAAGGTTCGGGAGTATACATCCTTCTCTTAAGAAAATTTCGTCCCTCGAAATTTCCTTAGTACGCATCGGCCGATATCATCGAATTCTCATTACTTGTTCCAAGACCGTTCTCTTGTTCCAAATCTGCTCAATAGTAAATAACAATCACGTGAAAGGATGTCCAAGTATCTCTGACGATCAAAGTGAAGTCGATTCCTCTCATGACGTGTTATACACGGGTGATACAACACTCTTCTCATGTTACTTTCCTCGGCTTCCCACTTCCAAAAACTCATACAATAAAATAATCTTGTATTTTCCACAATCCAGAAGAAAAGCAACTTCTTATTCACAAGTAGGAATACATCATACTGGAGATACACAAGTAGAATACAAAACATCTCAAGCACACAAACGATAATACAAAACATATTATTCCACTATTCACAAGTCCTCATACGACTCATCAAATCCTCATCCTAGTCTCACGGTTTCTGCAGCTCAACCTTCCTTGCCCATCGGCTTCAACCGCCGCACCATAGTTAAGGACCCTGCATGGGCATCATCATATCGCCGTCATGAAACTCCTCGAAACTCCATACCTCCCTTCTCACTCGCATACGACTCGCTCTAGGTGAAAAGCGTTCTATGTAGATATTCCTCACTCAAGCAACTATAGAGCTAAAATCTCCGGTATTCATGGTTACCACATAATCGAGCTTGTGGGACATAAACATCGATCATTGCTATTTCTTGGTTACCGGTGCAATAATAGAACTAGAAGATGCCGAGGCAACAAGAGTAGAGCTAGAGGGTACTTGAGCGACAATATGGGTTTCCATCTCTTCTTCCCTCATTCGCTCCTCTCTCTCTCCTTCTCCTGCTCCTCCACTTCTCTTCTCCTGCTTCTTCCTCTCTTTGCTTCTTCCAGAAATATCTCTACTCTTTCTCTATTATACCTGGAGGAGGTCCTCGCCTCGACTCGCCTCAAACGCCTTGGTTCCATTACTCAAAAATCCTTAAGACACTCAAAAATTCCACCGATGAAAAATGCAAGCCCCGATCTTCTCCTCTATTTAAACACAACTAAGTTACACTTAGAGGAGTCGCCATAATTCATCCAAAGTCCGACAAATCAATCTCGAATCAATGGCACATCATAACACACCTTTAAGAATCAATGTAAAGGTGATAAAGAAGACCAGTTACTCACGGCTAATCTCCATATTCTTAAGCACTGTATGTCCAAAGTATCTTTCAAATCAAACTGCAAATCATCGTGTGCGAGCCAACAAAGAGAATCCCAAATACCCTTCTTTGGCAACTTTAAGTTAACTTATTTTGATAAAAACCAATTCCAATAAATATCTCAACCCGTGATCGGGATCACATGTCTGCATCGCCGTTCTCGCCTCAAATATCAAAACCTACTACCAACCTTATTCCCAATATGCAACTTAGGTTTTAACCAGATTGGAGACTCTTAATACTTCTACTGGGCCCTTAACTTTCTGTCTAATCCCTACTAAACCTCTAAGTCAAGACATGACTTCTAAACTTAGGCTCGGATCACAAACCCGTGATCTCTACCAACTGTGGATATCTCAACCTACTGACTCGATACCAAAAGATGTCACACCCACCCCTTCTACCGGGGTAGAATGTGGCACCCATCGCTTAAAAATTCCCTTTAACCGGGAAACCCGACACTCGCTTTTTAAACAACATCGCACCTACAAATCACAATTTACAATTTTTTTCACCAAGTACATGTTCAAATACATAAATACAATAAATATAATCACTCTAATATGCGGGTACAACCGCTACAAGATCACGTACACCAATAACAAGAAAGAAAGAAAGAAAGAGGGACCCACTCGTAGTCTCGGGATCGAACCCTCGACTCGCTCTAAACCCGATCGGGTAATCTAGGGTTCCTCGCTCCCTGCAGTTTACAAAGACATTCACTGGTCGGTAGTGGCTTAATAATTCCAAATACTTAAATATAGTGTATATAAAGTATATAAATACCAACTCGCTTAAATAATTTTTCCAACTTTTTCCAAAAATACAAGAATTCTAGCAAAAATACATTTTTAAAGAACTTTTGAAACATAAATTCATCATAAATCAATGTCAAAATAACTGATAATATAAAACCATTCTCAAATCCATAGCCTGAAAACTCTCCCCGACTTAGCCGCCGTCGCGACTAGGTTGGGAGCCGCAATGATAGGCTATAAAGACACAATGTTGGGAGTTCTTGTTCAATTCAAGGACCAAGACACGAGAGTAGTTCATAAACATGGAGATGTGTCCCAACTTCCAAGAAGATTCAAGTCGATTCACTAGTTGGAAGAGGGCGCAAAAGGCAGCCACATTTTCATGTTCCTTCTCTTTTGTGAAGATTGCAAGACCTCTCAAAGATACGTCGATGAAGAAAAAGTTTTATAGCCTACCACATGGGACGTGTGCCCGGACATGTGGCCTCAAGAGAAGAGTGTTTGGACCGCGTTTGCGTGAAAAGTCTCGTAGAAATCTTCTGTAGCAATTTTACTCGTAGCATTTACTATAGCAAAATTACATCTCACGCGCCGCGTGCGAAATTCCCTGCACCCGCGAGCGCACGGAAAAATCCACAGGCGGCGTGAGGGGCACGTGATCGACGCCGATCTAAGGCCTATAAATGCCGTTTTGCCCTATTCTTTCTCATCTTTTGATGCGGTTCTTGAGGGTGAGAGCGGCTAGGGTTTGGAGAGGAGGTCTTTACGGCTTTGGAGGCGCTTCGTCACCAACTTTGATCGATTCCTCCTCCGTCATAGCATAAAGGAAGCCACCGGTGAACCTAGCTTCGGAGTGAGTCCTTCAAGACGTCAAAGCTCTCCATCAAGGCCATCGGTTCATATATAAGGGGTTTTATTTCTATGGTTTTAATGTACTTTCATTCATTGATGGTGTGTTTTGTATGTTGCTCCATGGAGGGCTAAAACCCTAGAGGGTATTTGGGCTTGTGAACCCTAAGATTCTCATCTTTTTATGGATTTGCTTTTGTGTTTCTATTTAATCCGAGTTTGATTAAGTTTCATTCTTGATTGTTTAATGCTTGCTTGCCTTATTGATATTATGGTTATTTGGTTTGCATGATTTGTTGCCTTGGTGGGAGAGAGATCTCCATTAGGGTTAGAACCTCATGATTGAAGAGGGTTGAGAGGGTGAGTCATGAGATAGTGAAGTGCCCCCTTTCCGCTCTGATTGGTGTATTCTATCTCCATTCCCTAAGCTCTATGCAACCATATTTGGTGGGAGGCGTGAGATTGCTCGATTTCTCTGCGGGACCTTGTAGGGGTTAGGATCCTTCACGGGAATTAGGGTTAGATCAATCTTTAGGAATTGGATACACGCTTGGAATCCCTAGAGTGCTTTCTGGGTCATATGTGGTGTGAGGTGTTGAGATTGAGCGATTTCTCCACCAGGGACCTCGTAGGGGACTAGTATCGGTGATCTAGAGATAAACCCGATTATGTTTGGATTTCCACGACTTAACTTACTCATCATAGAAACACTTTGCTTATCCGGTACCTAATACCGAATCCTAGGGGGAGCATTGCCCGAATACCCCACTTTTACTGATTGAGATTCTCCTTCCATTTAACCCTTGCATATTCATCTCCGGTATTCACTTCTTCGCACATTAGATCACCACACCTTTCCATTTATCATTAGGTTAGAAAGCAGAGAAGAAGTTAGTACTAATAGCCCTGTTCCCTGTGGATTCGACTACCCGACTCACCGGGTATTTATTACTTCGACACCCGTGCACTTGCGGTACACACACGCATATTCGGACATGTCAGGCGTGTATAACACTTGGTATTCTTCTCAGATGACCAGAGAAGCCACAGGGGCGTGCGTCTTCTCCTGTGGGTCGGATGCACGGGCATGGGTATTTTCCACACGCCCATGCGAGAGCGGTCAGAGTCAAAGGTGCGCTTTCCCGAAAGAGCACAGGGATGTGTGTACGCCCTTGTGGTGCTCTTGAAGTGAGGTACATGGGCGTGGGGAATTTCCACACGCCCGTGTGGATGCACAGAATTCCAAGAGACGCGATTTTTTCCCTTAAAACCCTTGTGATCCGTCTCATTCTTCATCTCCAGTCGCCAGAGAATGAATTCTGATCATCTGTTCGACCGTTCATCGTTGTTTTGGGAGGATTTTGCTTCACATATCATACTGATTTTCAGAGTTTTCAGAGTTTTCACAATATTTCTTCGGTAACCTTTTCATCCTCTTTTCTTCGCCAACTCTTATTTTTCATAGATTAAATATCTTTGATTGCGAATTTCCATGCATGGTATATGTTTAAGAAGCGTTTAGAATTGGTTTTAAATCAAATTTTGAGAGTTGTTGTGCACCCGTGCGGGAGCTTCACACCCTGCAGATCCACACGGGCGTGGGTAATTTCAACAAGCCCGTGTGGAATTCTGCAGTATATTGCTTTTGAGATTCTTTGATCGTTTTCTTCTTTTGTACTACAGATATGGCCCCTCGCGTGAGGAAAAATGAAGTGAAGCGTCTCAGACTCACACCACCCGAGCCATTACACATGGAATTCTCAAACCCCGAGCATCAAGCTCGATTCGAGAGACTTTCAGCACTCGGGTTTGGTCAGACTTGTTTCGTACATTTACAAGTGCTGAAAGATATTCAGCATGGTGATGAGGTGACTAATGAAATTGAGGAGATGCTAGCGGTGGGAAGCCGGAGGAGGCTGCTGACGATCAGTGAGCCAGCTTACCACGCATTGACGCTAGAAATTTTAACATCTTTTGACTTTCGTTTAATACACGGGAGATTTGATACCACGGAGGCGATACAGTTTCGAGCATTCGGACATCCATTCTTCATGAGTGTCACTGAGTTCACGATTCGGACAAGCCTGTACGATGTCGCTTACATAGGTACAGTGGAGTATGGACGATTACCGGTAGATTTTCCAGTATCTATGACTCCATATCATGCATATTGGATTTTGTGTGGCCACGGGGAGTTTGAACCGGGGTTGTCGAAGGCCTTTAGCTTATCCCGGTTCAGCTACAGATATTTGCACGCAGTTATCAACAGGTCCGTGACAGGTCGAGTAGGTAACACAGCTGCTTTGACTAAGCTGGATTTGCTCTTTTTGTACTCCATGGCCCGCAATGTACCACTTCACTTGGGATGCATATTGGCGGATATTCTGCAGTAACAGGGTCATTCGACGAGAGTGAGTTTATTGTTTGCTGGCCCCTATATCACCAGACTTATTTTGGGAATGGGTTTGGGCGACGCCTTACGTGGTGTTGAGAGGACAGTTGTGCCTACTCCTCTTGCGTTTGATACGATCAGGATGATGGGGTTGGTACAGAGGTTTGGGCCAGGAGTCTATATTCTTACTACAGCTACCGCAGAGACCACCGGGGAGGCGAGGAGATCTCGAGGGGGTGTCTAGTAGATTCCCACACCTTCTGTAGCACCGGGTACTCGAGCTTATGATCGTATTAAAAGGCTGGAGACCGATGTGAGAGAGATTCAGACTGAGGTAGCGTAGCTCCGGGCTATGCACGATCGGCTCGAGTACCACGAGATCTTATGGCCCGTTTCGACTTTATCTCGAGATCTCACGAGATCCGGACCTTCGATTTCTCTAGCACCTCCATCCTCTACGCGGCACGGTAGATCAACTATGTGCTTCATTAGCAATTGCGGCACAGATCGCTACCGAGAGCGACACCCGACACTTGATTTTTCCTTTCCTTTACTTTCTTGCATTTTTATTTTTTTATTTTTCTTGTTCTTAGACTTGTTCACTCAGAAAGGATTCTCCTTCTGAATTTATTTTCAGTTTTTGCATCATTGAGTTGCATTCATTGCTTCATATTTTATATACACTCGATTTATTTTGTCTTTATTGAGCTTCACTGAACCCCCTTGTGTATGCGTGCAGATGGTCTTGTCTTCTTGGGAATTGAGACTTAGTCATGGGCACGGCCAAGGTACTGAGGTACTTGGCTGTGTAAGCTTCACAACCCATTGGAACACTACTCCCAACGAACTAGCTTCATCAAACGCCACACTAGGAGTCAGGGGAGTATTGTTTTGATTGCTTCTCCCACATTTGCTTTTTGAATGATTTATATTTTTGAGTGAGCTTGCATGTGTACATTGGGGACAATGTACAACTTAAGTGTGGGGGAGTTTCATAGTGCACACGTCTTTTCTATTGTTCTTGATTGTTATATGCTCACATAGCCAATGACGGTTCACCTTAGTTGCAATGATTGTATTCTTGAGTTTAGGAGAATTTCTAACATTGAATGTTTTCATGCTCTAGTTCTTGCTTGAATTTTTAGGAATTTTTGCCCGATTTACACTGAGTGCACTACTCACTCTTTGAACTCTATTGGAAACTCATGTTCGATGTTAAAGGGACTAGTTAGGTTTATTTTCTTGTGCTAAATTCTGAAAAAAAAAAGGAACAAAATAGTTTTATTGTTTATTTGTGCTTGTTGGGTGGAAAGAGCTACCACCTATGAAGTATGAACCTACTCTCATAAGTCGGATACTAGCTATGCCCTAATGAGAGAAAGAGCTATCTCATAGGATGAGTGAAAGCTACCACTCAAGTAGAAAGAGCTACCACCTCGAAAGTGTGAAAGCCACCTTAGCGGCCGCTTTGGAAAGGGCTACCTTAGAGGATGTGTGAAGCTACTACCATCTTTGAAATTGTTGTCACTTGTCTAGTTAAATAAGTCCCTTATACTTAGAGCTTTGAGGAGTATACCTTGGGTTGACTTGAGTGAGTCCACACACTTTCACGATTTCGGGTTTGTTGTCCTTTTTTATTCAAGTTTTTATCTAGAGTTTCGATTTTTCACATTTAGTGTTGAAATTTTCCTCACTTGTAGAATGCTCTCTTTGTATACTTTGGTGAACCTAAGGCCAAGCACTTCCAATATTTTCTTCATTGATGCACAGAATGTTTAATTTTTGCTTGAGGACAAGCAAAAGCTTAAGTGTGGGGGAGTTTGATAAGTGCTTATGTGATATGAATGCGAAGCATTCTTTCCTTATGTTGAGCATTACTTTTCTTGGGGTTTTACACTAATATGTGTGTTTTTATGTTACTTTTATGCAGGTAGGGTTGTGAGGCCGATTATGAAGGAAATAGGCTAATGTGGATCATAATGCACCAATTTTGGAGGAAATCTTGCTAAGGTTCAAACGCGAAGACATAGGTCAGGTGTGAGACGCTAGAGTGTGTGCCAACCTCCTCGTATTCAAGTGGGCACATCCATTTGGAGGGGCACAAAGGCAGTCACACTTGAGCATTCTGACTTATGCACATAGAACAAGAGCTCCACCAACGTGTACACCATTGAAGAAGCAAGTGATCCACGACGTGAATGTGTGCCCATTTGCGTTACCTCGATGAAAGTATGGAATTGGGAATCTATTTATGTTAGATACTGTAGCAGAGCACTGTAGCATATACTGTAGCAGCACTGCTCACAGCGGCCGAGAAACCAGAGAAACAGAGAATCCACACGGGCGTGTGGAAATTATCCACGCCCGTGTGGAAATTAATCACGGGCGTGTGGAGCATCCACGCCCGTGTAGTCGCCCGATTCCAACCCTATTTAAAGCCGATTCAGCCCTGATTTTGGTATTATTTTCTCCATCTTTTCCCCAACTTGAGAGAGGGCTTCGGCTAGGGGTTCGAGGGGTATTGGCCAAGGTTTTGGAGAGGTTCTACGGCTCCGACATCGTCATTCCTTAGGAAGAAGGTTGGTAGGGGAGCTTCTGTCAAGGCGTATCCTATACCGGACGAGGGAATCCTTGGACGACGAGTAGAGGACTTTCCACAAGACCATTGACATGATTATCGAGGGGGTTTCTTTATGGATTTATTGCTTTTACATTCTATTTCTTTGATTGTACTTAGCTCCACGGAGAGCTAAACTCCTAGTGGGTACTCGGGTATTGTGAACCCTAGGATGTATTTGTTTCTTTGAACCTCTTTATTATGCTTTCAATAAATTGATGTTTATTGTGACTTCCAACCTTGAATGCTTGATTGTATGAACACTTCCCCTAGAGTGACACTAGGGTTGAGAGTTCTTGTTGGTAACCTTGTGAGTGAGTGACACACCACGAGCGCTAGATAAAGCTAGGTTGGAGAGGGTTGAGAGGGTGAGTCGAGAGGTACAGGAGCATCCCCTTTCCCCTCCGGCGTGATAGATTCTACCTCCGTTCCTCGAGTTCTTTGCGGCCATAATAGAGTGAATGGTCTAAGGGATGAACTTCCGCTGGGGCTTAGTTGCGCGTGCAACGGAGTGAAGCGTTGAGGTGATCTTAGTATCTAGGGCTCAATTGTGGTTAAGAACCTTCCACCTGGACCAAAGGATTAGGTCTATAATTAGGAAGATATTTATCACTTGGAATCCCTAGAGCTCATTGCAACTCTATGCGAGTGCGAGGTGTTGAGATTGTTCGATTTCTCCTCCGGGACATGTATAGAGTTAGGCATAGTTGACCTTAGATTTGGGACTATGTAATTAAGGATTTCCACGACTCACCATTGCATTGATTAGGAAGCATAATAGAGGGTTCTTGCACTTGAAACAATTATCCTAGGTGGAGCATTATCCGGGTACCCCATCTTTATCGATTGAATTACCCCCTTTTTAACTTTTGCTCTCTTACTTGTTGCTTTTACTGTTGAGAATTGAATCATTGTCACACTCATTATCATTGATCTTTTACATAGCTAAGAATCGAATTAAGTATTTTTATTCCCTACTCCCTGTGGATTCGATACCCGCTGACCCGGGATTATTACTTCGACAAACCCGTGCACTTGCGGGATATATGCAAGGGGACCTTGTCAGCAGGCTACATGAGATAGACGCAGATGGCGCTTTGGTGGCAAAATTAGATGCACCCACATAAAAGCTGGATCTACTTGTGAGCAATGGTCAGGGTACCGGCTTGAATTCCAGGGTCATTTTGTTTTGTGAAACTTGTGTAAAAGGGCATGAGCATCTCAGTCCCCAATTGTAAGTTTAGAAGTAGCTCCTATGGAACAGGTTGACTATATCAGAGAAGGTCGGAGGAACGAGAATAACCCGTATTGTAGCACCTACAACCAGGGGTAGAGGAACCATCCTAACTTCTCCTGGAGTTAGGGGCTGTTTGGTTGGCGGTAATGTGCAAACATTACCGCCTATTACGTGGTAATCTTTTCACATTACCATGTTTGGATTATTGGTGGTGGTAATATTGATGGTAATCCGTGATTACTAACCTTGGAAGATTACCAAGAAACTTGGTAATCCCATTACCACCAAAATAGGTGGCTATGTTGGATTACTAAGTGGGTGGTAATTTGAAATATTTTTTGGACAAATATGCCCTTTGTTTAAATATAATAATTTTCATACTTTATTTGTTGGATAAAAAATATTAAATTTAAATAACATTATTTTTGGAATATGTTTAGCTTCGAAAATTTAATTTTTATCCAAAATTTTATTTTATTTTAAATTTAAACTTGCATAAAATAGTAGACACAAGGGTATTTTGGGAAATTTAGAATATTACCAAGTTTATTACTATGTAACATGAGTTTCCAACCAAACATGGTTATAATGAATTACCACAACATTCCTGGGCATATAACATTCCCAATCTTATTACCACGGTAATCTTATTACGTGGTAATATATCATTACCGCTAACCAAACGGCTCTTAGGGTCAATAATAGAGGCTTCCCCACAACAAAACTACCAATACCAGTCCCAATAGCTACAACCTGAAAGGAAGATCTCCAAAGAAGATGTTTTAGCCAAGTATATGACTAATAATGATGCGCGAATGAATGAGTTTGGTATGACATTATAAAACATTCAAGCATCAATCAAGAACTTGGAAAATCAAGTTGGACAGTAGCAAGAGCTAGTACTGAAAGACCTCAAGGAAGCCTCCCATGCAACAATGAAGCAAACCTAAGGGAGCAGCTTAAGGCTATCTCACTCCGCTGTCATAAGACCATTGAGGAAAGGGTAACTTAGGGTCCCAGTATCATAATAAAAAGGACAATCTTTCAGGAAGGCTCTAGTACTTCATAGGAATCCATAAAGGAAGAGTAAGCAGTTAAGAAAAAACCAAAAGAGTCATCACCAGCTCGACCCTTAATTCAAGAATACAAAACCCGAGTTCCTTACCCTTCCAGACTGAAAGCTAATAAGGAGGATGTCTAGTGTAAGAAATTGATGACTATCTTTAAGCAACTCCATATAAACATCCCATAGTGGAAGCATTGTCCCAAATGTAGAAGTATGCCAATTTTTTAAGGACTTGCTCACCAACAAGAGGAAGTTTGAAGAGGTCGATATGGTAGCTCTCAAAGGGAATTGTTATGCCATCGTGGATAAAAAGATACCGATAAAGTTGAGAGATCCTGGAAGCTTTGTGATCCTACATTTGTTCGGTGATGGCGTGGAACAAAACGCACTCGGCGATTCTAAAGCTAGAATAAACGTAATGTCATACACCATATATGTGAAGTTCGGATTGGGAGAGTTGAGGTTGACAAGAATGACTTTATAGTTGGCCGATAGGTCAATAAGGAGACTGTGGGGAATTGTGGAAGATATGCTTATAACCATGAAAAAACTTGTCATATGCATAGACTTTGTAATTCTTGACATAGGTGAGGATGTAGAGACCCCACTCATTCTTGGACGACCCTTCCTAAATACATTTAGGGCCCTCATCAATTGGAAAGATGGAATGATGATATTGAAAGTGGAAGATGAAGAAGTGGTGTACCAACTCCTAAGTGCCATGAAGCACTCAATAGACCAAGATGATGAATGTTATTTTGCACATGAGCCTGATCTTTCTATGTAAGAATTTATGAATGATATATCATGGTGAACCCTCCTCACGAAAATGTGGAGGAGTAGCTTGGGGAAGGATAGATATAACTAGCAAAGCCATGACTTCAGAGGAACAATAGAGGGAGTAATGTGCGAGCTGTATCAACATAGAAGTTGTAGAGGAGGGTACAACCAAAAGAGTAACACACTATTGAGGTAACAAACTCCATCACTTTGTGAATAGGTAATGAAGGAAAGGCTTCCCTACATACTCCAAGTAACCTATCAGAGCCATCTGGAGGTAAGAACAAGTACATCATGGTCATGACTTAAAACAAGCACTTCTTGGGAGGGAACCCAAGTAATTTTCCAAGGTTTAGTTTGTTTACTCTTAGTTTTCAATATTAGTCGTTAGTTAATAAAATACAGAAAGTGGTAATCAATATTAAAGTGTGAAATTAGCTTACTTCACTAAATTTTATGAGCAAAACATAATTGGGGAATATAGTACTATTAGTAGTAATTATTTTCATGACATTTTACACATGAAAAATCTTTAGTTTTTACTGTGAGCAACATAACGGGCGTGGTAAACCTGTTATACCCATTGTGATGTTTAGGCAGGAAGATAGACTTTTTTGGAAGATTGAGTGAGTCTACAATGGCATTACAACACCCGTTGTGATGATCGTGGTGATTTACAATGGCCATTCCACAGAGCGTGCTGTGGCTCTAGGTTTTCCAGAGGTTTGGCATGGCTTCACACCCCCGTTGTCTAGCCATGGTGAACTTAATGAGCCATAGAACGGTTGTTGCTAACACTTAGAAATTTATGAGCCCCAACCGAGTTGACAATGGCCCCATAACGGGCTTATAACCACCGTGGTGCCTCGAAGAGATTGAACGCATAAACAACGGTCATTGTTAACCTTGTTACTGGGAGATATAGGGTGGCCGATGGCTGACTCTTGGCCTTTCTCACTCAAAACTCACTTCCCTCTCTGCCACTTCACCGAAGACCTTTTCATGATATTTTCCTAGTGATTCCAAGGAGCTTGGGTTTGTTTCCACTCGATTTAGCACCACATCGACTCGATTCATTGCGAAAACTCTCTCTTTTCGGCCGATTTCATAATAACCCTTCCAAACCTTTTAAATCATGATTTTATAATGTTTAAATGACACAAAATTATTTAATGATGCTTGGTGAATGTTTTTATGTAAATTTCCATTGAAATAGACCAATGTATAGAAAATTTTTCACCATGGTCTTGCATCACGACGGTCATTCCTTGATGAACAATGGCCGTTGTGATGACCATTATGTTCAAATACTGAACAAGGGAAAGATGAGCCATAACTGGTGTTGTCCACCTATTGTGAGGCCGTTATGAGATTTTTCCTGCTCATCTCATCTCAGCAACACCTGGGAACAAGAGGAAGCCTGTTGTCAGCTGGTCGTTGCTCCACTTGAGGACATAATGGACGCACTACGGCCATTGTGCGCATGTGATGGCCCTAGCACATTACACAGTTAAGCTACTAAGTCACACAATGAGCTGTTGTGTACCCATTGTAACAATCAAGAGAGACATCACGGCCTTGGTAACGGGTATTGTGAGACAGTTATGGTTATATACCAGCTGTGATGTGCCCGTTGTGCACTTGTTGTCCCTTCCTACATTGTATTTTCCGTATTCTTTCTGAATTGTAGGTTACAAGTTAAAAAAGAACTACTAGTGGTCCCCAGGCATAGGCCGAGAAGAAAAAGACCGGAGAGTCTTCTTGGACATCAATACCATGATTCAGGGATCCCGAGCACAAAGCCCGCTACAGAAGGCTCATCGACCAAAGGTTCGTGGAGGGGCACCAGATAGATTGGTTGACGCTTGAGAACATAGATCTATGCATGTGGTTCCTATTACTTCCCCAGGAGGGTTATATTTCCCCAGGAACTGTGAGAGGCTCCTATTACTTCCTTTTCACTTAATCAATAAGCTAATCATTTATGCTCTTTCTTTAGTTTTACTTGTATAACACTACTAAATAATACAATTAGGGACATCGTTAAGCACACTTAGAAGGAGTTGGGAGTATGTAATAAAAAGTATCTTGATTATTAAGTATGGTAGGCATTAAGTGTCAACCATGTTCTAGTATCGAATATGGGGAATTCAAAGGCCTACTAGCCCTAATAAACCATGGTGACTAGGTTTAAACAACTAGATACTTAAGATGGAATATCTTCCACCCCAACCTCTTAGGTTTGCCTTAAGTGCGGGAATCCCATGAGAAGAGACCAATCAAACTGTAAGCCTAAGGGACAATCAATCCTAATTATGGGCATTAATGTTATGGAAAGAGAGGAGATATGAACTAATGCATGCATAAAATGAGAAAGGATAGAGAAGTGAAATTAGAATGGTTTATATAAGTTAAATCAGATTGTCATGTTAAACTTAAAGAAGCTAGTAATGAGGGAGTTATTACATATTTGTGAATGCATATAAGTTTCGGAGAACAAATATAAATGGTAAATAAAAAGAAAAAAAAAAAAAAATCAAAGAAGTTCTATTTTGGTAAAGTTTAGTTAAGCAAGCAACAAATGCATCCTAAACTGTAGAGAAAGAGGATGATAGTAGAACGTATGCTTTGTTTTAATGTTAAAGGCTAAGCCTCACTTGGGCTAGAGAAATCTTGATGTGATTTTCTCTAGATTTCTATATCTTGTCATTTCATATTTTATTTTTATTAAAAAGTGAATCCAGTAATATAGAGTTAAATTCCTTGGATTCTTGAAATTGATATGAGTTAGGATTGTTGAGTAGGACTTGTAGGATTATATGTATTGGCGTAGCTTGAATTTATTGAAATTTATATTGTCTGAGATTGAATTTTGTGATGGAGGATGCCAATAGTATTGCGATGATAGTGGAAATAATAGTTATGTTAATGCTAGTAGTTACATAAGGAGGAAGGATCGCTTGTATGTGCATATGTACAATGAGATGATAATTGATGAGTACAATTAATACCTTGTTTTTATTACTCCCAGTTTAATCTTTTGCTTGTCTTTTAGCACATTCTGGATATATTCAATACTATTTTGGGTATAGTTGTTCATGGTGCAGGAATTTAGGGTTCAAAGCAATTAGGAATGAAATCGAGTACAAAATAAGCAAAGAATGTAGATCTTTCTAAGTGTCCAAGCCAAGCACGGGCAGAGCATGGGTGTGCTCTATCCCCATGATTATCATTGTCAAAAGATGCCTGAGTAGCTAACCAAGCATGGGGGTGCTACCAAGCAAAGCACGGGCAGAGCATGGTCGTGCTCACCCCGTGATTTTCTCTGGTAAACACTTAGCCGATTCACTCAAAAGTCCCATAGAAGAGCATGGTCTGAGCATGACCGTGCTCAAATCATGTTGAGCCTGAAAGTTCCTTTTTTAACTCCCAAATAGTACTAGAAGTCCAGTCCCTATGGTTTGACAACCCTATCCCTTTGGGGGTCCACTCTATTACTTGTTATGATCCGTACACTTGCGGAGAGTGCATCAATAATAATGACGAAATATTAATATTTATATAGCTTTGATAAAGATGGTTTAAAACATTTAATAAAAAAGGCTATATGCATACACAAGGATATATATGTTTTAGAAATAAAAATATGAAAGGATTGGTTTAAGATGTTATTGGAACGGTATTTCATAATGTTTCATTTCTATATGAAACCCCTAAAGATATATGAATAATTTCAAAGGATTGTAAGAATTGGTCTTAGGTTAAAGCTTTTGAGATAGGATTATTGAACCACTATCTATCTATCTATCTATCTATCTATATAATTTGGGTCGATTAGGATTTTATAGATATATAGACTGGACTTTCTCTTGGAAGAAAGGAGCTAAAATTCTGTCCTTGATAGCATACATAAGAATGTTAGAGATTGTTACATGAATGAATGATGATGGTGTGATGAGATATGATAGTTATAGTATATAACTGCACTTATATACATTTGTGATGATATTTTGGGTAAAGGCAATGCGGTTAATGAGATTGGAACAAATTAAAATATAAGGATGATGATAATTAAAAACTTGTGCATTTGCAAGCCCTCCGTCATGGTTACTTTTGAGTTGGACTTTAAGGTAGTAGGGTATCACTACATGGGAGGAAATGGTGGAAGCCTTTCTAGCGAGATATTTTTCTCTAGGGAACTCAGTGAAGCTTCAGAATGAAATCTCCACTTGTATACAATCTGAGTTGGAGTCTCTTTTTGAGACATGGGAAAGATTTAAAGACCTTTTACAGAGGTGCCCTCAGCATGGATTCCTTGAGTGGATGATCGTACACACTTTTATTCAATGGGTTGAATCCAATCACAAAGACAGTTGTTAGATGCTGTTGCAGGAGCGACTTTAAGGAACAAGACTCCGGAAGCTGCCTAACAGCTTATTAAAGAGATCACCATGAATAGTTATCAGTGGAATACTCGAGACAAGAAGAAAATGGATAGGCTTCATGAGATTGATGTAGTTACATCTTTGGCTGCCTAGGTGGAGGCATTATGTAAGAAGCTAGATATATTATCCTCTCTAAGGATAGTTGCAATGATGAATTGTGAAGGTGACAGAAAGGGACATAGGCAAGCAGATTGCCCTATTTTAGTTGATATTTCAACACTTGTTGAGCAGGTTGATTTTGTGGGTAATGCAATGAGAGGCCAAGGAAACCTTTATAGTAGCACCTTCAAACAAGGATGGAGGAACTATCCTAAATTTTCATGGAGTACTTATAGGCAGTAAAAGCCAACTAATCCGTAAGGTTTTCTGTAACCACAATAATCAGGTTAGGAAAGTAGAGTTTCAAAGTTGGAAAAACGTTTGGCCAAGTTTATTCAGTCCTCTGACACAAGATTTCGAATGTAGAAGTGACACTTTTCAACCATACAACTTTGCTACATAATTTAGAGAACCAAATGGGTCACATAGCAAAGATATTGGGAAAGAAACCACAAGGAAGCTTACTTAATAACAATGAACCAAATTCAAGGGAGATTAAAGGAAGACTCCTAGCTAAAAAGGTTGCTAAAGAAATGCCTATTGAGTGGCAGGATAAGGAACATAACAATGGGAAGGAGGTAGCTGCATCATTCAAGTCAAGAATTTCTTAACCCTCTTTGCTGATGAATGACCATATGGATGAGCAATACAAGAAGTTCCTAGGTTTGTTCAAACAATTACACATTAACATTCAATTTATTGAGGTGCTGGCATAAATTCCTTGTTATGAGAAGTTTCTAAAGAACCTCTTGGCCAACAAGAGGAAATTACAGAAGAGTGCAGCTATTATACTTGATTTCATCTTGCTCGACCATACTTCAGAAAAATCTACCAAGTAAGATGAAGGATCCAGGATCTTTATCAATCCTTGTGCTATTGGCGGTTTGGGGGGAAAAAAGGATTGGCAGACTTGGGGACAGTTATCAATGTGATGTCTTATAAGTTCTTCCAGAAATTGGCCCTAAGAGAATCGAGACCTACTCAGATAATACTTCAGCTTGTTCATTGATCAATCAGACATCCTAGAGGAATTATTTAGGATGTTTAGATAAAGGTTGGCAAGTTCATTTTTCCTGCAGATTGTGATGTTGGATGTGGACGAGGATGTTGATGTACCGTTGATCCTTCGAAGACCAGTTTTGCGTACTTATAAAGACACTTATAGACATGGATGGAGGTAAGATGACATTAAGAATTGGAAACAAAAAACTGACTTACTTCTAAAGACACTTATAGACATGGATGGAGGCAAGATAACAATAAGAATTGGAAACAAAAATCTGACTTATTGCCTCTCCAAAGACATGAGAAATTCTCTTGACTTTGATGATACTTTGTATTTTTTGGATGTCACTGATGATTTTATTGATGATTATATGCAGAAATTTCTCCATCTTGATGCATTTAAAGGATGACCAGATCAAGAGATAGAGGAGGAGGATTTGCCGATTAATAAAGAGTTTTAAGGAGTAGTCTTCTCAAGGGATTCTGAAGAAAATATTCTGGAGAATGACTACATTAAGACGGCAACATAAGAAGTAATTAAACAACAAAGAGGACAAGAGGGCTAGTGAGGAAAGCATCTTAACCTCCTTTGGTAACATATTCTAACACTCCCCTCTTAATTTGCATAAATTGTTTCCAAAGATCTTGAGTGATGTAGGTAGGAGGTCTTCCACCTATAGGAGCCCCCTTGAGCGATCAAGTATGTCAAGCTTGTGACGTAAAACACGTATTTCTTTGGAGACAACCTAACTTTTTCATGTAATTAAACTAGTTTTTCATTACTATAGAAATAATTTGCATGAGTGAGTATTGATTTTTTATTTTGTTGGTGTTGATTTTTTCATGTCAAATTTGATGCCTTGGTGTCTATGCATGATTTAGGTGATGTTTAGAGTGAATTCCATGTATGTGACAGAGTTTTTGGCTTAGGAATAAAAAATTTTGGGGTTTTTTCTGCAGGACACAAGAGCTGGCATAAGTGGGCGTGACTTCTAGGGTGATTTTGCGTATGTGCTTACTTATGTGATTTTTAAAGTTATTTGGCATGTCAAGAAGCCATGAGGGCAGTCATATGCGTGTCTACCAGCTTATGCATGATTTGTAGAAGCTATTTTAGACATGTGGATTGCAGTAAGCCACACACCTTTCCACATGGTTGTTTGGCCTCAAGGTGCTACCTTCCACTTTAGCACTATAGCACCCAATAAAACATTATTACATGGGCATCCACACGGCCATGTGGGAGGCCATGTGGAGGCCTTATTTTTTCTTATAAAAGGCGGCTCAAGTGATTTTTAGGTATCTTTTAGCTCAAGTTTGACAGAAAAAAGATAGTAGGAATTAGATAGGAGGCCTTTGCGCACAAGGGAGCGCTTCTTCAAAAACTTTCATCGATTCCTTCTTCATCAAAAGCTATTGGGGGAGTAGCCGATGACTTGATTCATAAGCGGTGTAGCCCATCTTTGACGGAGGGATTCTTGAAGATGTTGAAGTGGCTTTTGGAGGCCATCATCATGGATAGAAAGGGTTATTCTTATTGGTTTCATTTGTTTTCATTCATTAATTGATTACATATTGTATTGCTCCATGGAAAGTGTTTACATAGATTTTTCTATTCCTAATTTTAACAAAAATATGATTTTATTCAGATTATGATATAAATTAAAAAAAAAGGATGATTACGAGGAAAAGGGAATAATCTTGCAAAAAAAAACATTAAGGATAAATCCTTAAAATAATCTCCCAATATCCATAAAATTCGGATAAATAAAAAAATATAAAAAAAACCATCTTCATCCTCAAAAAAGGGAAGATTGAATTTTTAAAAGTAAAAAAATAATAAATCCGACAAAAAATAAAACAAATAATCTTTATCTAAGAAGATGGTTAGGATTCACAATCTAATTTTTTTAAATTGAAAAAAATAATAAATCCGAGAAAAGAAAACAATGAGAGATATCAAATTTTATTTTTTTAAATAATAAATCTGAGAATTAAAAACAAGAGATCAGATTTATTGTTAAAAATAATAAATAAATAAATAAATAAATAAATAAATAAATAAATATGAGAAATGTTTTAAAAAATAATAAATCTGAAAAAAAATAAATCTATGAATTATTAAAAAAAGGGTTTTTTCAAGCGGGGAGTTTTTATCTCTGTGGTTAGAATATGGAAAAACAAAAAAAATGAACTATGAAATGAAAAAAAAATGAGGTGAGAGGATCCAGAGGAAAAAAAGGAAGACGAGAGAGAGAAAAAAAGGAGATGAAGACAAAAATCAACAAAAGGAAGTTGAGAGGAGAGAAAGAAAAGAAGGAAGAACAAAGTCATGGAGAGGAAGAGTTTCCGATGAGGAGAAACCGAAGACGAGGAAAGCTAAGAGTAATAGAAGCTTTTATGAATTAAGAGAAAAGGGTATTTCTCATGTCGTTTGATTTATCGCATGATGTATGTGAAAATGACTGTTCATATGAGTGGAAGGTTTTCACATATGATGTGTTTTTTTTAAGGTCATTAATCATGAATCCATGTTGGGCACCACGGGTTTAATTTGTAAACATTTTTTATGTATGTAATGGATTGTATACATGTAGTATTGTTTTTTTCCGTCTTATATGTGAGGCATGCACACACAGATCCAACCCTTCTTAATGCTCATCCTCCTTGCTAATGCCCTTTGCATGATCTATTCTCTCTCTTCCTCTATATATGTTTTTCTCTCTCTGGCTGCTACCTTCCTAATTTCTATTGTCCAGTCATCATCGTGATAATGAGTCAAAACTTTAGCAGCTCTGGGCCTGTGGTGCAATTTCGTTGTAAAATTTGAACAACCACGAACTTTCTTATGAACCATTATTCTTGGATGTTTTCTTTTAGAACCTTTGTACATCCATAGAGCAGGTTTATGTTAACAAATTACTCTATAACTCATGGTCCAAATGACACGATGTTTGTTAGCAATATTTATCATTAAAATGTTTGTTTTCATGAAAAACACATTAATGCTTGAAGGAAACGTAGTTAATGCAAGAGAAGATATTGATGCCATGTTGAAATCCTCTTTTGAATCAACTTATACTCTTGGCCATGAACATGATTAGATTTATTGATGGAGATTAAACAAATGAAAAATCTTACCAAAAAAACAATTTTAAAATGCAAAAAAAAAAATAATAAGCATTGAGAGTTTAGTTGGAAAATTTATGAGGAAAGTGTTAAAAGTCAAAATTTTGGGGTTTATTCGCAAAATTTGATAAGATGTGGAAAAAGAAGAGTTCAAGGGTGTATTTGTAGAAATTTGATAAAATGTCAAAAACATGCAAAGTTAGAGGGCCTAGTTGCAAAAATCCTAAACTTTGTTAAAAAAAAAAAGAATTCAAGGTGCTAGTGTGCAAAATATGTCATTTGAGGGGTTCAAATGCAAAAAAGGAGAAAATTGGGATTTTAGTAAAAGCCGAGGGTATTCTTGTAAAGTTGCAGGCCCACTTCCATAAACTCATGTTGAGTCCAATGTAGTGGTAGAGAGCTTTTTTGTGAGAGTTTACTCATTATCTCTTAAGACTCTCTTGAATTGAATAAAAATATGTTGAAGACTCACTACAAATAAATTGCCATATACTAACGCTTTTCTATAGTGGCGGTTATATTCCGTTGCTATAGACTGCTTTTACTAACAGTAACTTTTATCTATAGTGATGGTTAAATCTGTAGTTATATGTTATCTATACCAACGGAATAATCAATTTGTCACAATAAATTTAATATTTACTTATGAGTATTGTTCCGTTGGCATAACTACTACTTTAAAATAGATCAGACATTTACTGACGGATATCATTTCATTGGTAAAACAATGTTATTCTTAAATTTTATTTAACTTTTTATGTTTATGTTTAGGAGAGCATGATTTAATTATAATAATATTATCATAATTGAATTTGAGATTTATATTAAGAATAATAATTAAATTAAAAATTTAAATTATTGTTAAAATTACTTTCAACACTGAATTATAACATATTTGATATATCTATATTAAAAATATATATTATTAAAAGATAATGTTCATTATATAAATTAATGAAATTATAAGTATTTCATATATAAAAAATAATTTTTATGTTAAATTAAATTGGTTTATTATTATTTTTCTAATATTTAAATTTAAATAATAAATAATTAATGAATAATTCTATTACTTGCTCTTCTATAATAATAGATAATGATCATTATATAAACTAATGAAATTATACGTACCTCATATAAAAAATTAAAAATAGAAAATTAATTTTTATGTTAAATTAAATTGGTTTAGTTTTAATTTTTTTATATTTAAATTTAAATAATAAATAATTAATGAATAAGGTTATTAATTGCACTTCTATGATAACTAATAATGTTCATTATATAATATAAACTAATGAAATTATACGCATATTATATAAAAGTTGAACATTAATTTTTATATTAAAGTAAATTGGTTTATTATTAATTTTTTTATATTTAAATTTAAATAATAAATAATTAATAAATAAGAGAGATTTATAAAACTTGAAATTATATAAAATATAAATTATATAAATTTTTATATATTTGAATAATATATGAAAAACAAATTTAAACATAAACAAAAGGCTCTTCAAGCCATTCATCCACTTTTCTTCACACCTCTTCACCGCCATTGCTCATCGCCTCTTCATGGCCATTGCTTGCCGCCGGTGTGAGATTGTCTTCTTCCAAGAGCTTCTCCTCTCCCGCCTCTTCCAACGCCGTGGCCTCATTCCTGTCCCATTTCGATCTCCCGCCCTCCGCCGCCGACATCGCCGGCACCATCATCCACATCTGGATCCCCTCCGAACCTCGTCATTCCCTCCCTCCCATCTTTTGCATCCACGGCTTCGACGCCAACGCCAAATAACAATGGGACCGCCAAATCGGCCCCCTTTCCCGCTTCTTCAACCTCTGCGTTCCCGATCTCATCCACTTCGGCAGATCCCGATCCGATGGCAAGGATTTCTCCATCGACTTGCAATCCCAGTGCCTCGCCGAGGCGATGAAGCAACTCCGTGTGTCCAAGTACTCGTGGGGATCATCTACGATAGATACGTGGCGTATCGTTTAGCAATGGATACCGGGCCGGCGGTGGTGGATCGAGTGGTGATCATGAAATCGGCTATTGGGGCCCGATGTCATGATGCGAAGACTCTGGCCGAGAAGGAGAAACGAGATGGGAGTGATACAAGGTTTGTACACTTGTTTCTAGATATTGTTCTCTTTATTTCCATGTTGATTTTTGATTGAATCTGCTTGATTTCTGTGTTTTTTTTTATTATAATTCTTAGGATGAATCTTGATTTTTTTTTTTAATTCTCGTTCTGATCTTAGATTTATCTATATATGTGATGGATGGATTAAATTGTGTTATCATTTGATTTCATCTTCTACACGTCTATTCTGTTTCTATGATCTTTCTAGTAAATGGTGTTATATGTTTAGATTTCTAGGTGATGGTTCTTTCTTTCTTTTTTTCTAAATGTTTCTAATTCCATAAAAAGGCACCGATTGACTTGGTCTCCATTATTAATTTTAATTTACTGCATTTATCTATTCGGTCTATTTTCTTTATTCTTCCTATTTGATTTATTGATCACAACTTTGTTCATAAAATATAAATGAGGGTGTCATTTTGGTCTACAATAATTTTATCAGGCATTAATCGTTAGGATGTATAAACATTTTAACAGTGGAAAATCTTGCTCTAGTTGTCAACATCAGATGCTAAAAATATTATGAACCTGGGAATGCTGATACTTGGATTTGGGATTCAATAATGGAACATTAGGACTAGATCATGGTTTTTTTAACGGAAATTTGCTCTATTTCTAAACAAGGCATACACTTTCAACTTGATCCATCCCACCTCCAGCCAGCATTTGATCATCCAAAACTCAAAGGACAGAAACCATTGGTATAGATTTTATTCTCTTATCATGGAAAATCACTTATTTTATAGATTATTGTTTTGTTTTTTTAGTATTATCTTTGTTGTTAATTTGCAGGATCCACCAGGAAGGCCAAAAGGACATTATAACTCAACAACAACTAATCATGTCTTGAATGAGAACATCCAACTGTGGAGAGTTTCCGGTGAGTCATGCCCAGAAGGGACCATTCCCATTGGGAGAACTACTGAAGAAGATATCTTGAGAGCTAGTTCTATTAGGAGATTTGGGAGGAAAACAATTTCAAGAGTTCGTTGTGATTCCACTGCCAGTGCCCATGAGGTTAGCTTTTCCATTCTCTTACTCTCTTCTCATACTATTCAAAAGTAGCATTTTTTATTTATTTAATTAAATGCACACATATATATATATATATATATTTGTGAAAATTTCTTAAGAATCCAATAGAGAACCGAGGGCATGCATTGTTTAAGAAGATACCAACACCAACTGAAGCATCTAAGAGGACTTAAGAACAAAAATGAGGCATTTGACTTGACTAGTTTATTGTTATACACTTGTGTAGTAACTTTTAAACAACATGTTTTGGTAGAGGTACTCCAGGAACCAAATTTCAAAACCCAAAGTTTTGCTTATTTCCTATTGAGAGATTAGTTAGAAATCTTATATAGTAGTAATGCTAGCCATTAAAGAGCTTCAGAGAAACAAGTTTTTTTTAATGTGTTGTGTACCTAATCTATTTGATTAATTATGGGTTTCAACATATAGTTGGGTATGTAATGGGAGAGCAGTATTATGGAGCCAAATTTGGTTGAAATGTCTGGGCTCCAAGAGTGGCAAGCTCATCTAAGTTTAGCTTATCACAAATATGGGTCATCTCTGGTTCCTTTGGTGATGACCTCAACACTATTGAAGCGGGATGGCAGGTATAATTACTTTTTTTTTACACATGTAAAATTAACATTATTTAATGCTCAACTTTTTTTTTTAATCCAGATTAGTCCACAGCTATATGGAGATAACAGTCCTAGGTTCTTTACTTATTGGACAGTAAGTAAAATAGTACCATAAATAAATTGCAACAACAAAACATGTGGTTAGAATTGATCATCATCATAATGTAATGGTTGATGCTACAGACTGATGCATATCAAGCTACAGGCTGCTATAACCATATCATTGTTAATAACCATATTAACAATGATATGGTTTTTAGTCCACGTATAATTAAATAAATCTATTAAGTTTTTTTTGTCTTGATCATGCTGTAGATTTTCATGAAAGTGAATGGACATTTGATTGGCTTCCTTATAGGAACTATGCAAGTTTTGATGTAAAATGATACTTGGCTGTGTATCTTGCTAATAGGATGTGGGCACTTTTCAGTGAGGTGTATTTATTATATATAGTTTGACCTTCTGCATTGTATTAATTTAAATTGTTGACTATTGAGAACTTAATGGTTGTTTCTGCATATTTTTTATCTGGTCTCCATGAGGCAATGATTCATGGCTTATTCAAAAGTTCAAATTTTGATCTGATTAGAAGATTGCTTACTCAAAACTTTTATCTACGAGTTATTTAATTCCCTGGAAATTGAGTGGCGATTTTGAAAATGAATTTATTTAGTTAATTATTGTTAAATTATCTTGGAATTCTACTTATTGTTTAGGCAGTATATTTTATCAACTGTAGTTAATGCATTCTTTGTTAATTCAGGATGAAATAGAAGAAACATTGATAATCAAAAAGTGAAGAAAGTTGTATTGGGGTATGGATTTTATGCTTTTCGTAATTGGTGTTTAGTCTGTGTGTTTACACAGATCTCTTGGTATCCATGCCTTAAGTTGATGAAGACATGCATCTGTGACATCATGCGAATTATCAGATTTGTGTCTACGAACTCTGCATCAACATATATTTTTAATAATATTAATCACTTGATGTCGCGGTTGGATAAATGTTTAACCTCTATTTTACATGATTTGTAGGTACTTGATGCTTCTAGTGATCAACAAATACCACATAGGAATAATCATTCTCCTGAATCAAGTCATCAAGCAAATTTAAATGCATCAAGTAAGCTCATTATTTTTTTGTCATTTAAATAGTTTATTAGTTTAAGTTTTTGAATTAGTGTTTTATTTTTTGCATACATGTTATTAATTGTTTTTTTTTTAAAATGCTTTTTTTGTAGGTGATGCTTTAGATGACATCGGTTTTATTTGAGCAAATCCTTGTCGCTTTATTTGTTTGTTAGACATTAAATGAAAGTAGTTAATCTTTGTGTTAGATTTGGAATTGAGACAAGAACTCTTGGTTATCAAGATTGAATGGTTGTTTATTTTTGGACATGTCTTTTATAAATATATGTTTGTGATGATGAAATATATATATATATATATAGTGCAATGTTGGTGTTAGAGTTGTAATTGAGGCAAGAATTCTTGGTTATGAAGATTGAATGGAAGTTTACTTTTGAACATGTACCTTATAAATATATGTTTGTGGTGATGTAATAGTTTTTCTTTTTTATTTTTAGTGGAATGTTTTTGTTTTTGTTATTTTAAAGGCATTGATTTTTTAAATTTATTGTAAGTTAATTTAATTGTGTATGAGGTATTAAATTATTCATAATATATTTACAGGTGTAATAATGGTTATATTGACAGATTAATTATTAATATAAAGATTTTTACCAACGGTATAGTCGTTGTTAAAACTAAACATGTCTTTTTCAATATACATCTATAGCAACGAATGTTGTAGTCATTGATAAATCAAATGGACTTATTCCAATAAATGTAGTTACAGTTATATGTCGTTGGTAAATCCCATGAATCTTTTCCAACAAAAGTTATAACCATTGGTATAAATGTATATACACGACTTTTACTAATGGTAAAAAAATTGTTGGAATAAGTGTTTTTATTGTTGGTATAAGGTAAGCAATTTGACGGTAAAACTAATAAATCTATTCCAACAAACACTATATCCGTTGGTATAGGTCTATACCTACAAGACTTTCACCGAAGGTAAAATCAGTGTTGGAATAGGTATTTTTACCGTTGGTACAGAGTTTTAAAACCTTTACCAACGGATTATTGATTTTTACCAACATTTTTAATATTGTCACTATATGGCAATTTATTTGTAGTGACTACTACCTCTTACTGAGTATAATGTAGTAGTAGAGAGCTCTTCTTGTGAGAGTTTACTCATTACCTTTTGACACTCTCTTAAGTTTAGTGGAAATCGTGTTGAAGACCACCATCTCTTGCTAAGTCCAATGTAGCGATAGAGAGCTATCCTTGTGAGAGTTTACTCATTATCTCTTGAGACTCTCTTAAGTCGAGTTGAAAATGTTTTGAAGACCACCATTTCTTGTTGAGTCCATTGTAGTGGTAGGGTTTAATTACCAGATTGGTCCCTCTATTATAGTGAAAGTGCCTTTCAGTCCCCCTATTATTTTTTGTCCTTCTGGGATCCCTCTATTTTACCATTTAGTGAAATACAAGTCGTTCCCTGTCATATCATTTGTTCCTAGAAGGTCCCTAAGAGGGACTTACATTTCACTAAATGGTAAAATACAGGGATCCCAGAAGGACAAAAAATAATAGGGGGACTGAAAGGGCACTTTCACTATAATAGAGGGACTAATCTGGTAATTAAACCGTAGTGGTAGAGAGCTTTCGTTGTGATTCCTCATTACCTCTTAAGACTTTCTTGAGTTAAGTGAAAAATGTTTTGAAGACCAACATCTCTTACTGAGTCCAATGTAGTGGTAGAGAATCCTTCTAGTGAAAGTTTCCTCATTACCTCTTGAGACTCTCTTGCATTGAGTGAAAATATTTTGATAACCACCAACTCATGTTGAGGTCCAATGTAGTGATAAAGAATTCTGATTGCGAGAATTTCCCCATTACCCCTTAGGACTCTTTTGAGTGAGTAAAAACTTTCTTGAGTGTAAAAAATCTCTTGAAGATCACCAGCTTTTGTGGAGTCCAAAGCAATGATGAGCTGCTCCGCTCTTGACATCCACATGGGTCAATGTGGCCTTTCAAGAGCGAAAAAATTTATTGAATGGTGCTCACACCTCGCATGGCAAAAAAACAAATGAAGAAGAGTAAAAAGAAAGAAAAAGAGAGTTCTCTCAAATTGACTAAAAAAAGTTTGACTAGTGAAGAAAAATAAAGTTATCTAAATAACGACTAAAAAAGTTCTTAGAGTGAAGAAAAAAAGCTTTGAGCAAAGAAAAAAAAACATTTCAAGTGAATTGATATAAAAAATATCTTTCCTTGATAATGATGAAGAAAGAGGCTTAACAAGTGGCAGACATAGAGGCCTTCAAACTCCAAAACCCAAAAATCAAGTCTATCATTTTGCAAACAAATGGGATCATCACCCAAAATACACAAGGTATTATAAAAACAAACAAGTTATCATATCCCATCCCACAGGTCCCATAAGTGACATACCTTCATGGCATCCCAGGGGAGGTCAAACCCTGCCTCAACCCTAGATAACTATAAGAGTAACCTGTTCCACGTACAATATCACTATAACAACAATAAATAATCTAATAATAAATATATACATCAACCTTCATACACATACCCATCAGGGAAACACAAAGGTATGCAACATAAGTAGTAACAACATAAAGGTCATAATAATAACAACATCCCTAAACATAGGGTAAAACTTCTCATACACCACTTGGACCAAACTGACATATAAGAACACCCAAGGAAAGAAAACACATAGAATAAGTCAATAACATCATAGGGGATCCCTTATAATACATGGGAAGGAAATAGAATAACATGCACAACTCAAAATGATAACACAAGTACAAACTCTTACCAAACACTTCACGCTTTCACCTTACGATGTGCTATCACCTGGGAGGGAGAAAGAGGGGGGAGGGGGTGAGTAACTAGGTTACTCATTGAGCGGATAAACATGTATCTATAGTTCATACATGTTTAAATAGAAATGCAATAATAAAAGCATAATTTAAAGTTCAAATTAACGAAGGTAATATAAATAACAAGTATAAAACAAGAATTTAAGTTTCAACAATGAAATGCACAATGATAACCTTTTTTAAACATCAATGAGTCCCAAAACAATTTTTAAATCCGGAATCATAAGTTCTTTCAATAATTCATAAATTTAAAACATTTAAGAAATAAATAAATCAATAATCGATAGTAACATTAATAGCCTCGAAAACACTCCATCGCTAACCATAGTCGTGGTTTGGTTAAGAACCGCCAAGATACGCATCTCTTGGTGTTGGCCTTTGGAACCCATGTGGTAACTACAGACTCCCAACCCTGCACACCTTGCAGGTACTCTATGTGCCTCCTGAAAGGGTGGTACCTCATCTTAGTTCTCCACACCACTCGTGGATACTCACTTATTGCAGTAATAAGTGCTTGTGTGATAGGAATGCAAAGTGTTCTTTCTTTATGATAAGCATTACTTTTATCAGGTTTCAACGCTAATATGTGTGCATTTATGTTACTTTCATGCATATAGGGTTGTGAAGCCGAATGTTAGAGAAAGAAGCCAATGTAGATCGTGAATGCACCATTTAGAGGAAATCTTGAGAAGGATCAAATGCGAAGACATAAGTCGGGCTCAAGATGCGAGACTATGTGCCAACCTCCGTGTATTCAAGTTAGCACAATAATTTGGAGGGGTACAAAGGCAGTCATATTCGAGTATTCCGGCTTGTGTATAAATAGCAAGATCTTCACCGATGAAGCCATTGTTGAAGAAGCAAAATGATCTACGACGTAAATGTGTGCCCCGTATATGTTACCTCGATGAAAATATGGATTCGGGAGTGTTTCGGGCCGGTACTGTAGCAGGACGCTGTAGCAATTCATTGTAGTAGGTACTGTTCACAGCCGGCCGAGAAAAGTAAATTCCAGAGAATCCACATAGGCGTGTGGAAATTATCCACGCCCGTGTGGAAATTTCACGGGCCGTGTGGTGAATCCACAGGGCGTGTGGATGCCCGATTCAAGCCCTATTTAAGGCCGATTTCAGCCCCGTTTTCAACATTCTTTTCTCCATCTTTTCCCCAACTTAAGAGAGGGCGGCGGCTAGGGTTTAGAGAGGTATTGGCTAGGGATTGGGAGAGGTTCTACGGCTCTGACATCGTTCTCTATTTGGAAGAAGGTTAGTGGGAGAGCTATTGTCGGCACCAATCCGGCGAGGTGTATCCTAGGCCGGACAAAGGGACCCTTGGACAAGTAGAGACTTCTCCACAAGACAATCGTCATGACTATCGAGGGGGTTTTCTATGGATTAGTTGTTTTTACATTTGATTTCAATGATTGTAACTAGCTCCATGGAGAGCGAAACCCCCTAGTGGGTGATTGGATTTGTGAACCCTAGGATGTATTTGTTTCATTAAATCTTGTTATTATGCTTTTATTAATTGATATTTTAATTGAGTTCCAATCTTGAATGCTTGATTACGTGAATACTCCCTTAGAGTGACACTAGGGTTGTGGATTCTTATTGGTAACCCTTGTGAGTGAGTGACACACCACGAGAGTTAGACAAAGCTAGATTGGAGAGGGTTGAGAGGGTGAGTCGAGAGGTAGCAGAGCGTCACCTTTCCCCTCCGATGTGATTTATCCTACCTCCATTTCCTCAAGTTCTATGCGGTCATAGTAGAGTGAATGGGCTAAGGGATGACGATCCGCTGGGGCTTAGTTGCAGTGGCAACGGAGTGAAGCGTTGAAGTGATTTTAGCACATAAGGCTTAATTGTGACTAGGGACCTTCCACCTGGACCAAAGAGTTAGGTCTACATCTAGGAAGAGGATTTATCACTTGGAATCCCTATAACTCATTGCGATTCTATACGAGTGCGAGGTTGAGAGATTATTCAATTTCTCCTCCCAGATATGTATAGAGTTAGGCATGGTTGACCTTAGATTTGGGATCATGTATTGAAGGATCTCCACGACTCATTAATACATTAGTTAGAAAGCATATTAGAGGGTTTTTGCACTTGAAATGATTGTCCTAGGCGGAACAATATCCGGGTACCCTATTTATATCGATTGCCTTACCTCCCCTTTACTTGTGCCTTCTCTCTTGTCTATTTTACTTTTGTCTACATTACATCTTGTTACACAACTATTATTCACTTTTTGCATAGTTAAGAAACAATTTAAGTATTTTTTATTCCCTACTCCCTGTGGATACGATACCCACTCATCTGGGATTTATTACTTCGACAAACCCGTGCACTTGCGGGATATACACAAGGGGCGTTGTCAAGGTTTTGGCGCCGTTGCCGGGGAGTAGGGGTTTAGAGATACTTTACAGTTTGTTTTCTTAGATATTCATTCATTCTTCTATTTCACATCTTCTTTTATATCATCGTTCTGATTTATTCTTTTCTTTGAATATAGAAAAAATGATTAACATACCCGAGTTATTTGACACTATCACGGGAATGATTAAAAATATAGAACAGAAAGCCCTGATGTTTACAGTACAGGATACACTATGTCATTTCTTGCAAGAGTCATATACTATTCAACAGCCCATGGAAGAATCAGTTGAAGATTACATTACTAGAATTCAAGAGCAGAACTGTGAATTAGATAATGTGTTAGATCAGTTTGAGAGGTCTACATTGGCATCAATGAGTGATCACTTAGAAGAAAGTTTGGAGAGAGTTCTCGCTCAGTTTGACTCGTCCTATCATGAACAAAGGCAACAACTTTTCTCTGTGGGTGTGTCGATGTCAGGAAGGGAGATTTGTGGAATGGACGCATTAATAGCCGTTGAAGACCATACAGAAACACATGCACAAGTGGAAGAAGGGGAGAATTATTGTGAACATGAGGCGAGCAATTTTGAGGAGATTGACAGATTGAAAGAGAGCAGGTTGCACCCATCAATTGATGAACCACCAGAATTAGAGCTTAGAACCCTGCCAGCACATTTGGAGTATGCCTTCTTGATGGAAGAATCTAAACTCATGGTGATTGTGGCTTCAAACTTGTCTGTAGATCAAAAGGGCAAGCTTGTTATCATGTTGAAAAGGCATAAATCAGCTATTGCATGGAAGATTTCCGATATTAAGGGCATAAGTCTATCATTCTGTACTCATGAAATCCTAATGGAAGATGACTACAAATCTGTGATCCAACCTAAGTGAAGATTAAATCTGAATATGAAGGAAGTAGTCAAGGCAGAGGTGGTGAAGCTCCTAGATGCAGGGATCATTTATCCCATATCTGATAGTTCATGGGTGAGTCCAACACAAGTGGTTCTGAAAAAAGGGGGGATGACAGTTGTGAGAAATGAGAAGAATGAATTAATTCCAACTAGGACAATGACAGGATGGCGAGTTTGCATTGATTATAGAAGACTAAATGATGCCACTCGAAAAGATCATTTCCTATTGCCATTTATCGATCAGATGTTGGAATGATTGGCAGGGCATCAATTTTATTACTTCCTTGATGGCATGTCGGGATACTCTCAAATCCCCATAGCTCCAAAAGATTAGGAATAAACCACATTTACTTGCCCTTATGGTACTTTTGCTTACAGAAGAATGCCTTTTGGATTGTGTAATGCACCAACAACATTCCAGTGCTGCATGATGGCTATCTTTGATGATCTTTTGGAAGACATTATGGAAGTGTTCATGGATGATTTTTCGGTATTTGGGGACTCCTTTGATACATGCTTAAAAAATTTGGAGAGAGTACTAGTGAGATGTGAAGAAACAAACCTAGTCCTCAATTAGGAGAAGTGTCACTTTATGGTCCAGGAAGGCATTGTCCTTGGACATAAGATTTCCCAAGCAGGTATGAAGGTGGACAAGGCAAAGATTGAGGTCATCAAAAAAGCTTCCTCCACCTACAAATGTAAAAAGGATTTCGTAGTTTCTTGGGTCATGCAGGTTTTTACAGAAGGTTTATTAAGGACTTTTCGAAGATCATGCAACCGTTGACCAAACTCCTAGAAAAAGATGCTCATTTTAATTTTGGGGATGACTGTCTGAGTGCATTCAAATTGTTGAAAGAGAGATTAGTGCAAGCACCAATTTTGGCAACAACGGATTGGAACGAACCCTTTGAGCTCATGTGTAATGCAAGTGATTATGCTGTGGGAGCAGTTTTGGGACAAAGAAAAGACAAGCAGTTTCGACGGATTTATTATGCTAGTAAAACTCTCACAAGTGCTCAAGAAAATTATACAACCACCGAAAAGGAGTTGTTAGTAGTGGTGTTTGCTTTTGACAAGTTTAGTCTATACCTCATTTTATCTAGGGTCACAGTATTTACAGATCACTCAGCACTCCATTACCTCATGAACAAGGTGGACGCAAAGCCAAGAATGATTCTTTGGATCTTATTGTTACAAGAATTCGATATGGAAATAAAAGATAAGAGGGGAACATAAAATGTGGTTGCGGATCATCTTTCAAGGTTAGAAGGTTGTGAGTGGGCAAGAACCGGCAAGCAAGGAAGTTAATGATTTTTTCCCTTGAAGAACATTTGTATGCAGTACAGGAGTCAGAGTCAGAGGATACTCCATGGTTCACGGACCTTGCAAACTATTTGTCAGGAAAGGTACTGAAGCAGTGTCTCAGTTTTCAACAGAAGAAAAAGTTTTTCAGTGACTTGAAGAACTATTTTTGGGATGATCCCTACCTGTTCTGTATTTGTGCTAATCATGTGGTTCAAAGATGTCTGTCTAGGGAGGAAGGTTGGAGCATTATTGCACAATGTCATTCAGGTCCTGTTGGGGGGCATTACACGTCGAGCAGAATTGCTAAAAAAGTTCAGGCTGCCGATTTCTATTGGCTAACTTTATTCCAGGATGTCCATCAGTTTGTTCTTCGATGTGACAGCTTGTCAGACGGCTGAAACCTATCGCGAAAAGAAGATATGCCTCAGAATCTGATGCTGTTTTGTGAGGTGTTTGATGTGTGGGGAATTGACTTCATGGGGCCATTTCCCAAGTCCAATGGTAATCAATATATTCTGGTGGCAGTTGACTATGTTTCTAAATGGGTGGAAGCTCAAGCTCTTCCAACTAATGATGCAAGAACTGTTGTGAAATTTCTAAAGAGGTTGTTTACTCGATTTGGGACTCCACGAATTATCATTAGCGATAGAAGGACCCATTTTGCAACACACAGCTTGCCAAAGTACTGAAGTGCATTGTAGTGCATCATCGTCTTGCTACCCCCTACCATCCGCAGACGAGTGGACAAGTAGAAGTCACAAACAGGGAGCTTAAGATGATCTTGACCAAGTCCGTAGAACAAGGGAAGCGGGATTGGTCAGAACGGTTAGATGACACACTTTGGGCTCATAGAACAACGTACAAAACTCCAATAGGAACCACCCCCTATAATTTGGTGTATGGAAAATCCTATCATTTGCCTATGGAATTTGAGCATAAAGCATATTGGGCAATGAAGACGATGAATTTTGACCTGAGCAAATCGGGAAAACAAAGAATGTTACATCTCAACGAGCTAGATGAATGGAGAATGAAAGCATATGAGAATGCAAGGATCTATAAGGAAAGAATTCGAAAGTGGCATGACAAGCATATTAAGAATCTGAAAGAGTTCAAAGTGGGCGATCAGGTGTTACTATTTAATTCTCGTCTACAGTTATTTCCGTGGAAGCTCAAGTCTAGATGGTTTGGCCCTTATAAAGTAACCGAAGTTTCACCTTATGGAGCTGTTGAGGTTACCCATCCGGAGAAGGGTACATTCAAGGTGAATGGGACACATGCTGAAACCATACTATGGAGGGGAGGTGGGTAATGACGACAAGGAAGTATTTTTCCTTCATAAGCCCCCGTGAGGTAAGACGAGGTACGTCATGCTTAGTGAAGTTAAACAAGCGCTTATTGGGAGGTAACACAAGTGTTTACTGTTTCTTAGTTGTTAGTTTAGTTTTTGCATGAATAAGGTGTCGAGTGTTGATGTCTATATATTTTAATGCATTACTGTGATTTTCTCATGGATTTTTGGTGCAATCGTGCACGTTAATGTATTTGGTGAAGATTTTGTAGTTTGAGCGAGTTTCTCATATTTTAGCTGGTGTATTTTGCATAGTGACAAGGTCCCCTTGTGTATATCCCGCAAGTGCATGGGTTTGTCGAAGTAATAATCCCGGGTGAGCGGGGTCGAATCCACAGGCAGTAGGGAGTAAAAACACTTAATTTGATTCTTAGCTATGTGAAAGATCAATGATAAAGAGTGTGATAATGATTCAATTCTCAACAATAAAAGCAACAAGTAAGAGAGCAAAAGTAAAGAAGGGGATAAGGCAATCGATAAAGATGGGGTACCCGGATAATGCTCCGCCTAGGATAATTGTTTTAAGTGCAAGAACCCTCTATTATGCTTCCTAATCAATGCAATGGTGAGTTATGGAAATCCTTAATTACATAGTCCCAAATCTAAGGTCAATTATGCCTAACTCTATACATGTCCCGGAGGAGAAATCGAAAAATCTCAACACCTCGCACTCGTATAGAGTTGCAATGAGCTCTAGGGATTCCAATTGATAAATCTCTTCCTAATTATAGACCTAACCCTTTGGTCCAGGTGGAAGGTCCCTAACCACAATTAAGCCCTAGATACTAAGATCACCTCAACGCTTCACTCCGCTGCACGAGTAACTAAGCCCCAGCGGAAGTTCATCCCTTAGACCATTCACTCTATTATAGCCGCAAAGAACTCGAGGAACGGAGGTAGAATCTATCACACCAGAGGGGAAAGGGGACGCTCCTGTACCTCTCGACTCACCCTCTCCAACCTAGCTTTGTCTAACGCTCGTAGTGTGTCACTCACTCACAAGGTTACCAACAAGAACTCTCAACCCTAGTGTCACTCTAGGGGAAATGTTCATACAATCAAGCATTCAAGGTTGGAACTCACAATAAACATCAATTTATTGAAAGCATAATAAAGAGGTTCAAAGAAATAAACACATCCTAGTGTTCACAATACCCGAGTACCCACTAGGGGTTTAGCTCTCCATGGAGCTAAGTACAATCAAAGAAATAGAATGTAAAAGCAATGAATCCATAAAGAAACCCCCTCGATAGTCGTGTCGATGGTCTTGTGGAAAGTCCTCTACTCGTCGTCCAAGGATTCCCTCGTCCGGTATAGGATACGCCTCGACGGAAGCTCCCCTACCAACCTTCTTCCTCAGGAATGACGATGTCGGAGCCATAGAACCTCTCCAAAACCTTGGCCAATACCCCTCGAAACCCTAGCCGAAGCCCTCTCTCAAGTTAGGGAAAAGATGGATAAAAGAATACCAAAATCGGGGCTGAATCGGCTTTAAATAGGGGTGGAATCGGGCCACTACATGGGCGTGGATGCTCCACGCGCCAGTGCGGAATTTCCACACGGGCGTGGATAATTTCCACACGCCCGTGTGGATTCTCTGTTTCTCTGGTTTCTCGGCATGCTATGAACAGTGCTGCATAGTACATACTACAATGTTGCTATAGTGCTCTGCTACAGCATTCGACCTGAATAGCTTCCCAATTCCATACTTTTATTGGGGTAACGCAAACAGGCACACGTTCACGTCGTGGATCACTTGCTTCTTTAATGGTGTACACGTTGGTGGAACTCTTGTTCTATGTGCATAAGTCGGAATGCTCGAGTGTGACTGCCTCTGTGCCCCTCCAAATGGATGTGCCAACTCGAATACGAGGAGGTTGGCACACATTCTAGCATCTCACATCGACCTATATCTTCGCGTTTGAACCTTAGCAAGATTTCCTCCAAAATCGATGCATTGTGATCCACATTGGCCTATTTTCTTCATACTCGGCCTCACAACCCTACCTGCATAAGAGTAACATAAAAACACACATATTAGTGTAAAAGCCCGAGAAAAGTAATGCTCAACATAAAGAATGAACGCTTCGCATTCGTATCGCACAAGCACTTATCAAACTCCCCCACACTTAAGCTTTTGCTTGTCCTCAAGCAAAAATTAAAAACGTTATGTGCATCAATGAAGAAGATATTGGAAGTGCTTGGCCTTAGGTTCACCAAAGTATACAAAGAGAGCATTCTACAAGTAAGGGGGATTCCAACACTAAATACGAAAAATCAATGCTTTAGCTAAAAACTTGAATAAAAAAGGAAACAAAACCCGAAAATCGTGTACGTGTGTGAACTCATTCTAAAACAACCCATGGTATACTCCTCAAAGTTCTAAGTACAAGGGACTTATTTATCTACAAAAGTGACAACAATTTCAAAGATGGTAGTAGCTTCACACATCCTCTAAGGTAGCCCTTTCCAAAGCGGCCGCTAAGGTGGCTTTCACACTTTCGAGGTGGTAGCTCTTTATACTAGAGTGGTAGCTTTCACTCATCCTATGAGATAGCTCTTTCTCTCATTAGGGCATAGCTAGTATCCGACTTATGAGAGTAGCTTCATACTACATAGGTGGTAGCTCTTTCCACCCAACAAGCAATAATAAAAACTATTTTTGTTCTTTATTTTTCATTTTTCCTTTTTAAAGAATTTAGCACAAGAAAATAAACCTAACTAGTCCCTTTAACATCGAACATGAGTTTCCAATAGAGTTCAAAGAGTGAGTAGTGCACTAAGTATTAATTGGCAAAAATTTCCTAGAAATTCAAGCAAGAACTAGAGCATGAAAACATTCAATGTTAGAAATTCTCCTAGACTCAAGAATAAAATCATTGCAACTAAGGTGAACCGCCATTGGCTATGTGAGCATATATCAATCAAGAATAATAGAAAAGATGTGTGCACTATGAAACTCTCCCCCACACTTAAGTTGTACATTGTCCCCAATGTACACATTCAAGCTCACTCAAAATATAAATCATTCAAAAGCAAATGTGGGAGAAGCAATCAAAACAATACTCCCCTGACTCCTAGTGTGATGTTTGATGAAGCTAGTTCTTTGGGAGGAGGGTTCCAACGGGTTGTGAAGCTTACACGGCCAAGTAACTCAGTACCCTGGCCGTGCCCATGATTAAATCTCAATTCCCAAGAAGACAAGACCATCTGCACTCATACACGAGGGGTTCAGTAAAGCTCAATAAAGACAAAATAAATCGAGTGTATATAAAGGATAAAGCAATGAATACAACTCGATGATGCAAAATGAAAATAAACTCAGAAGGGAAATCCTTTCTGAGTAAAAAAGTCTAAAAACAGGAAAAATAAAATAAAATGCAAGAAAGTAAAGGAAAAATCAAGTGTCAGTGTCGCTCTCAGGCTCCTGTGCTGCTGCTACTGGTGAAGCACATAGTGGGTCTACCGGTGCCAGGGTAGAGGATGGAGGTGCTAGAGGAACTGAAGGTCTGGATCTCAGTAGATCTCGTAGAAAGTCGAACCGGGCCATAAGATCTGTGTACTGAGCCGACTGCATAGCCCGGAGCTCCGCTACCTCAGTCCGAATCGCTCTCACATCGGTCTCCAGCCTCTCAATACGATCATAAGCTCGAGTACCCGGTGCTACAGAAGGTATGGGAATCTGCTGGACACCCCCCGCAGTATCTCCCTTGCTCCTGGTGGTCTCTGCGGTAGCTGTAGCAAGAATATAGACTCCTGGCCCAAACCTCCGTACCAACCCCATCATCCTGATAGTATCAAACGCAAGAGAGGTAGACACAACTGTCCTCTAAGCACCACGTAAGGCATCTCCCAAACCCATTCCCAAAATAAGTCTGGTGATATAGGGGCCAGCAAACAATAAACTCATTCTCGTCGAATGACCCTGGTACTGCAAAATATCCGCCAGTATGCATCCCAAGTAAAGTGGTACATTGCTAGCCATGGAGTACAAAAAGAGCAAATCCAGCTTGGTCAAAGCAGCTGTGTTATCTGCTCGACCTGTCACGGACCTACTGATAACTGCGTGCAAATATCTGTAGCTGAACTGGGATAAGCTAGAGGCCTTTGACAACCCCGGTTCATACTCCCCATCGCCACACAAAATCCTATACGCATGATATGGAGTTACAGATACTGGAAAATCTGCCAGTAATCGTCCATACTCCACTATACCTGTGTAAGAGACATCGTACAGGCCTGTCCGAATCGCGAAGTCAGTGACACTTATGGAGAATGGATGTCCGAATGCTAGAAACTGTATCGCCTCTGTGGTATCAAATCTCCTGTGCATTAAATGAAACTCAAAAGACGCTAAAACCTCTAGCGTCAATGCACTGTAAGCTGGCTCACTGATCGTTAGCAGCCTCCTCCAGCTTCCCACCCCTAGCATCTCCTCAATTTCATTAATCACCTCATCACCCTGCTGAATATCTTTCAGCACTTGCAAATGTACGAAACAAGTTTGCCCAAACCCGAGTGCTGAAAGTCTCTCGAATCGAGCTTGATGCTCGGGGTTTGAAAATTCCATGTGTAATGGCTCGGGTGGTGTGAGTCTGAGACGCTTCACTTCATTTTTCTTCACGCGAGGGGCCATATCTGTAGTACAAAAGAAGAAAATGATCAAAGAATCTCAAAAGCAATATACTGCAGAATTCCACACGGGCTTGTGGAAATTACCCACGCTCGTGTGGATCTGCAGGGCGTTGAAGCTCCCGCACGGGTGCACAACCTCTCTAAAAATTTGATTTAACACCAATTCTAAACGCTTCCTAAACATATACCATGCATGGAAATTTGCAATCAAAGATATTTAATCTGTGAAAAACAAGAGTTGGCGAAGAAAAGAGGATGAAAAGGTTACCGAAGAAATATTGTGAAAACTTTGAAAACTCTGAAAATCGGTATGATATGTGAAGCAAAATCCTCCCAAAACAATGATGAACAGTCAAACAGATGATAAGAATTCATTCTCTGGTGAGTAGAAATGAAGAATGAGACGGATCACAAGAGTTTTAAGGAAAAAAATCACGTCTCTTGGAATTCTGTGCATCCACACGGGCGTGTGGAAATTCCCCACTCCCGTGTGCCTAACTTCAAGACCACCACAGGGGCGTACACGTCCCCTCGTGCTCTCTCGAAGCGCACCTTTGACTCGACCGCTCGTGCAGGGCGTGTGGAAAAATACCCCGCCCGTCATCCGACCCACGAGGAGAAGCATGCGCCCACGTGACTTCTCACGGTCATCCGAGAAAGATTCCAAGTGTTATACACGCCCGTGTGGAAAATCCCCACGGGCGTGGACATTCACATGCCCAATTCATAGGGACAACTGCACACCCCTGTGTTTTCTCGGGATGGAGAGAACTCCTCTGCAGGGTTTCACACGGGCGTGCGGAAATTACCCACGCCCGTGCGTGGTTCACAAGATCGCTCACAGGGGCGAGTCCACGCCCCTGTGTGCTCTCGGGAAAATCTGCCCAACTCTGCAGGAATTCACACGCCCGTGCGGAAATTACCCACGGGCGTGTGACAGTCGCATGGTCATTCACAGGGGAAGCCGCACGCCCCTGTGCCTTCCCTGGATGAGCTCACAATATACACCCATGGGCGTGTGGAAATTCCATACTCCCATGTGTTTTCTCTGAATGACTTAGAAAAATCTGCAGGCTCTGCAGAAAATTTTTGAACATGTTTACACACTCAGAGCCTGCCCTATCATGCAAATTTTACCAGTGAAAAACACGAAATAGAGCTCACACGACCAAACTTCACCCATTCTACATGAAAACACACGATTAAAAAAAAAACTCAAAGTTCACAAGGAAATCTTAGCACAAACATCTAATAGATTAAAACACCAACACATAACAAAGAATTAATGCAAACAACTAAACTAAAAGCTAAGAAAACAGTGAACACTTGGGTTGCCTCCCAAGAAGCGCTTGTTTAACGTCACTAAGCTTGACGTACCTTGCTTTACCTCATGGGGGTTCATGGAGGAAGAATACTTCTCTATTGTCACTGTAAATCTCTCTGCCATAGTATGGTTTCAGCCTATGTCCATTCACTTTGAATGTGGCCTTCTCCGGATGGTTAATCTCAATGGCTCCATGGGGTGAAACTTCGGTTATGATATACAGACCATACCATCTCGATTTGAGTTTCCCCGGAAATAAACGTAGATGAGAGTTAAACAGTAACACCTAATCGCCTGCTTTGAAGACCTTTGGTATCTTAATATTCTTGTCATGCCACTTCCGAATTCTCTCCTTGTATATCCTTGCATTCTCATATGCCTTCATCCTCCATTCATCTAACTCGTTGAGATGTAACATTCATTGCTCTCCAGATTTTTGCAAATCGAAATTCATCGCTTTAATTGCCCAATATGCTTTGTGCTCTAATTCCACCGGTAAATGACAAGATTTTCCATACAATAAATTATAGGGGGTGGTCCCTATTGGAGTTTTATATGCTGTTCTATGAGCCCAAAGTGTATCATCCAATCGTTTTGACCAGTCTCGTTTCCCTTGTTCCATTGATTTGGTTAATATTCTCTTGAGCTCTCTATTTGTGACCTCCACTTGCCCACTTGTTTGCGGATGATAAGGAGTAGCTAGACGATGATGGACCCCATAGCGTTTTAACACTTTCGCCAGTTGTGTATTACAGAAATGGGTTCCCCGATCGCTGATAATGATCCTTGGAGTTCCAAAGCGGGTAAATAGCTTCTTCAAAAACTTCACCATAGTTCACGCATCATTAGTTGGAAGAGCTTGGGCTTCCACCCACTTGGAAACATAGTCAACTGCCACCAGAATGTATTGATTTCCATTGGACTTTGGAAATGGTCCCATAAAATCAATTCCCCAAACATCAAATACCTCGCAGAATTGCATGGAATTTTGAGGCATCTCGTCCCTTCGTGATAAATTTCCAGCCCTTTGACAACTATCACATCGTAAAACAAATTGATAAACATCTTGGAATAAGGTTGGCCAATAGAACCCAGCGGCTAAAAACTTCTCTGCAGTTCGACTTGAAGCATAATGCCCCCCTACTGGGCCTGAGTGACAATACGCAATGATGTTCCAACCTTCCTCACTAGAAATGCACCTTCGAACCACCTGATCTGCATAAATACGGAACAAGTAAGGATCTTCCCAGAAAAAGTTCTTAAGGTCACTGAAAAATTTCTTCTTCTGCTGAAAGCTTAGACCCCCCTTCAGTACCCGTCCTGATAGATAATTCGCAAAATCTGCGAACCATGGAACATCTTTTGATTCTAATTCCTGTACCGCATATAAGTGCTCTTTTAGGGGAAAAATCATTAATTTCCTTGTTTACCGGTTCTTGCCCCTCACAACCTTCTAGTCTTGATAGATGGTCGGCAACCACATTCTCTGTCCCCTTTTTATCTTTTATTTCCATATCGAATTCTTGCAACAACAATATCCACTGAATCAATCTCGGCTTCGCATCTGCCTTGTTCATGAGATAACAGAGTGCAGAATGATCTGTGAACACGGTGACATTAGATAGGATGAGATATGGTCTGAATTTATCAAAAGCATACACTAACGCTAATAATTCCTTTTCGAGTAGTGGTGTAATTCTCTTATGCACTTGTGAGAGTTTTTGCTAGCATAATAGATCCGTTGAAATTGCTTATTTCTTCTCGACCCGAAAACCGCTCCCATCTGCATAATCACTAGCATCACACATCACTTTGAGCGAGCTCATCCCACTTCGGTGTTGTCGAGTTGGTGCTTGCACTAACTTCTCTTTCAACACATTGAGTGCATTCAGACAGTCATTTCTGAAGTCAAAAGGGGTATCCTTCTCCTGAAGTTTGGTTAACGGTTGGGAGATTTTTGAAAAGTCTTTAATAAACCTTCTGTAAAAACCTGCATGACCCAAGAAACTACAGATCCCCTTTTACATTGGTAGGTGGAGGAAACTTGTCAATTATGTCCATCTTCGCCTTATCTACCTCCATACCTGCCTGGGAAATCTTATGTCCAAGGACAATGCCTTCTTGCACCATAAAGTGACACTTTTCCCAGTTAAGGACGAGATTCGTCTCTTCACATCTCACTAATACTCTTTCCAAATTGTTTAAGCAAGCATCGAAAGAGTACCCGAACAACGAAAAAAATCATCCATGAAAACTTCCATAATATCTTGAGAAAGTCATCGAAAATGGCGTCATGCAGTGATTTGAAATGTTGCGGGGGTGTTACACAACCCGAAAGGCATTCTTCTATAAGCAAAAGGGTACCATAAGGGCAAGTAAATATGGTTTCTCCCGATCTTACAGGGGCTATTGGAATTTGAAAGTATCCCGACATGCCATCAAGGAAAGCAGTATAATTGATGTCCCGCTAGTCGTTCCAACATTTGGTCAATAAATGGCAAAGGAAAGTGATCTTTCCGAGTGACATCATTCGAGTCTCCTATAGTTAATGCAAACTCGCCAACCCGATAGCTGTCCTAGTGGGGATTAACTCATTCTTTTTCATTCGTCTGCCTTTGTCATTCCTCCCTTTTTCGGGACAACTTGGGTTGGGCTCACCCACTTGCTATCTGATATGGGATAGATGATTCCCGCATCCAAAAGTTTTATTACTTCCGCCTTAACAACTTCTTTCATATTCGGGTTCAATCTTCGCTGAGGTTGGATCACAGATTTGTAGTCATCCTCCATTAGGATCTTATGAGTGCAGAATGATGAGTTTATACCCCTAATAACGGAGATCTTCCATGCAATAGCGGATTTGTGTTTTTTCAACATGCAAACAAGCTTATCCTTCTGCTTCGCAAACAAGTTTGAAGCTACAATCACAGGGAGTTTAGAGTCCTCCAATAAGAATGCATATTAAAAATGTGTTGGAAGAGTTTTAAGCTCAAGTTCCGGTGGTTCAACAATTGATGGGTGCAAGCCGCCCTCTTTCAATTCATCAATCTCCTCGAAAACATTTGCCTCATGTTTGCAGTTATTCTCCTCCTCTTCTAACTGAGTACCTATCTCTTTACAATCTGCAACAGATATCAGCATGTCCATTCCACAGAGTTCTACTTTTGAAATAGCAACCCCAACTGAAAAGTGTTCCAGCCTCTGATCTTGATAGGAAGAATCAAACTGAGCAACTATTCTTTCTACACTTTCCTCCAAATGGTCACTCATTGACGCCGACGTGGATTCCTCAAACTGCTTTATCACATTATCTAATTCACTATTTTGCCCTTGAATCCTGGCGATGTACTCTTCAACAGATTCTTCTACTGGCTGTTGAGTTATACACTACTCATGGTGAGAAGGACACAGTATGTCATGCCATGCAATCGTGTGAACTTTGCTCCACGTGTTCAACCATTATCGTGATAGTGCCAAATGATTCAAACATGTTAATCATTTCCTATATAAAAATAATAAGGAAACGTCAGAACAATGATAGAATAAGAAGATACGAAACAGAATGTATGGTGAAATAGCTAAGAAAACAAAGTGCAAAGTATCTCTAAACGCCTACTCCCGACAGCGGCGCCAAAAAACTTGACAAGGTTCCCTTGCGTATATCCCTGCAAGTGCGAGGTTTGTCGATAATAATCCCGTGGCGGGGTCGAAATCCGCAGCGAGTAGGGGAGTAAAAAAACACTTAATTTGATTCTTAGATATGTGAAAGATCAATGATAAAGAGTGTGATAATGATTCAATTCTCAACAATAAAAGCAACAAGTAAGAGAGCAAAAGTAAAGAAGGGGATAAGGCAATCGATAAAGATGGGGTACCGGATAATGCTCCGCCTAGGATAATTGTTTTCAAGTGCAAGAACCCTCTATTATGCTTCCTAATCAATGCAATGGTGAGTGTGGAAATCCTTAATTACATAGTCCCAAATCTAAGGTCAACTATGCCTAACTCTATACATGTCCCGGAGGAGAAATCGAAAAATCTCAACATCTCGCACTTGTATAGAGTTGCAATGAGTTCTAGGGATTCCAAGTGATAAATCTCTTCCTAATTATAAACCTAATCCTTTGGTCCAGGTGGAAGGTCCCTAACCACAATTAAGCCCTAGATACTAAGATCACCTCAACACTTCACTCCGCAGCACGAGCAACTAAGCCCCAGTGGAAGTTCATCCCTTAGACCATTCACTCTATTATAGCCGCAAAGAACTTGAGGAACGGAGGTAGAATCTATCACACCAGAGGGGAAAGGGGACGCTCCTGTACCTCTCGACTCACCCTCTCAACCCTTTCCAACCTAGGTTTGTCTAACGCTCGTGGTGTGTCACTCACTCACAAGGTTACCAACAAGAACTCTCAACCCTGGTGTCACTCTAGGGGAAAATGTTCATACAATCAAAGCATTCAAGGTTGGAACTCACACTAAACATCAATTTATTGAAAGCATAATAAAGAGGTTCAAAGAAACAAATACATCCTAGGGTTCACAATACCCGAGTACCCACTAGGGGTTTAGCTCTCCATGGAGCTAAGTACAATCAAAAGAAATAGAATGTAAAAAGCAATGAATCCATAAAGAAACCCCTCGATAGTCAGTGTCGATGGTCTTGTGGAAAGTCTTCTACTAAAGTGCGTCCAAGGATTCCCTTGTCCGGTATAGGATACACCTCGACGGAAGCTCCCCTACCAACCTCCTTTCCTAAGGAATGATGATGTTGGAGCCATAGAACCTCTCAAAAACCTTGGCCAATACTCCTCGAAACCCTAGCGAAGCCCTCTCTCAAGTTGGGAGAAAAAGATGGAGAAAAGAATACCAAAAATCGGGGTTGAATTGGCTTTAAATAGGGTTTGGAATCGAGGCGACTCCACGGTGTGGATGCTCCCACGCGCCCATGCGGAATTTCCACAGGCGTGGATAATTTCCCACGCCTGTGTGGATTCTCATTTCTCCGGTTTCTCGACCAGGTGATGAGCAGTCTTTGCTATAGTACATACTACAATGTTGCTACAATGCTCGCTTTCTGACGATTCGACTGAATAGCTTCCCAATTCCATACTTTCATTGGGAGTAGCATAAGCAGACACTGCGTTCACGTCGTGGATCACTTGCTTCTTTAATGGTGTACACGTTGGTTGAACTCTTGTTTTATGTGCATAAGTCAGAATGCTCGAGTGTGACTGCCTCTGTGCCCCTCCAAATGGATGTGCCAACTCGAATACGAGGAGGTTGGCACATATTCTAGCATCTCACATCGACCTATATCTTCGCGTTTGAACCTTAGCAAGATTTCCTCCAAAATCGGTGTATTGTGATCCACATTGGCCTATTTCCTTCATACTCGGCCTCACAACCCTACCTGCATAAGAGTAACATAAAAACACACATATTAGTGTAAAAACCCGAGAAAAGTAATGCTCAACATAAGGAATGAACGCTTCGCATTCGTATCGCACAAGCACTTATCACATAGTAGGGCAGCTCTGAATGTGTATACATGTTTAGGATTTTTTTGCAGAGCCTGCAGAGTTTTTAAGGTATCCTGAGAAAACACACGGGTGTGGGTATTTTCCACATGCCCGTGGGTCTACATTGCGAGGTCATCCATAGAAGGCACAAGAGCATGGACTTGCCCTTGTGAACGACCTTGTGAGTTATACACGCCCATGGGTAATTTCCACATGGGCGTGTGTCTTTCTGCAGAGACTTAGCAATTTTTCCCAAGAGCACACAGGGGCGTGGACTCACCCCTGTGGGTGACCCTGTGATAAACTCATGAGCATGGGTAATTTCCACACGCCTGTGTGGATCTCTACAGCAGAGTTCTCCTCCATCCTGAGAAGACACAGTGGCGTGTGATCGCCCCTGTGAGTTGCACCTGTGAATGTCCACGCCCGCACGGAAATTTCACACGAGCGTGCGAAACACTTAGTGATTCTTCTCTGTTGGACAGAGAAGCCACATGGGTGTGCGTTTGCCCCTGTGGGTAGGGCGAACGGGCGTGGGCATGTTTCACACGCACGTGCGATTGTGTTCAGAGAGGTTGAGTGTTTTCTCGAGAGCGCATAGGGACATGCGTTTGCCCTTGTGAGTCTCTCTGGTGGAGGCGCACAGGCGTGGGTAATTTCTACACGCCCATGTGGATGCGCAGAATTCCAAGAGATGCGAGTTTTTCTTTAAAATCTTCTTGAATTCTCTTCTTCTTTACTTCCAATCTCTCAAAGATTGACTTTGATCAGTCCCTTGGCCCACATATCACTGTTTTAGAGGGGTTTCCAGTCAATTTCAATGCCGAATTTGAAGTTTTCATACTTATTTCATCAGAAAACCTTTACCCTCTCTTCTTCACCAATTCTTGTTTGAATAGATCAAAAGTCTTGAGTTGTATGCAATTTCCACTTTATAATAGTTTATGCATGTTTAGAAAGTGTTTAACTGTGGTTTTTAAATTGTAATTTTAGAGCATTAACGTGCAACCGTGCGGATTTCATGCCCCGCAGATCCACACTGGCATGGGTAATTTCCACAAGCCCGTGTGGAATTCTGTAGTATGGTTTTCTGAGCTTCTTTGATGTTCACTTCATCATCCATTGCAGGTATGACACCGCGCTCGAAAAAGCAAGGGGGTAAGCGTCCTAGAGAGACTTCACCTGAGTTGGCACATATTGAATTCTCGAAACCTGAGTATCAGGCTCGATTCGAGCGGCTATCGAAACTTAGGTTCGAACAATCCCGGTTTGTGGACCTGAGTGTGTTGAGTGAGGTCCAGCGAGGTGATGAGTTGGCCAGTGAGATTGACACGCTGATGACCGTAGGAAGCTGGAGGAGATTATTCTCGATACGAGAGCCAATTATCCGTCCGATGACACTGGAAGTACTGGCGTCTTTTACAGTTTAGATACGAGAGCCAATTATCCGGCCATATGAGAGCCAATTACAGTTTAGATTGTTCAGACGTAATTTTACTATGAGTGTTACTAAGTTTTCGATTTGTATGGGCTTGTGTAATGAGACATATACAGATACTGGGGAGTATGGACATTTGTCGATAGATTACCCTGGCACCTTGAGCCCAGGACAAGCTTACCAAGCCTTGTACGGACATGGGCAGTATTAACCGGGAGTGTCCAATGCTACATGTTTGTCCCGGATGGGCTACAGGTATTTATTCACCGTCCTTAGCAGATCTATGGATGGCTGAGGTGACAACACAGGTGTTTTGAGCCGGCAGGGGTTACTTTATTTGTATTCCATGGTCCGGACTGTGCTGATTCACTTGGAGTACGTTGTGACCGACTATCTGCAATACCAGGGCTAGAATGGGAGAGTAGGAGTATTATTTGCTGGTCGTACATCACTAGACTTATCCAGGGGATGGGCCTCGTGGATGCTATTTCGGGATACCGAAAAACCAGTTATTCCTTTTCCTCTTGGACTTGATACTCTCAGGATGATGAGAATAGTGCGCAGATATGGTCTTGGAGTTCACATTTTGGTTACATCCACAACTGAGAGCACCGAGGGTGGAGGGGATGCAGCGGGGGATTCCGCACCAATGGTGACCGAAACCTCAGGGCACCCGAGTGCCCTTTCAGGAGCTTATGATCGTATTAAGAGGCTCGAGAGCACTGTGAGTGTAATGTGGTCAGAAATCATCGAGATTCAGGCGATACAGTCAGTACAGTATACCGAGATGGTGGCCTATTTGGACGTGTTACAGCAACTACTAGATAAGCAGACCCCCGGCATCTCCGGCACCCCCATTACCTACTCTAGCATCACTTGATCCACCTGCACCCTTCGATCTAGCACCAGCATCAGCAGCGGAGGATAGACCTGACGACACCGACACTCATAAAGGATTTTTCTTCTGAGTTTATTTTGTTGTCTCGAGTTGTATTCATTACTTTATCTTCTATATATACTCAAGATGTTTTTGTTTTTATTGAGCTTTATTGAACCCCCTCGTGTATGCGTGTAGATGGTCTTGTCAGTATGGGAATTGAAAACTAGTCATGGACACGGCCAATGTTGGCCGTGTGTGCTTCACAACCCGTTGGAACTTTACTCCCTAAGGATTTATCTCCATCAAATGCAACACTAGGAGTCAGGGGAGTATTGTTTCAATTACCACTCTCACATATATACTTGATTTCTTTATTTTCTATTGTGCTTCCATGGTACATTGGGGACAATATACAACTTAAGTATGGGGAGAGTTTCATAGTGCACATATCTTTTATATTAGTTTGATTGTTGTACATGTTCACATAGCCAATGGCGGTTCACCTTAGTATCAATGATTGTATTCTTAAGTTTAGGAGAGTTTCTAACATTGAATGTTCTCATGCTCTAGTTTTTACTTGAATTCCTAGGAATTTTTACCCGATTCACACTTTTTGCCCTACTCACTCTTTAAACTCTTTTGGAAACTCAAGTTTGATGTTAAAGGGACTAGTTATAGTTGTTTCTTTTGTTAATTTAAAAAAAAGGGGTTTCATTGTTTAGTTGTGCTTGTTAGGTGGAAAGAGCTACCACCTATGAAGTATGAAGCTACTCTCATAAGTCGGATATTAGTTATGCCCTAATGAGAGAAAGAGCTATCTCATGGGATAAGTAAAAGCTACCACTCCCAGTAGAAAGAGCTACCACCTCGAAAGTGTGAAAGCCACCTTAGCGATCGCTTTGGAAAGGGCTACCTTAGAGGATGTGTGAAGCTACTACCATCTTTTCAAATTTTCATTACTTTTTGTAGATAAATAAGTCCCTTTTACTTAGAACTTTAAGGAGTATACCTTGGGTTGAGTTGAGCAAGTTTACACACACTTACATGATTTCGGGTTCGTATTGTTTTTGATTCAAGTTTTTAGTAAGAGCATTGATTTGTCGTATTTAATGTTGAAACATCCCTTACTTGCAGAATGCTATCTTTGTATGCTTTGGTGAACCTAAGGCCAAGCACTTCCAATATTTCCTTCATCTATGCCTTAATATTTTAATTTTTGCTTGAGGACAAGCAAAAGCTTAAGTGTGGGAGAGTTTGATAAGTGCTTGTGTCATAGGAATGCGAAGTGTTCTTTTCTTATGATGAGCATTACTTTTATCATGTTTTAGCGCTAATATGTGTGCATTTATGTTACTTTCATGCATATAGGGTTGTGAAGCTGAATGTTAGAGAAAGATGCCAATGTAGATCGTGAATGCACCATTTGGAGGAAATCTTGATAAGGATCAAACGCGAAGACATAAGTCGGGCTCAAGATGCGAGAATGTGTGCCAACCTCCGTGTATTCAAGTTAGCACAATGATTTAGAGGGGCACAAAGACAGTCACATTCGAGTATCCAGACTTGTACATAAATAGCAAGATCTTCACCGATGAAGCTGTTGTTGAAGAAGCAAAGTGACCTATGATGTAAATGCATGCCCGTTTATGTTACCTCGATGAAAACATGGATTCGGGAGTGTTCGGGCCTGTATTATAGCAAGCACTGTAGCAGGTACTGTTCACAGCCGGGGCAAGAAAAGTGAATTCCAGAGAATCCACATGGGCGTGTGGAAATTATCCACGCCCGGTGTGGAAATTCCACGGGCCGTGTGGTGAATCCACAGGGCGTGTGGATGCCCGATTCCAGCCCTATTTAAGGCCGATTTCAGCCTCGTTTTCAACATTCTTTTCTCCATCTTTTCCCTAACTTGAGAGAGGGCGGCGGCTAGGGTTTAGAGAGGTATTTGCTAGGGATTGGGAGAGGTTCTATGGCTCTGACATCGTGCTCTGTTTGGAAGAAGGTTAGTGGGAAAGCTTTCGTCGGCACCGATCCGGCGAGGTGTATCCTAGGCCAGACAAAGGGACCTTGGACAAGTAGAGACTTCTCCACAAGACCATCATCATGACTATCGAGGGGGTTTTCTATGGATTACTTATTTTTACATTCGATTTCATTGATTGTAACTATCTCCATGGAGAGTGAAATCCCCTAGTGGGTGCTTGGATTTGTGAACCCTAGGATGTATTTGTTTCATTAAATCTTATTATTATGCTTTCATTAATTGATGTTTTAATTGAGTTCCAATCTTGAATGCTTGATTGTGTGAATAGTCCCTTAGAGTGACACTAGGGTTGAGGATTCTTATTGGTAACCCTTGTGAGTGAGTGACACACCACGAGAGTTAGACAAAGCTAGATTGGAGAGGGTTGAGAGGGTGAGTTGAGAGGTAGCGGAGTATTCCCTTTTCCCTCCGATGTGATTTATCCTACCTCTATTTCCTCGAGTTCTTTACGGTCATAGTAGAGTGAATGGGCTAAGGGATGACCTTCTGCTGGGGCCTAATTGCAGAGGCAACTAAGTGAAGCGTTGAAGTGATTTTAGCACCTAGGGCTTAATTGTGACTATGGACCTTCCACCTGGACCAAAGGGTTAGGTCTACATCTAGGAAGAGGATTTATCACTTGGAATCTCTATAACTCATTGCGATTCTATACGAGTGCGAGGTTGAGAGATTGTTCAATTTCTCCTACGGGACATGTATAGAGTTAGGCATGGTTGACCTTAGATTTGGGATCATGTATTGAAGGATCTCCACGACTCATTAATACATTAGTTAGAAAGCATATTAGAGGGGTTTTGCACTTGAAATGATTGTCCTAGGCGGAACAATATCCGGGTACCCATTTATATCGATTGCCTTACCTCCCCTTTATCTGTGCCTTCTCTCTTGTCTCTTTTATTTTTGTCTACATTTTATCTTGTTACACAACTATTATTCACTTTTCACTTAGTTAAGAAAGAATTCAATTATTTTTTATTCCCTACTCCCTGTGGATACGATACCCACTCATCTGGGATTTATGACTTCGAAAAACCTGTACACTTGTGGGACATACGCAAGGGGCATTGTCATGCAGTAAGTACCAGAGCTCGGCTCCAATGTCAACATCAAAACAAATAAACATAATGTTGCCTCTAGGCCCAGTGTATGCATTAACATGATAGTAAAAGTCTCATCAAGATATCACAAGTTTTCACATATGCAACTCCCACTTGAAGAGTGAGTAAATTGATCACAACATATCTAGTGAATGCCTTTTCATCAAGTAATCATTATTTAAAAATACCCTTGAAGATTCATTTCAAGCATAACATCATCAATTTAGTATCACAACAAAAATCTCATGTTCCATGGAAACATTCACTTTGAAACACAATATCAAAATAAGGTTCCCAAACACAAGTAAAATGCTCTTTGTAAAAATTCTTGGAATAAGCTAACTCATGATTCAAACATGGTTTTCCAAACACCATAGAAACATTTTAAGAGCTTAAGTAATAACAAACCATCATTTAATGGAAATGCATCTTAGATACAAGAAAACATGCATGATTTATAGCCCATAATTTACTAAGTCCCACTCACAAACTTGGTGAGCTATAACTCTCCGGTGTTACTTCTCCACCGGCTCTTTACCCTTGCTTAAAGCCTCACCTCCTAGAACCAATTAAATAAACCAAAACAAAGCAATCAGGCATTAACCTCAAACTACTCCAAACTAGAATGAAAGAAAGTTTACAAAATGGAAATAATTGCCTCTATGGTTTACTAAACACTCTAACTAGATAATCTTACAAAAATGAAAACTCTCACAACCCTTAAAACTAGCATGAAAAGCAAAGAGAGCTGTACTTGGTTTGGTGATATAGTAACTTTGACAACGCCCTTTTTGTGTAAACCGCAAGTGCACGGGTGTGCCGAAATAATAATACCCTAGTGAGTGGGCAGTCGTATCCACAGGGAATAGTGATTAGAAACACAAAGATTGCTAATTAACTAGAATGAAAATGAATCGATAGTGGTGTGAAAAAAATCAATGAGAATAGAAATAAGGGAAGAAGAAGGAGGCGCAAATAAAAGATAGAAGAGGCAATCGACAGAAATTGGGGCACCTGGACATTGCTCATCCTAGGACTATTGTTTTAAGTGCAAGACCAACCATTATATTTCTCAACTGATGCTTAATGAGTCGTGAAAATCCTAAAACACACAGTCCCAAACCTAAGGTCAACCATGACAAACCCTACACTATGCCCCGGCAGAGAAATCGCTCAGTCTCGACGCCTCACACTCTGTAAGGTTGCTTAAATCTCTAGGGACTCCTAGTGATAAACCCTATTCCCTAATATAGATCTAACCCTTTAGTCTAGGCGAAAGACCCCTAGTCACAATTAAGCCCCAAATACTAAGGATTACTTCAACGCTTTACTCTATTGCTAGTGCAACTAAGTCCCAGCTAAGTTTGTCTCTTAGAACTTCACTCTATTGTGATCGCAAAGGACTCTTGGAACGTGGAGGTAGGATAAATCACACCGGAGGGGAAAAGGGACGTTCCGCTACCTCTCAATTCACTCTCTCAACCCTCTCCAATCTAGCATTATCTAACCCTCAAGGTGTGTCACTCATCCACAAAGGTTACCAAGATGGATTCTCAATCCTAGTGTCACTCTAAGGGAAAATTAACTCAACAAGCATTCAAGATTGGAACTCAATTAAAACATCATTAAAGAAAGCATAGTAAAAGGTAAAAGAAACAATATCATCCTAGGGTTTATAAGTCCAAGTATCCACTGGGGGTTTAGCTCTCCATAGAGCAAAATACAATCAATAATGGAATCGAGAGTAAAGATATGAAATCCATGAATAAAACCCCCTTGGTATCTATGTCGATGGTCTTGTGGAGTAGCAACGTCTTCTCCAAAGGTTCCCTCATCAAGCCTAGGACACACCTTGCTGAATCGATGCCGACAAAAGCTATCCCAATAACTATCTTCCGAAGGAACGTGGTGTTGAAGGCCGTAAAACAACTCCAAAACTCTAGTCAATGCCTCTCCAAATCGCAGCCACGAGCGCCTCCAAAGATGGTGAATATATGGGCAAAAGATAGGGGAAAGATTCTCAAAACGGGCTGAAGTCGTGGCTTAAATAGGCTGGAATCGGGCATCTACACGGGCGTGTGGAATTTCCACACGCCCATGTGAATTTGCAGGAATTGATTTTTCAGCAACCTGTACGCAGTAACTGCTACAGTAATTTGCATCATTGATTTACTACAGTCCCTACTACGGTACTCCGCCAAAATACTCTCTAATCCACATTTTCATCGAGACCATATAAACATGCACACATCCATGCGGTAGATCGCATTGCATCTTCAATGAAATCACATTTGACGATAATCTAGCTAGCATTGCACAAGTTGGAACACATGAGTGTGACTGCCTTTATGCCCCTCCAATTTGCATGTTCACTCAAGTACAACGGAGGTTGGGACACACTCATATGTCTTTGTGCATAACTTGTGTCTTCACGTTTGTTCACTCTAAGATTTCATCAACAAAGTGTATTCACGATCTACTTTGGCTTCTTTCTTCCATACTTTGTCTCCATAACCCTACATGCACAAAAGAACATGAATACACATGTATAAGAGATAAAATCTGATAAAAGTAATGCTCATTATAAGAAAAGAATACTTCGTAATACTAATACACAAGCACTTATCAAACTTCAACCTAGAAGATGAAAGATCTATCTCAATCTTCAACAAAATCAAAGTAATACATCTAGGAATTTCTTCTAAACTCCATATTCAAACAAAAACTAGTATTCTCCACCATGAATGCCAAAAAACTTGACAAGAAGAGAAAGGAGAAGGAGAAGGAGAAGAAGAACCATCTTAGCACCAAGCTTCTCAAGACCATACGGAAGGACTCTTTTTGAGAGTGATAGAAGAAGATCTTCAAGTTTTTCTTTGATTTGAAGCAAAGGATGGTGGGTTGGAGGAAGAGAGATGAACGCTCTAGAGGAGGAGGAAAGTGGAGAAGAAAATAGGCTCAAAAGAAAATGAAAAACAAGAGAAAATGAAGGCTTTTAATGCCCTAGCCTAAGAGGCTTGTTGGCTGCCTTGTGGCCGCAAGGGAGGCCGCAAGGCCTCTCAGGTTTTCTTTGTGGGCTCCCTTGCGCCCACAAGGAAGGCCGTAAAGACTCAACTTTCAACCCTTGTGGGCATCCAACATGCCTGCAAGGCTTCGGCCTTGCTTCTCGCCCTTTTAAGGGTTTTTTCCAATTCTTTTTAACCTCCCAAAAGACCTCAACTATGGTCCTAACACAAACCAAAACTCAAAGAAACTCAAGCACATGAGTTCCACTCTAGAAAATAAATCGAAAATGGAGTAGAGAAGTAAGAAAAAGGCCAAATACCACCCAAATAAAACCAATTGAGTTAGTGGCCCAACCATATGAGCGGTCATGACTTGGGGATGTACAAGTTAAGGCTTAAAAGCACAGGAGAGTTAAGGCTTGAAGAGTTCAAATGATGGAACAAATAAGGTCTAGAATCTTGAGACATCAAAAGTTAAAGAGCTTCACAAGTCCAAGATTGAATGCTTCACAAGCATGAAATGCCAGATTTTTTGAAAGTCTAAATTAAATGAAATCAAGTTTGTGATTTATAAATATAGAAAAGCCATGACTTCAGATCCAACTAATATTCAAGATACAAACAAAAAAAGAGACCAAAGTTAACAAAATCAAATGAGATATTCTCAGTGTGGTTCCCGGTGAAGAAGTTGGGATATAATGAAGTCAAAGTAGATTCAAATTATGTGAGGCTAGAGGAAGATTAAGAAAATAGGGTTAGGAGAACTAGAATTTCTAGTCCTTGTATTTATTGATCAAATTTATGTATTTTTATAATTTTTTGGATATTAATAAAATTATTTTCTTGTATCCAATATTTCTCATTCACATTTGTTCTTAATAAGTGGTTCCCATGAATTAATCTTGGGTAATTAATGTTAGAGGTGTGCCCCATAATGGAAGTCATGAACCCACAATCTCTTGAAGTCTAAAAAAATTTAAAATTTCAATTGTGATTTGTCAATTTTTAACATATCAATACCAATTAAAGGTTGGGTATGAATAAAAGATCCCACAAATTCAATCTCTATCTGTATAGGGCCCACTGGAGTAGAGATTAAATTTGGGACATTCTCAAACTATATCAACTTTATACTGAGTCCATCACTATCACCACTTGTTGTTCACACCCCATGCTTTCCATCAAGGAGACATTGCCCAAACGTGATATCGGCTACTGAGGTCAAGGATTATATCCTTTCTGCTAGAACATCCATTTTTAACAGACTCACTTTTTCAAAGAGAGTCATGAGCATTAAAAAAGAAGAGGAAAGTACCATCATTTCAAGAAAAAGAGTAGCATCTTCAGGAAGCTGAAGGCTGCCCTCATTCACAATAGGGCAATCAAGGTTGACCATGAGGAAAGTGCCATCACCTCAAGAAAAAAGCAAGCTTTGTTTCATTCCAAGACTCGAGGAACAATTCATCAAACTCATTCACCAACTCCTTTGAAGCACTGAAAAATGATGAAGGAGAACTCCATGATTGGTGAGCTTTCTTCCCAACCAAATAACAAGATGAATGATGGCAAGCCACCAAAGTCTCACTATTCCAAGGAGACTTTTATGAAGAGGAACTATAACAACTATACCTCTTAGAAAAAAATTTTAAAACAGAGAAGAAGTCACCGAAAGAGTTTTATTTAAGGAAAAAGAAGTTACTCTTGGAGTTATAGGCACCTGTATTTGACAGACTTGCCTTACCAAAAAGGAAAGTATATAAGAAGCTAAAGGGGGCACAAGTGACCACACCCTTAATATCTTGATCAAAGTTCCAACGGAGAAGAAAAGAAGATGAAGAGATGGAAGACCCTGAGGTACATACCGTATGGGTTATCATTAAAGCATTAGAACATCCAGCAGAGCCAAAATGTGATCTTACTAGGCTGAGAAAGAAAATGACAACTGGCACAAGTAGCCTTCCAAAATATGATCTTAATCAAATAATGGAAGAAAGAGGAAATGATAAGTGCTTATGTATGCATATTATTGAGCATGACTTACTTATAATGAGCATTACTTTTATCAGGTTTTATGGCTCATTCGTGTGTTTTTGTGTTCTTTTGTGTATTCAAGGTTGTGGACGCAGTATAAGAAGAAAGGAAGTGAATATAGGTCATGAACGCAGTTTTTGAGGATTCTCTTGTGTGGAACAAGTGTCAAGACATGAGCCATGATCATACAAATGAGGGTGTATGCCAACTTCCAAGAATGTGCAAGTTTATCGACAAATTGGAAGGGCGCAAAGGCAGTCACAAACTCATGTTCCAGCTTGTGCAGAGTTTTTGAGAGCATCATTCGACATGACCTACTGTACGGGTGTGTGCCCAACCGTGTGACCTCAATGGAAGAGAAGGAATTTAGGATCACTGTAGCATTTACAGTACTGCAGTAAAGTACTATTCATAGGGTACTATAATTGTTACTATTCACAAAATGCAAAATTCAGAAAACCTAAGAATCCACACGCCTGTGTGGATATTCCACATGAGCGTGTGAAATCCCAATTTCAGCATTATAAATAACGCATCAAAGAATTATTGGGGGGATCTTTTATCAATCTTTTGGAGGGTGCACGACTAGGGTTTGGAGAAGGTTTTCACCAGGTTTTAGAGCATTTCTACCGGGTTTGACATCAATTTCCTTTGAAGGAGAGTTATTGGGGGAGCTTTTCGATGACATTGTTTAAGCGAGGTGTGCCCTAGGCTTGACAGAGGAGACATTGGAGAAGAAGAAGCAACTCTTGGAGACCATCATCGCGGACAATAAGGGGGTTATTCTTATGGATAGTTTGCATTTATCTTTGATTTTGTATTACTCCATAGAGAGCTAAACCCCAAGTGGGTGCTTGAACTTATAAACCCTAGGATGATCTTGTTTCATTGACTTTGATTATGGTTCTTTTAATTGAGTTTTTAAATTGAGTTTCAATCTTGAATGTTTATGGTTTGATTTTCCCTTAGAGTTATAGTAGGGTTGAGAATCCATCTAGGCACCCTTTTGACGAGTAATCATCACCATTAGGGTTAGATTTAGTAAGATTGAAGAGGGTTGAGAGGGTGAGTCGAGAGATAGCGGAGCGTCCTCTTTCCTTTCGGATGTGATTTTTCCTACCTCTACATTCCAAGAGTTCTTTGCAATCACAATAAATTGAAGTGCTAATAGATCTCCTCCATTGGAGCTTAATTGTGCGAGTACAATAGAGTGAAGTGTTGAGAGATCCCTTATGCTGGGGCTTGGTTGTGATTTGGGGTCTTTCGCCTGGACCAAAGGGTTAGATCTAGATTTGGGAATAGGGTTTATCACTTGGAGTCCCTAGAACCCCAAGCAGTCCTACACAGTGTGAGGTGTTGAGAGTATTCCTTTCCGCCGAGGCATACATAGAGGGCTAGTTACAGTTAACCTTAGATTTGGGACTGTATGTTTTCGGATTTCCACGACTTTTTAGATCTCGATTAGAAAGGCATAATATTAGTCTTGCACTTGAAACAATAGTCCTAGGGGATACTATTCAAGTACTTTGCTTAATCATTGATAGTTTCCTTCTCTTTACCTTTAGTTTATTTTCTTGCTATTTTATTCATTAACATCTTAAATATAATCATCAATTGATCATCTTTTTAGCTAATTAGCAATACTACTTGTTTCTATAGTCTATTCCCTATGTATTCGTCTACCCACCCTTTGGGTACTTTATCACTTCGACACCCATGCACTTGCGGTACACACAAGGGTGTGTCAAAAGGCCATATCCCAAGAAGCATTCTAAACTTCTCCTAGGAGAGATAGTGACTCAAATGTGAAGAAGATGTTGTCTTCATATTCAATAGAGATCCAGTGTTTGCAAAAATTAAGAAGCTGTTGGATCATTGTGAGAAAGAGCACATATCCATGATGCACAGTGTTGCATCTTTGACTAAAGTCCAAAACTATTTTAAGAAAAATTCAAGAAATGTAATCCCCATCCACCCAAGTTTTCCAAGAAGAAGAGGGCGATGAGGTGGAAGTGATGGTGACAAACCATACCAGAGCTTTCATAATCAAATTTCTTACCCAAAGGGGTATAGTGTTTCTAAGTTCAAGCAATTCAATGGCTTAGGGAATCTAGATTAACACTTGGCTTATTTCATAACAGCTTGTGTAGATACAAGTAATAATCCATCTCTTCTATTATGCGAGTTTGCCACTAGACTAACTGGAGTAGCATTTGAATGTATGCAAATATGCCATCTGAGTCTATTCAGACATGGTAACAAATGAAAGATACCTTTAGAGTTCGATTTGGTGGAGTGAATGATAAAATTACCATAGCGGATTTGGCCAATATAAGGCAAAATACGGATGAGAAGGTTATTGACTATGTGATAAGGTGGAGTAACCTAAGTATCAAATGTGAGCAACCACTTGATCAAGTGCAAGTGTTAGGATTTTTAGTGGGGAACATCGATAACTGGATGGCACTCTTTCTGAGATTATCTGATATCTATACCTTCCAAGACTTGATATCTTCAGTGAAGAAGCTAGAAAGAAATAGTCCAAAGGTGGTGTCTATAATTTAGACCACTAGGGTGGATAAAGAAAAGCCCAAGAAGCTAGAAGGAGTCAAGCACGTGGCCTTTACAACTGATATGGTGAAAGGGGATATAGCACCACCCAACTATACCAAGCCAAAGCTACCTACACTTGGCTACGGAAATGAATCAACTAAGCCTTCAAATTCTCTTAAAGAAAGGATGAGCAAAATGTATTCTTTTAGAAGGGACAAAGTGATTAAAATATTCAAGGATGCATTAAAGGAGGGTTTATAGCTACCAGTGAATAAGCTGTTAGAGGTAGCAGACAAGAAAGATCAACCAAATTTCTGTCCATACCATAGATTATTGGGTCATTTGATCAAGAATTGCTATGTCTTCAATAATTATATTAAGCGGTAGTATTAAGAAGGGAAGATCACTTTACCTAAAAGTGTATTGCTCAATCAACCAGCAGCGCATACCAACTACATGTCAGTCATATTGCAATGGGAGACTTTATGGGGAAAAGATACAAGGGGCATGTTAGAGAATATGCAAGTTGAAAGATGTTCTTAAGTTCCTAAGAAGCTTGCTACTCTCGAAGTCCTAAAGGGCTTGTGGGAAATTTTTATCTCAAAGAAGTTAAAGAAGATGTTAAAGAGACTACAAGAACTCCCTGGTATCAAGTAGTGGAGGACTTAAGATCTTGGTGAAGAACCTGATGAGTCACCTACAAGTATATGAGGTAGTCAAGTAATACCCTATGCGTGACACATGGGTCATATTCCTTAGGGCCAAGGATCTACCCTTACTTATTTTTTTATCTATTGTTTATACTACAAGTTTGATTTTTGGTGTTGCAAAAATTAACTAAAAAAACTTAAATAGAGCTGAGCGAGATGTCCAAGTCATCGGGAATAGAAGGTGAAAATAACAAGGGAGAAGATGGTCATGGATGCGGATCCCCTTGGGACTACTAAAGCTCAAAGTATGATAGGGTTAAAGTAGCAAAGATGGGCCAAGAGATTCCTAAAGTAGGTTAATCCCGAATCCCTTAGTGATTAACCCCTAATCCTATATGAGTATTGACCGGAATCTCTTCAGGCCAACTCCCCCTATAATTACACTACGCTTAGGTAAATCTCTAATTAAAGTCAAATACAATGTCTAGGTTCAAACCTAATGGTTGGAGGTGTTCCAAATACACGAATCCCTCGGGTATTGGCACATGTATCCATTTCAAAGGATGTGAGTCTAATACAAGGGCGCATCCTGCACTTTCAAGCATAACCTAGAAATTGAACTACATAGTTCTCAATCCAAGGCAATTAAACAAACATAGAATGAAACATGAACCAAACAAATTGCATTAACAATAAATCAAAGCATCCAAACAAGCACATTTATCCTAAGGTTTAGAGGCATCTGGTGATTTTCGGGTTTAGTTTTCTGTTCAAACAAAGAATAAGAAACAACTCATGAGAACAACTAAAATACTCATGACAAAAATTCCTTAAGTGTTGATGATGAAGTGGCGAGCCAGATTGCATTGAAAGCTTCGAGCAATGCTGTAACAGTGCCGACTTCCCTCACCTTCTACAAGCTTCCCAAAGTGAGATTAGTGAAGGATCTTGTTAAGATTAGCTTCTCCACCATATTCGCCTTAGAGTATTTGAAGCCCAAAAAGTCCTCTTTCACTTTGCCCTAAAAATCCTTTTTAAAGCTTATTTTTCCCAAGTCATGCGGACGTCCTTGTAAGTGCAAGGATGCCCACAAAGCTTCTAGCCTTTTGTGCTCAAAATTCTTTCGGGTGCTATATTGGTGCTACAGTAATCTGGCTATATTAAATCTATAGATCCCATATATAGTGGTTGGTGTGAGATTTTCTAGTGAGGCTCACAGGCATCCTTGTGGTTGCAAGGTAGCCCATGAGGCTTTCTGCAAAATCCCTACAACTTCAATCATCCTTCATACTGCAGTGTCAGCTACAGTAGCTTGAACTCTAAAACGCTATTTTTGGTGTAGATTTCTTATCGAATGTGTTCTTACACTCACTTTGGCTTCTTCGGGGCTTGTAACATAATTAAAACTAATTTAAACATAAAAAAGGCATCAGTTCAGCAAAATACATATGAATAGTACAAGAATTATACGCATAAAATACATACATTTAGGCACTTATCAGAACCTAAGAACAAAGCTAAGAAGAATAGGAAAATTAAGAATAAGAGAAGGAAGCAAAAGCAAATGAAGCCCATGGAGTTCCATCACAAGAAATCAATTATTGAAGAATATATCGACTCATTGGAAGATTACCAACAAAAGGAGAGAGCCTTGATTACAATTGGTGACTATTATCCTAATGAAGTAAAAGAGATACTTGTAGAATTGGATGGGTCTGATGATGAAGAGTTAACAATCAAGAGATGTAGAGTCATCATCATTTATGAAAATGAAATGGAATGTGGCAATGACAAAAATGAGCTTGATCTCCATTACCTTGAAGGAGATGATTATGGGACTGAGCAGCTTTATTATCGGTATGGGAGACCTTATTAGTAAGAAGTAGAAGAAAAGATAGGCTTTCAGAGAAAGGGGTAGGATGGCAAATATGAGATTGCTAGAAATGGCATCACAATCTTCTAAGATAAGTTGACACTATCCAAGAGAGAAGCCAAGAAGGGCACCCAAATATAAAATTTTCAGAAAGGTGATTCCACGTGAGGATTTTCCATCCTTTATTAAAAGGGTGACATATGACCTCACTCACAGAAAGGCTCACGTTCCAGACAATGATACTTCTTGGAATGAATCTAGAATCGAGGAACTTTGGTGTACTTCCCCAAACTGAAATAGAGTCCAAGCTTCAGTGTAATAAATTGTGAGGAATCACTATGGAGTAAAAAAGCATACCTCAACGTCCAAGGAACATGAAAGATAGAAGCCTTACTATAAGGAATCAAAAAAATCCAAGAGTTATTTTAGAAAATTGTTGATGAAGAGAAATATCCTAAAGAACAAAAAAGATGTTGCATCACACATGAAGAATCATCCTAAGTATTGCCTTTTCCATTATTTGATAGGGATATACATTAGAAGATTGCCATGGATTCAAGAGCTGGCATAAATCAATTAAGTCTGGTGTTATAAACCTACTTAAAAAGTACTTTGAGATGTCAAGTACATGTTATTCCCTAACAATTAAAGAAATATATGATGATAAGTGAAATCATCAAGATGATAAAGAAGAGCCTCAAATGATTAATAGTGTGCGAAGACTTCTCAATCAAGCACATGGGACAAAAGATAAATGAAAAGAGAAGGTGATTAACATAAATGAAGCCATTGTGTGGCCATGAAATAGCTCTACTTACAAGACACAAGACTACCATATTACCGCTCACCTGAAGAAGATTTTAGCTCAACTGAGTGTTTTTGATGCATTGATGATGTCGCAAGAGCTCAAAGAAACCTTAATCCATGTCTTGCAAAGCCCAAAAAAAAATTCCAAGCTTATTTCGCTGAAGCTCATATGACGGAAGCTCTCCATGCTTTTGGTTTTCTAGGGATTAAAATCTCAAAGAAAGAGTTGTTGTTAGAGGTCAAGGGAGCACAATAGACCATCATATATTACTGGGTCTTGTGACGGGACAAAAGTCAACCGAATCCTTATTGATCTAGGCTTGTCATTAAATCTGATGACATTAAAGACTTTGTATGCCTTGGCTTTCGAGACATATCACCTATCAACTAAAAAATCATCATTTAAGGCTTTAACCAGCATAGTCAAAAGGCACTTAGGTCAATTACTTTTCCTTTCAAGATTAAGAAGTTATCGTCATAAGTGAAATTCTGTGAAATCAACCCTAATACCTCTTATTGAGCATTACTTGGGAGACCGTGGTTACATGAAAATTATGTGGTTCTCTCCACTATACATCAATGTTTGAAGTATATTAAGGATGATGAAGTGTATCGCATTGATGGTGACATCAACCATTTGGTGTACATGAAATCAACTATGATAATGCGTGGTATTTTGTGGATACACCAAAGGGAGGTAAGCTTTCTACAACCAAAGCTAATGCTCTCATGACTAAAACTACAAAGCTTACTCAAAAGAAGGTTTCATTTTTACCTTTAAAACCATACTTTAGAAGTGAAATAGAAATCCTCAGAAGAAAGAAGGGATGATTAAGACATACAGGTCACCTATCGATCCTCTGGCATTCATAAGAGGAACATGCATTTTGGAAGTGATGATTCTGACGGCGAAAGGAGCTTCATTCCCACCAGGTAAAAAGGGGAGAAGATGATGGAATTATGGCAGAAAACTCTCTTCATGTCACAAGAATATCGGAAGGTCTTTATAAAGCTCTTGATGAGTTAAATGCAAATACAGTAGAAAACTCATCACATTTTATATGCCTTCTCATCATCAAGAGGAAAGAAGGATCCTATTCTATAAATCTAATACTAGTAAATCCAATGATAAAGATATTTTGGTGACCAAAACCATAGATTATGATGAAGTTTGGCCCTTGAGGATTCCAAATTATTACTCTCCCCAGGTAAGAAGATTAATAAAGTAAGACAGAATCTATGTGAAGCATTCGAAAGATAGACATATTCTCTTTGAGAGACTTTGGCATCCCTTTAAGATTGCTATGCAAGGTCAAGGCTTGACTAAGATGGGACTTGGGTATCAAGATGACCAAGTATATGATGTCGCATGGTGTTGGCTATCAATACATCAAATTGAAAGGATGATGATATAATTGAAGATATAATAATTGATCATCCTGAAAAAGATACAAAATTTGAAGATGCATCCACTGAGTTGGAAGAATAATCGTTCCCTACCTCCAGGCCACTAATACTAGTCCCCTATGAGGTCCCAGTGGTGAAATCGCTCAATCTCAACACCTCACACCACATATGACCGCAATAAACTCTAAGGATATCTAAGAGTACACCAGATTCCTAAGGATGGACCTAACCCTATGACAAGTTCCCCTTGCGTATATCCCGCAAGTGCACGGGTTTGTCGAAGTAATAATCCCGGATGAGTGGGTATCGAATCCACAGGGAGTAGGGAATAAAAACACTTAATCTGCATCTTAGCTATGTGAAAAATCAGTAGTGATAAGTATGACAATTATTCAATTCTCAAAAGTAAAAACAACAAGTAAGAGAGCACGAGTAAAGGAGGAGGTAAGGCAATCGATAAAGTTGGGGTACTTGGATAATGCTCCACCTAGGACAATTGTTTCAAGTGCAAGAACCCTCTATTATGCTTCCTAATCAATGCAATGGTGAGTAGTGGAAATCCTTAAATACATAGTCCCAAATCTAAGGTCAACTATGCCTAACTCTATACATGCTCCGGAGGAGAGATTAGATAAACTCTCAACCTCGCACTCGAATAGAGTTGCAATGAACTCTAGGGATTCCAAGTGATAAATCTCTTCCTAATTATAGACCTAACCCTTTGGTCCAGGTGGAAGGTCCCTAACCACAATTAATCCATAGATACTAAGATCACCTCAACGCTTCACTCCGTTGCAAGCGCAACTAAGCCCCAGCGGAGGGTCATCCCTTAGACCATTCACTCTATTATGGCCGCAAAGAACTTGAGGAACGGAGGTAGAATCTATCACGCCAGAGGGGAAAGAGGACGCTCCTGTACATCTCGACTCACCCTCTCAACCCTCTCCAACCTAGCTTTGTCTAACGCTCGTGGTGTGTCACTCACTCACAAGGTTACAAACAAAAACTCTCAACCCTAGTGTCACTCTAGGGGAAATGTTCATACAATCAAGCATTCAAGGTTGGAACTCACAACAAACATCAATTAATTGAAAGCATAATAAAGAGATTCAATGAAACAAATAAATCCTAAGGTTCACGAATACCCAAGTACCCACTAGGGGTTTAGCTCTCCATGGAGCTAAGTACAATCAAAGAAATAGAATGTAAAGCAATGAATCCATAGAGAAACCCCCTCGATAGTCGTGTTGATGGTCTTGTGGAAAGTCCTCTACTCGTCGTCCAAGAATTCCCTTGTCCGGTATAGGATACGCCTCGACGGAAGCTCCACTACCAACCTTCTTCCTAAGGAATGACGATGTCGGAGCCATAGAACCTTTCCAAAACCTTAGGCAATACCTCTCAAAACCCTAGCCGAAACCCTTCTCTCAAGTTGGGGAAAAGATGGAGAAAAGAATACTGAAATCGGGGCTGAAATCGGCTTTAAATAGTGTTGGAATCGGGCATCCACACGGTCCTTTGGATTTTTCACACACCCATGTGGATTCTTTGTAATTGTGATTTTCGGCCGGCTGTGAATAGTGCTCTGCTATAGTACCTGACCTAAAATACTTCTTGAGTCCATACTTTCATCGAGGTGACGCAAACGGGCACACATTCACGTCGTCGATCGCTTTGCTTCTTTAATGACGGACAAGTTGGTGGAAATCTTGTTCTATGTGCATAAGTCTGAATGCTTGAGTGTGACTGCCCTTGTGCCCCTCCAAATGGTTGTGCAAACTCAAATACGGGGAGGTTGGCACACACTCAAGCATCTCGCACCCGACTTATATCTTCGCGTTTGAACTTTAGCAAGATTTTCTCCAAAATCGGTGCATTGTGATCCACATTGGCTTCTTTCCTTCATAATTGGTTTCACAACCCTACCTGCATAAAAGTACCATAAAAATACACATATTAGTGTAGAAACCCGAGAAAAGTAATGCTCAACATAAGGAAAGAACGCTTCACATTCATATCGCACTAGCACTTATCACCCTACTTCTAGGTGAAAGATCCCTAACCCCTACAAGGTCCCAGTAGAGAAATCTCTCAATCTCACACCTCACATCAAATATGGTTGCATAAAGCTTAGGAAATACGGAGATAGAGTATACTAATCATAAGGAAAAGGGGACACTCCACTATCTCATGACTCACCCTCTCAACACTCTTTAATATTTGAATTCTAACCCTAATGGCGACCTCTCTCACCAAGACAAATAAATTATGCATACAAATTAATCACAAGGATTAATACAACATGTAAGCAATGAGAAAACAAGATTGAAACTCAATTAAAGGCAGATTTAATAGAAAATACAAAAGTAAATCAATGCAAAGATAAGATCCCAGGGTTCACATGCCCAAATACCTACTAGCGTTTAGACCTCCATGCGGCAAATTATAAAGAAAATAATAATACAATGAAATCAATAAAAACAATGGAATAAAACACCCTTGAATTCATGATGATGGCCTTGATGGGTCGCTCAACATCTTGAAAGATCCCTCTCCAAAGCTAGTTCACCGAAGGCTCCCTTAATGCTATGATGAAGAAGAGATCTATCAAAGTTGGTGAAGAAAGCCCCCCAAATTTGCCAAAGACCTCCTCTCGAAACTCTAGCCTCATTTCCTTTCAAACGATAGTAAGAAAATGTCCAAAAAAAAGGGGCAAAAGGGCTATTTATAGTAAAAAACCGGGTTTGAAAAACCTTCCACGTGATCACGTGGAAATTTCAAACTGTCGCATAAACAATGTTTTTGCTACAGTACTACCACAGAGATTTGTTATAGTGCTCTTCATAACAAGGCTCCACACTATTCTCTTGAGGCCACATGGACGAGCACACATCCGCTTGGTAGGTTATGAGGCTTCTCATCATCTAACCATCATTGGGAAAGTTCTTGAATTCTTCACACAAGTAGTTACATAGGAGTATGACTATCTTTGTACCCTTCCAACACACAATTTAGCTTGAATTCTCTTAGAAGTTAGCACACAACCTCGTGTGCATGAGCTCCTCTTGATTACTGATCCTTATGTTGCAAAAAAACTCCCAAAAGGTGCCTCCATAACCTATCTTTCCTCCCTTTTCTTCTTTCAAGGCTTTCACAATCTATTTGCAGAAAGGAACACCAAATACAGAGACATAAACCATGGTAAAAATGATGTTTAATGCATGTATAACATATAGTGAAATATGTCTACTTAAGAACTTATCAATCATGATTGATAACACTACTTCATATGAGATGTTTTCTATCATGGATGGTTTCTCTATGTTTAACCAAATCAAGATGGACCCGAAAGATGAAAAGCATGCTGCATTCTGGACACTGATAGGCATCTATTGTTTTAATGCTATGTCATTTGGGCTTAAGAATGTGGAGGCAATATATCAAAGGGCTATGACCAAGATCATTGATAACTTTATTCACCAAGTTTTGGAATGCTATGTCGATGACTTGGTGGTGAAAAAACAATTAAGGGATCAACACCTTGATGACTTGAGAATGGTGTTTGATCACATTAGATAATACAACTTTAAAATGCACCCTATGAAATGTCCATTTGGGGTACTATATGGAAAATTCCTTGGGTTCATCTTGAGGCACCAAGGAATTGAGATTGATCCCTCCAAAATTAAAGTAATCAGACCTCCAAAGACATTGAAGTAGATGAGATCCTTCCAAGGGAGTCTTGCATATATCAAAAGATTTATCGCCAATCTTTTAGGTAGATGCAAGCCATTCTTAAAGCTGGTAAACAATAATTCTCCTTTCAAATGGGATGATGAATGCCAAAATGCTTTTAAAGAAATCAAGCATTACATATTGACTTTCCTAGAATTAGTAGTGCCAATTGCAGGAAAGCCATTAATCTTATATACAACGGCTTTAGATTGATCCCTTGAAACTCTGCTTGCTCAAGAGAATGAAGAGGGTAAGGAGAACACCATATACTATGTTAGTTAGATGTTAGTGGGTGATGAAAATTGATATACCTCAATTGAAAAAGCACTGTCTCTCCTTCATGTTTGCATTAAAGAAGCTTTAGCATTATATACTCTCACATAAAGTCATTTTTATCTCAAGAATAGACACATTCAAGTACTTGATGACCAAGCTACTACTCATTGGAAGATTAGTAAAATGGGCATTGATACTCATGGAGTTTGAAAAAACTTATACTCCACAGAAAGCAATCAAAGGATAAGCATTTGTAGGTTTTCTCGAGGCACATCCTTTGCCTAATGATTATTAGTTGAGATACGACCTTCCAAATGAAAAGACTTTGGTGATAGAAAAAGAGAAGCAATGTTAGAAGATGTACCTTGATGGAGCTTCGTCGATCCAACTTGTTGTTAGGCCCAAAATTCCTCAAGTTAGAAATGGTGTTAGACTCATCTTTATTTTTCTTGAGAGTGGCATTTTCTAGATACTCCCTTTCCTTGCTAAAACCATTGATAACGCCCCTTGCATGTCACCCGCAAGTGCACGGGTTTGTCGAGTAATAAATCCTAGGTGAGTGGAGTATGGTATCCACAGGGAGTAGGGAGTAAAAATACTTAAATTGCTACTTAACCACGTGAAAGGGAACAATGATAGTGTCAATAAAATGGAATGTGAACAAAGATAAAAGAAACAAGAATGAGAGGCGCAAGTAAGTGAGAGGTAAGGCAACCGATAGAAGTGGGGTACTCGGACCATGCTCCCCGTAGGATTAATGTTTTAAGTGCAAGACCCACTATTATACTTCCTAATAAATGCTCAATGAGTCGTGGAAATCCTTAAGCACACGGTCCTAAATCTAAGATCAACCGTGACTAACTCTACACTATGTCTTGGCGGAGAAATCACTCAGTCTTAACACCTCACACTGTGTAAAGTTGCATGGAGTTCTAGGGAATCCAAGTGATAAACTCTCTTCCTATGTATAGATCTAACCCTTTGGTCCAGGCGAAAGGCTCCTAGTCACATTTAAGTCCCAGACACTAGAGAGTCACTTCAATGCTTCACTCTGTTGCTTATGCCATTAAGCCCCAGTGGAGTTCATCCTCTACAACTTCACTCTGTTGTGACTGTAAAGAAATCAAGGAAATGGAGGTAAGATAAATCACACCCGAGGGGAAAAGAGGACATTCCGCTACCTCTCGACTCACCCTCTCAACCCTCTCCAATCAAGCAATGTCTAACCCTCGTAGTATGTCACTCATCTACAACGATTAAAAAGATGGAATCTCAACCCTAATGTCACTCTAAGGGAGAAATCATTTCAACAAGCAATCAAGATTGGAACTCAATTTAAACATCAATTAAGAAAAGCATAATAAAAGATCAATGAAACAATAACATCCTAGGGTTTACAAAATCCAAGTACCCACTAGGGGGTTTAGCTCTCCATGGAGCACAATACAATCAACAATGATATCGAAAGTGTTCCATAAGAAAACCCCCTCGGTAGTCATGTCGATGGTCTTATGGAGTAGCCAAGTTTTCTCCAAAGGTCCCGTTGTCCGGCCTATGGCACACTTCGCTGGATCGGTGCCGATGAAAGCTTCCCTAATAACCTTCTTCCAAGTGAAGCGTGGTGTTGAATCCTTAGAACCACTCCAAATACATACCAAAAGCCTCTCTAAACCCTAGCCGACAACCTCTCGAAAGATGGATGAAAGTTGGAGAAAAGGGGAAAAGAAGATCACAAAAATCGGGCTGAATCGCGGCTTAAATAGGGCTGGAATCAGGAATCCACACGCCCATATGGATTTTTCACACGGGCTTATGGAATTTCCATACGGGCATGGGGAATTTTCACACGCCAGTGTGGATTCTCTGGAAATCCTATTTTCGGCCGGCTGTGAATAGTAACTGCTACAGTACTTGCTGCATTGTTTTGCTACAATATCTGCTATAGTAATTGGCCAAAATATTCCTAATTCCATGCTTTTCATCGAGACAAGATAAACGGCCACATGTTTATGCCCTATATTGAACGTCTTCTTCAATCAAAAGCTTAATTTGCGGAGGTTTTGTTATCAGTGCACAAGTCGGGATACGCAAATGTGACTGCCTTTGTGCCCCTCCAACTCATTGTAGTGACTTGACTTCATGGAGGTTGGCAGACATTCACATATCTTGGAAACCAACTTGCGTTTGCGCATTTGTTCTTTCCAAGATTCCACCAAATAATGCGTTTACGATCTATTTTTGGCTTCTTTTCTCAATACTTAGCTTCACAACCCTACATGCGTGAAAGAACACAAATACACATGTATTAGTGCTCAAACCTGCTAAAAGTAATGCTCAACATCAGGAAAGAACACTTATCAAACTCCCCCACACTTAAGCTTTTGCTTGTCCTAAAGCAAAAATAGCACATTGAAGCATAAAAGAAGGAAATATTGAAAGTGCTCGGCCTTAGGTTCACTAAAGCATGCAACGAGAGCATTCTATAAGTAAGCAGAATTTCAACACTAGATACGAAAAATCAATGCTCTATCTAAAAACTCGAATAAAAAAGGACAACAAACCTGAAATCGTGTAAGTGTGTGTAAACTCAATCAATTCAACCCAAAGTATACTCCTCAAAGTTCTATGTATAAGGGACTTATTTATCTACAAAACATAACAAAATAAAAAGATGGTAGTAGCTTCACACATCCTCTAAGGTAGCCTTTTCCCAAGCGGCCGCTAAGGTGGCTTTCACACTTTCGAGATAGTAGCTCTTTCTACCGGGGTGATAGCTTTCACTCATCCCATGAGATAGCTTTTTCTCACATTAGGGCATAAATAGTATCTGACTTATGAGAGTAGCTTCATACTTCATAGGTGGTAGCTCTTTCCACCCAAAATGCACAACTAAACAATATATCTATTTTTTTTCTTTCTTTTCTTTTTCCAATTTTTTTTAGCAAAATAACACAAGAAACAAAACTAATTAGTCCCTTAAACATCTAACTTAAGTTTCCAAAAGAGTTTCAAGAGTGAGTAGTGCAAAGAGTATCAATCTGAAAAAAATTCCTAGAAATTCAAGAACAAACTAGAGCATGAAAACATTCAATGTTAAAATTCACCTAAACTCAAAAATACAATTATTGCAAGTAAGGTAAACCACCATTGGCTACGTGAACATGCATGTCAATCAAAATTTATATAAAGGACATGTGCAATGTGAACTCGCCCCCACACTTAAGATGTACATTGACCTCAATGTACCATGCAAACACAATAGAAAATAAATCAATCAAGCATAAATGTTTGAGTGGCAATTGAAATAGTACTCCCCTGACTCCTAGTGTTGCGTTTGATGGAGCTAAATCCTTGGGAGTAAAGTTCCAATGGGTTGTGAAGCACACACGGCCCACATTGGCCGTGTCCATGACTAGTTCTCATTTCCCAAACTGACAAGACCATCTGCACGCATACACAAAGGGGTTCAGTGAAGCTCAATAAAAACAAAAACAACTCGAGTATATATAAAAGATAGAGCAATGAACTACAACTCGAGACACCAAAATGAAAATAAAAGATAAACTCAGAAGGAAAATCCTTTCTGAGTGTACAAGTCCAAAATAAAATGTAGAAAGTAAAGAAGAAAAATGTATCAAGTGTCGGTGTCGTCCGGTGTCGGCTCTACTGCTGCCACTAAATAGTCAAAAGGTGCCGGTGGATCAGGTGATGGTGAGGCTGGTGGGGCCGGAGGGGTCAAGACGAGCATCATCCACGCGTACTGCACAACCTGTACAGCCCGGACCTCTGCGATCTCGGTCCAAAGCTCACCCATAGCACTCTCGAGCCTCTCAGATTGATCATGGGCTTAAGATGGAGTAGAAATATGTACCGGGTGCCAGAGTGTCTCCTGTGCTGTAAGGGATGCTCCAGTCTTCATCGGTGCACACTGAGGCTCGGGAACCTGTCGTGAACCCTCCGCTGGGTCCCTTCCGCCCTCAGCGGTCTCTGAGGTAGTTGTAACCAGAATGTATGCTCCAGGTCCAACTCTATACACTAATCCCATCATCCTAATCGTATCACGTTCAAGAGGGCGAGGGAACGACCGCCTTTTTGGCACCTCGGATAGCGTCTAGAAAAGCCCATCCCCAGAATGAGTCTAGCGATGTAGGGACCAGCGAATAAAACTCCCACTATCGCAAACTGGCCCTGGTGCCTCAAGAAGTCTGCCACTACATACCCATGGTGAATCGACTTATTCTGGATTATGGAATTAAAATAGAGTAAGTCCTGCCGGCTCTAAACAGTTGTGTTGTCACTTCAGCCAGTCATAGACCTACTAAGGACGGAGTGTAAATATCTGTAGCTCAGTCAGGATAACCTTGAGGCCTTAGACACTCCCTATTCATACTGCCCCTATCCACACAAAGCTCGGTATGCTTGCTGTGGGGTCAGGGTGCCAGGGTAATCCATCGGCAAGCGTCCATACTCCTTTGTATCTATGTATGTCTCATCATACAAGCCAATGCGAACTGAGAACTCAGTGACACTCATGCAAAATTGATGTTCGAATGATCGGAACTGTATAGCATCAATGGTGTCGAATCTCCCATATGGATGATCAAACTCGAAGGATGCCAACACTTCCAGCATCAATGGATGGACAATTGGCTTTTCGGATCGAAAACAATCTCTTCTAGCTTTCCACTGCTAACATCTCATCAATCTCATCGGCTAACTCATCATCCCTGCTGAATCTCTCTCAGCACACTTAAATCCACAAAGCGAGAATGTCCAAGACTGAGTCCCGATAACCTCTCAAATCGAGCCTGATGCTCAAGATTCGAGAATTCAATGTGTGCTAGCTCAGGTAGAGTATCCCTAGGATGCTTACCCTCTTGCTTCTTTGAATGTGGTACCATAAATGCAATAATTGATGAAGAAATGATCAAAGAAGATCAAGAAACAATACTACAGAATTCCACACGGTCATGTGGAAATTCTCCACGCTCGTGTGGATCTGCGGGGCACGAAAATCACACGGTCGCATGTCAAATATTCCCAAAATACAACTTTAAACCACGTCTAAACTCTTTCTAAACATGCATAAGACATTCTAGAGTGAAAATCGCACCACACTACCACTCTTAATCCAAAAAAAAAACAAGAAATGGAAAATAAGAGAGGGGGTAAAATGTTTACCGATGAAATGAGTATGAAAACATCAAAATCGGCGTGGAAATTGAATAAAAACCCTCTAACCCAGCAATGTAAGGTTGGGCAACTAATCAAGAATGCTCTTCGAGTGGTTGAAGGTGTGATAGAGAAAAAATTTCCAAGAGATTTTAAAAAAAAATCGCATCTCTTGGAATTCTGCACATCCACACGGGCGTGTGGAAATTACCCACGCCCCTGCGACTCTACAGGAGAGACTCACAGGGGCGAATGCACGCCCCTGCGTGCTCTCGGGAAAACACTTAATGCCCTCTGGACGCAACCACACAGGCGTTCAGAAATTACCTACATCTGTGCGCCCGACCCATTAGGGTAGACCCACGCCCCTGTGGCTTCTCTTCCCAACCCGAGAAAACTCTAAGTATTTCACATGCCCGTGCGAAAATTCCCCATGAGCGTGAACTTGTACAGGGCCAGCTCACAAGGTCACTCGCACGCCCCTGTGTCTTCTCGGTATGAAAGAGAGCTCCTCTGCAGAGATACACACGGGCATGAGGAAATTACCCATGCCCGTGTGTTTATCACAGGGTCATCCACAGGGGGAGTCCACGCCCATGTGTCTTCTCGGGAAAAATTACCCACGGATGTGTGAATCTCACAATGTCGTTCACAAGGGCGAGTCCACGCCCGTGTGCCTTCTCTGGAGGAGCTCTCAGTATAGACTCACGGGCATTTGGGAATTCCACACGCTCGTGCATTTCCTTTGGATACCTTAGAAAACTTTGCAGGCTCTGCAGAAAATTACTGAACATATAAAAACATTCAAAGCTTGCTTACATCATGTAATTACACAAGAGAAAAATGCACGACATGCTCAAATGACCCAAAACTTTGGCATACTCATTTAAACATCCTTGTGCACCAAAGATCCACAAGAAAATCACTGTAATAGCATCTCAAAATCAGGACACCAACACTCAAAACCTTATTTATGCAAACTCTAAACTAAAAAATAGAAAAACAGTAAAGACTTGGGTTGCCTCCCAAGAAGCGCTTGTTTAACGTCACTAAGCTTGACGTACCTTGTCTTACCTCACGGGGGCTCATAGATGAAGGTTTTCCTCTTACCCATAACTTGGAAGCATGATGAACATAACCCCTTGATGGTAGAGGGGGAGTTGTCGATCTTGTTACCACTTCTGGGCTTGTCACCCTTGTTCCTTTCATGCACATTCCCAACAGCCTTAGGGCGTTTCTTGTGATGCCTTCTCACTCACTTCATTTTCCGGAGCATATTTTTCATGATCCCTGGAGTAGGTAGTACTTTCTCCTCTAGACCAAGCATCATTAACTCCTTATTCTCCTCATCTTGGTCTAGCAACCCCTCATATGGTTTCGGATTCAACATTTCCTGCACATATTCATTGATTAGTTCATCAGTAGTGTCAAGAAAATGTTGCATGGCTTCGGCAAGGCAGTATGTGAGCTTATCATCTCCAATCCTCAGTGTCAACTTCCCACATTCCATTTCTATCAATTCCTTGGAAGTGCGCAAGAATGACCTCCCAAGTATCAAAGGAACATCTGCATCCTCATCGACATCCAACACTCCGAAGTTTACAGGAAATATGTACTTGTCCACCTTGACAAGCATGTCTTCAATGATGCCCTCGGATGTCTCACCGTTCTGTCCGCCAATTGCAATGTCATCCGAGTGGGCCAAGGCTCTCCCAAGCCTAGCTTATGAAAGAAAGAGTATGGTATAACGTTAATACTGGCCCCTGAGTCTGCCAATGCCATCTCTTCACCAAAATTACCAATGTTGCATGGGATAATGAAGCTTCCTGGGTCCTTCTTCTTATTCGGCATATTCTTTTGCAAGACCGGCGAGCAAGATGCATCTAAGATCACCGATGCACTCTCTTCCAACTTCCTCTTGTTGGTTAAAAGATCTTTCAATAACTTAGCATACCGAGGTATTTGAGACAACACATCTACAAAAGGAATGTTGATGTGCAATTGCTTAGATAGACCCAAGAACTTCTTGTATTTCTCATCATTTTGGTCGTTCTTCAATATTGAAGGATAAGGGATTCTTGGCTTGTAATGTGTGGGTGCCATCTCTTTTTCTTTGTTAACTCTTTCCTCAACCTCCATGACCTCTTGTGCCTCAACATTGGTCTTCTCACTAGAAAGTTTTGCCCTCCAGCTCATGACCACTTCTCAAAGTGATCGCCTTACATGTTCGCATGGGTTGGTTTCAGTATTACTAGATAAACTACCTTGTGGCCTCTCCGATAGAGACTTTACGATTTGTCCCACTTGGTTTTCTAGATTGTACAGTGAAGTGGTGTGGTTGTGAAGTGTAGCCTAGATCGATTGGAACCGTGTATCAGATGATTGCACAAAACGGGTCAAGACTTTCTCTAAATCGGTCATCTGGGTCTCCAAACCTGACACTCTATTCTCCATGGTTGGGGCTTGTTATTGTTCAAAACCCCGTGGTGTTATGGCCTTTTACTACCCTTGGTTACTCCATGAGAAATTGGGGTGGTTCCTCCACCCTTGGTTGAAGGTGTTGCTATATGGATTGCCTTAGTTTCTCATTGCATTACCCAAAAAGTCAAACTTGCTCAATGGATGAAGTACTAGCAAAGGCTATCGGGCAATCGGATGGGGCATGTCCTCCCCTACATCCATCACAATTCGTTACCACCGCCAATCTAGGAGAAGTTAGAGTGTCTAACTTCTTACTCAATACCTCCAATTGATCCGCCAATGATGTAACCGCATCAATTTCATAAAGTCCGGCCACTTTCTTCCTTTCCCTTGCATTCCAATGGTAGCTATTCATGGTCATTTCTTCTACTAATTGTCGGGCTTCATCGGGGGTCTTATTCCCAATTGTACCTCCTGCTATGACATCTAAAAGCTGTCTTATACTTGGATTCAACCCGTTGTAAAAGGTCTGAATAATCATCCACTCAGGGAATCCGTGTTATGGACACTTCCGCAAAAGGTCATTGAAACGCTCCCATGTCTCAAACAAGGACTCGAGCTCCATATGAACAAACGACAAAATCTCATTGCGAAGCTTTGCCGATTTTTCCGGAGGGAAGTACTTAGTCAAGAAAGCTTCGACCATCTCATTCAAAGTCATGATGGATGCTCGCGGTAAAGAATGTAACCACCACTTTGCTCTTTCTTTTAGAGAAAATGGGGAAGCCATCAATCTAATAGCATCATCCGTAACACCGTTGATTTTCAGCATGTCACAAACTTCCAAGAAGTTATCAATGTGATTGTCTGGATCCTCATCGGTTAAACCATTAAACTGCGCTGACTTCTGAATCATCTGGATGAATGCTGGTTTCAGCTCAAAGTTCGGAGCTGTAATCGGGGGTTGCACAATGCTAGATTGTATCCCTAATGCTAACGATCTGGCTTAATCAGAAAGTGTTCTCTGTTGCTCATTTTTGTTCCGCTATGTTTTCTGACCCTTCAATGTCTATTTCTGCTTAATTCAACAGTTCTTGCACAGGTTTTTACCCTTTCTTCTGAGTGTACGTTCAAGTTCAGAATCACCTTCAAGCAATGTCGAAGGGTTCCCTCGGGTCATAACCTGGAGCTGCACAAAAAAAAGAAAAAGAAATCAGAACGATGAAAGAATAAGAAGATGTGAAATAGAAAAATAAATGAATGAATAGCTAAGATAGCAAAGTGCAAAGTATGTCTAAATGCCTATTCCCCAGCAACGGCGCCAAAACTTGACAACGCCCATTGCGTGTGACCTGCAAGTGCACGGGTTTGTCGAGTAATAAATCCTAGGTGAGTGGGGTATCATATCCACAGAGAGAGGGAGTAAACATACTTAAATTGCTACTTAACCATGTGAAAGTGAACAATGATAGTGTTGATAAAATGTAATGCGAACAAAGATAAAAGAAACAAGAATGAGAGGTGTAAGTAAGTGAGAGGTAAGGCAATCGATAGAAGTGAGGTACTCGGACAATGCTCCCCTATGATTAATATTTCAAGTGAAAGATCCACTATTATACTTCCTAATCAATGCTCAATGAGTCGTGAAAATCCTTAAGCACACTATCCTAAATCTAAGGTCAACCGTGACTAACTCTACACTATGTCCAGGCGGAGAAATTGGTCAGTCTCAACACATCACACTGTGTAAAGTTGCATGGAGTTCTAGGGAATCCAAGTGATAAACCCTCTTCCTATGTATAGACCTAATCCTTTGATACAGGTGAAAGGCCCCTAGTCACATTTAAGCCCCAGACACTAGAGACACTTCAACACTTGACTCTGTTGTTCGCGTAACTAAGCCCCAGAGGAGTTCATCCTCTGGAACTTCACTCTATTGTGACAGCAAAGAACTCAAGGAAATGGAAGTAGGATAAATCACACCGGTGGGGAAAAGGGGACGCTCCACTACCTCTCAACTCACCCTCTCAACCCTCTCCAATCAAGTAATGTCTAACCCTCGTAGTGTGTCACTCATCTACAACGATTACCAAGATGGACTCTCAACCCTAGTGTCACTCTAAGGGAGAAATCATTCAACAAGCATTCAAGATTGGAACTCAATTGAAATATCAATTAAGGAAAGCATAATAAAATATCAATGAAACAATAACATCCTAGGGTTTACAAAATCCAAGTACCCACTAGGGGGTTTAGTTCTCCATAGAGCACAATACAATCAACAATGATATCGAAAGTAAAAACATGTTTTCCATAAGAAAATCCCCTCTGTAGTCATGTTGATGGTCTTGTGGAGTAGCCAAGTCTTCTCCAAAGGTCCCCTTATTCGGCCTAGGGCACACCTTGCCGGATCTGTGCCGACGAAAGCTACTCCAATAACCTTCTTCCAAGTGGAGCGTGGTCTTGAATCCTTAGAACCACTCCAAAGACGTGCCAAAAGCCTCTCTAAACCCTAGCTCACGGCCTCTCGAAAGATTGATGAAAGTTAGAGAAAAAGGGAAAAGAAGATCCCAAAAATCGGGCTGAATCGCGGCTTAAATAGAGCTGGAATCGGGAATCCACACACCCTTGTTGATTTTTCCCATGGGCTTGTGGAATTTCCACATGGGCGTGAGGAATTTTCACACGTCCGTGTGGATTCTCGGGAAATCCTGTTTTGGGCCGTTTGTAAACAGTAGCTGTTATAGTACTTGCTACAGTGTTTTGTATAGTGTCGGCTACGAGTACTCGGCCAAAACACTCCCAATTCTTCACTTTTCATCGAGGCAACATAAACGGGCACACGTTTATGCCGTAGATCGCACGTCTTCTTCAATCAAAAGCTTCATTTACGGAGGTTTTGTTATCAATGCACAAGTCGGGATATGCAAATGTGACTGTCTTTTATGCCCCTCCAACTCATTATAGTGACTTGAATTCATGGAGGTTGGCACACATTCACATATCTTGGAGTCCCACTTGTGTCTTCGCTTTTGTTCCATCCAAGATTCCACCAAATAATGTGTTTACGATATACTTTTGGCTTTTTTTCTCAATACTTAGCTTCACAGCCCTACATGCGCAAAAGAACACAAATACACATGTATTAGTGCTTAAACATGCTAAAATTAATGCTCAACATAAGGAAAGAACACTTTGCATTCTTATCACACAAGCACGTATCAACCATGCACTAATAATGAATCATAATATGAAGCTTTTATTGCTGGATTGGAGTTAGCAATCAAGATGAAGGAAGTTTCAAGACTTAAACACAAGAACTTATTCAGTATCGTCAAAGAGTTTTAGAGCTAATGAAACAAATTCTTGATATTAAGCTGGAGAGAGTTTCCAAGTCTATTAATGGAAAGGCAGGCAGTTAGACTTGTAAAATAGCTAGTTGATCCAGATCCGGACAAAATCCATGTTACCATTTGAAATCTGAGGATCTTGAGCTCATGCCTTGATGAAGAGTTAGAGCACAAACAACTCAAAAAGGAAAAACTTATAACGGTGGCTTAAGATGATTGCAGGAAGCCTTTCATTAAATACTTTAAATATGGCGAACTTCAAGAAGAATAGTCTTTGGAGATGTAGTTAAATAAGAGGGAGATGAGGTTCACTTTTGTTAATGAAGTCCTCTATCAAAGATCATGTGATCAACTGTTGTTAAAATGCCTCTTGAAGGAGGAGTCAGAAAAGGTTATGCATGAAATCCATTATGGCATCTGTGGTTCTCCATAGTCGGGGCCTAAGATGTGATTGAAGATCAATAATATTGGATATTATTTGGCAAGTATGATTAAGGATTGTATGGAGTATGCAAGACAATGCAAGCTATGTCAAGCTCATCTGGATTTCATCCACCAACACCCAAATCCATTACATCCTGCAATCTCTTTATGGCATTTTGAGATGTGGGAATAGATGTCATAGGCCATATTGAGCCTCCATCATCACAAGTGAATCACTTGGGAATCACTTTATACTAGCTTCCACATACTATTTTTCATGTTGGGTGGAAGCAATTCCTTTAAAGGAAGTAAAGGTGGAGAATATCATCAAGTTTTTCAAAGACCATGTGCTATACAAGTTTGGAACACTGACTAAACTCCTAGGGTGTGTGTAAATATATAAATAAAGTAAGTTTCTAATTATTGCAAGAGTATGAGTCATCAAGTAATACCTCATGGGTGAGCATGAGGGTTGTATTTCCTTAGGGAACATCAAGAGGCTCCTATTACTTCCTTTTCAATTAATCAATAGCCTAAATGTCTATGGTGTTTTTAAGTTTACTTCAATAAATTCATTAGAATAATATAATTGAGGATCATTAAGCATAATTGGAAGGAGTTGGGATAATTGTATGGAAGTTTTCTTAACTATTACTTATGATATGTGTTGAGTTATGACAATCATGTTCTAGTGTTGGACTGAGGGAATTCAAAGTCCTATTGGCCCTAATCTCTTTACAACCATGTCTAAATCACTAGCAATGTAAGATGGAATCTCTTCCTATCACATCCTCTCCTATGTTTACCTTAAGTTTTAGGAACTCCTCTAAAAGGGCCAAATCAAACCCGAAGCCTAAGGTGATAAAACCCTAATCTACAAATCTAACGATGCTTAATCTCTTAGTGCATGTATAGAATTAAGAAAGCATGTGTGTTCTAATGCAGGGCATATCTTCCTCACCACATCAATAAAATAAGCATTGAATAAACATGCAACGATTCATAATTGACAAGAAGAATTTATTGAAATTATCAGTCAAGGTTCACAAGTAATAATCAAAATACATGCACTAATCTCTTAGTGAATGTATAGAATTAACAAAGCATGTGTGTTCTAATGTAGGGGCATATTTTCCTCACCACATCAACAAAATAAGCATTGAATAAACATGCAATGAATCATAATTGACTAGAAGGATTTATTGAAATTATCAATCAAGGTTCACAAGTAATAATCAAAATACCTAGACATACAATACCCCTCAAATTGGGGTCCCATGGATCAAGAGTAGAGATATAGATAAAGATAAATCCATAGGAACAAAGAATAAAGAATTAAGAACTCCTAAATTAACTTCCTCCAATAGATCTACAAAGGTTGATGTTAAGAGAATCCCAAGATTGTCAAGACGAATCCAAATCTCTTTGCATACCCTTCACTAATGATGCACGTTGAAACTTGGTGTGACTCCCACAAGTGCACGGGGTCATCAAGTAATGCCCTGTGAATGACACAAGGGTGTATTCCACGTGGCCAATGATAAATGCCTAAATGTATATATTTTATACATATACATTTTTGACTATTTACGTGTATTTGGATGAATCAATGGCCTTTATATGGTTTAATAATTTCTATTCGTGTTACAAGCTTAAAATAAGCCTAGGAAAGCCCAAGAATGCATTGGGGAATAAATCTACACTAAAAATGGTGTTTTAGGGCCTCGGGCACTGTAGTAGGAACTGTAGCACAATGGGATGAAAAATTTGTGAAGTCTTGAGTTTTGTTGATGGGCAAATTGATGGCCGTAAAGATGCCGCAAGCCGGCTAATGAATTTATTGTTATTATAGCAGGGGTGTTGTAGCAGTTACTATAGCATCTCACCAGCAACTCACAGGAAGATCAAGGAGGAAAAGAAGGTTGCCATTAATGAAATCATCAAGGAGCTTGCCGGCGTGGATCAACAAGCTCTCATCACCATCTTCTAGTCAACATTTCAAGGGAGTTTCTTTGGTTTTGTTCATGTTTCATATGTATCTTGAGATTTCTTTATTATTCATGTTGAACCAGACTCCCATGGTCACCGAGATGCTGGTGAACCTTGGGATGAACTTGCTTGTATGGATGTTGTAATTTACTTCTAGTGCATTTGGTTTGGTTTGTGGTTTAAGCTTTGTGTTCATTGATATGCTGGATTACATAAGAACTATATGATTCAACTTCTAGGTTGTGCTTGGTTGCGTGATCATCGCCTTGTCCTAGACACACTTAGCTTGGAAGGGATTCATGTATGAATATGCTGAGACCATCGGGTATTTCGTACCTCTCCAACCATTAGGGATAAACCTAGATATTGTGTTTGACCCTAATTAGAGATTTCTATCCAATACTTGGGTGGAAGCGATTTCGATCCAATACTTGTATGGGATTAGGGGTTAACCATCGTGACCATCGGGGTTGACCTACTTTAGGATGTCTCTTGGTCCAAAACTACCATTACCTTTATAATTCTAGCATCCTTCTAGTTTTAGTAGTATCGAGGGGATCCTTACCCACGGACCTCGCTCTTTCATTGTTAATCACTTCCTTAATGTGATTATGTGGTTTGCCTTAGTCCATTTGTTTATAGTTAGCTCTTTTGTTAGTTTTCTTATTTTAGATTTAAACTTATCTTTGTTAGACTACATAGTGCTGTATAGGGGTTAGTAATAACAGCTCTTGGGACCCCAAGGAATACGACCCTCTTGTGCTTGCACGAGAGGTTTATACTTGATGACCAAGGAGCTTCCCATACTTCCTCTTTACTTATTGTCTAGCCTATAGATTTGAGTGACTGCTCTAAATTACTAATAAGGGATAAAGAACAAAAAGAAGATATTTGCATGGCTGGGTAAAAGAGTAGGATTTCTAGGGAAGAAGATGGTTACAAATGCGGATCCCCTCGGGGCTACTAAAGCTAGAAAGGATGTTAATATTACAAGGCAATGACGGTTTTTCGGCCAAGAGACAACCTAAAGTAGGTTAACCCCAATGGCCATGACCATTAACCCTAATTCCGTACAAGTATTGGCTCAGAATGTTTTCTGACTAACTCCTCCTACGATTGCATTATGTTTGGGGAAGTCTCTAACTAGGGTTAAACACAATACCAAGGTTCATCCCTAATGGTTAGAGGGGTATGAAATACCTGATGGTCATGGAGTATTCATAAATAAATCCCTTCTAAACCAAGTGAGTCTAGTATAAGGGTGATGGACACACAACCATGTACAACCTCGAAGTCGAACATAGAGTTCTCATGCAATTCGACACAATAAACAACACAAGTTTAAACCATAAACCAAACAAATACACTTAAGTAATCAAAACATCTAAACAAGCAAGTTCACCCCTAAGGTTCACTAACATATGGTGACCTTTGGGTTTAGCTACAAGCATAATGAAGACTCCCTCGAAGAATTGAGGCCGAATGAAGCTTTGGATTGCATGGAAAGTTTCCACAAACGTCTCGTCAAGGGTGGCTTCCTCCATCGTCTCCAAGCCTCTACAATGGTAATCAAGGGTAGATCTTGCTGAAATGTTGTTCTTCACCTCAAATCCAAATTGGGGGAGTGGAGAGCTTTAAGAAGAGGAGGAAGATGATGAACATATGCCCTAAAACCTCTTTTAAAGCTCCACTCGGGATAGCTTCACGGCCTGGTTGATTGGTGTAAGGATGCCAGTGAGAGTCTCAGAATTTCTGCTGAAATTTTAGTAAACTGCTACAGTAATTACAAATTCTTCATCTAGTGGTTGTGACTCCGCAACCATGAATCCGCTCTCCCATATCTACTCCATCTATCATCTTGTAGTTTTCAAACTCTATATTTAGGTGACTGATCCTACTTGCATTGTTAGGGTCATACTCTTTTTCTAGGCATACCATATATTCTTAGCTGTCTTAAAATCAAAGTATTTGTCATAAAGATGATCAAATAAAATGCTAAGGATTCTATGGCGACAGTGAAATCAATCTCTTATGGAGTCTTAGTAGGAGGTGAGGAACTAGAGGTTTGGGCGATAGTTGAGATGGATAATTGGTAATGTCCATTTTAACGGAGATTAGAAGAAATAGAATCAGGGGTCCTAAGGTGTATAACCAAAATTTGGCACAGTTTTTCCATCTCCTAAGGTTTACCTTTTAAGTCAAACTTGACTAGTTTACAAGAAGTATCAGATTGTGTATCCATAGTGTGTTAAGTGTATGTTAATAAATTTCTAGGACTACTAATGTGACACAAGCAAGATTTCAGGTTTCAGAATTTAGAAATTAAAAAATAAATAAGAATACAGTAGTGTAGAATTATGTGTGTAGAAATATAGTATACAGAATTATACATATGAAATCATAGTACACAGGATTTTGCCTATAGAAATACATCATATAGGATTTTTACATATAGAAATACATCATATATGATTTTATATATAGAAATATAGTACATAAAATTATAATACAAAAGTATATTGTATAGAATTATATATACAAAAGTAAAGTATATAGAATTATATCCACAAAAATATAATATCCTTGAGTATATGATTACAGAAATACAATAGTACAAAAATACAATAGTAGAGATTTCAAAGATCTAGATATGCTTGAAATAATTTAGCAACCACAAAACAAGATTGCAAAAATATAGAATATGTATAAGAATTTAATTCATCATTAGAATGTTGGAAAAATATGTTTGTAAAGTATGCAACCAACACAAGCAATTACTGTAGAGATCAAGAAAACTTTAGCTATCACAAACAACTACTGCAGAGATCAAATAAATTCCAACAACCAATTAAACTCGACAATAAAAATAGAAATTTAATTTTAGACTCCTCCAGCCTAGGGTAGGTGTGTGTAAGCACTACCCTAACACTGAATAGGCATCCCTCATGCAAGATTTGCCAACTTCACTCCAAACTCCATGATACTCTAACCCAAGAAGGATGGCCTCTCCGCCTAGTACGTTTAGCGGCGAGCTTTTCCAAGTGCAACACCACAAGATTCAAGCCTTTGATAGTATAAATGATGGAAATGGAAAACACCAAAAATAATCCACGGTTCATAGCAGAGGAAAAATTGAGAGTAGAATATGAACAACTCAATTATAGCTAGGGTTCTGCTTGGTATAAATACCAGCTTCGAATCCCTCAATGGATAGATTTCTATTTGTTGGGTAGATCAATGGCTAGGAATGCAACTATTGTCAAGATGCAAAAACTCACAAAAAATTTAGACAAGAAGCAAAAACGACAAGTCAACCTGAACATGTGTGTTGTGTAAAACATGAGCTAATGCTCTATTAAAACCTTAATAAAAATACTAATGACACAAAACCTATATAAGGTGACCTAAGACCCTGTCATTACCCGATGTGGGACTAAAAGTTATACTAAGAAGAGTGAGTAGCTTAGTTTGAGTGAATGGAGGCACACAGGACCACCTAGAGACTCATAAGCAATGAAACAAAGCTTAATAAATTGCCCCTTTAGGACCCAAGCCCAACAAAACCATGGATGGTTGATTTGTTATTCTCTTATTGAGAATAATGAGATCACTAGGTAACAAAGACCAAGTGGTCTATTGGTAGCCAGGTCACCATAGAACCCTTCACAAGTGGTGAGAGTTCGAATCATGGGTGAGGGCAGATTTTTGGAAGTGTTAGTAGTGGTTGTGTGCGGGTTGTCCCATCACCCAAGTATGCTTGGGCCTCGCACCCACTTGCTCCGCCGAAGGTTATGCATGCTCCTGCCTTTCTTAGCATCCTAGTGCTCATCTTGGCAAAATAATAATAATAATAATAATAATAATAATAATAATAATAATAATAATAATAATCATAATACAAGGTTCATCTCTAGGCAATGAGTGGATATTACAAAATGAATAAAAAAAAATTCTTAGACAACAACAATGATCATCACCAAATAAAGTGGATAACAAACACTTAAACAAGAACAATCTCACCATTGGGCTATTTATAGTGCCTATGCAGTGAAGAAGTAAACTCAAGTCTTCGCTTTGCTCTATCTTATTCTCTTCTTCTTTGCTTCAGGATTTCTTTCACCATTTTTTCTTGAAAAGATAATGTTAGAAGCTCAAGCCAGATAATGATTTTTAACTAAAACCAATTGAGTTGATGACACACTTAGTTCAATAGACATGCTTAAAGTATTTCACCACCTATATGTTTGGACCTCTAATAATGAAGGACCAAACCCAGCATAAGCTAACAAGGAAAATCAAGGTTGTAAACTATCTATGAAGCTCATGATGTTCTATATTCTAAAGATTAACTTAATCATGCTGGGTATCCCAACCCATTTCTCATGATTACCAATTAGTCAAAATTCTTTGAACCAACAAATGAACAAATTCATGATATTCTATCGAAAATATTTTGTTTCTCTTGCCACAACATAGCATGAATGGAACGATATATAATGATGAACAACAAAATAGCTTTTATGCCCAAATTATTCATAAATAGATCTTTTAACTCTTCTAAATTATGATCACTCCTATCTCTTGTTTGATAGTATTGCAATGTCTAACATATTTATAGATTTTCTATCCACTACTTTCATTTTCCGTAAACGGTTTATCAATTATTTAAATCTGTTTTAGTACATAAAAGGGTGCTTGATATCTTATTATTTGTTTTCTTATTGATTTATTTTTTAAGCTAGGAACATAAAATAGAGTATGCATTCTTGATAAGTGCTCTAAATATTGACATTTATCATAAGCCCTTTGTAAATATTTTTGGTTTAAAAATATTATATATAGTATGGGTGTTTATACTTAGCCATTTTACTCTTGATGTATCTTATATGGTTAGCACACTCTACATAATTGCACTTATGCAGCGGTTATAAACAACTACAAAAGGCCATAAAACCGCTATATAAGATCTATTGCATCAAATTGGCAATCGCTGCATCTGCTCCCGTTGCAATAGGTTATTGCAATGGTTCTATACATCTTATTGCAGCTGTTTGACACCATTGCCTAAACAGTTTCAATTAGCATTGGTTTTTATAGAGGTTTTTAATTATGTAGCGGTTGCTTCATATACTACAGCGGTTTATTTTGCAATGGCTATTTTATATATTGCAGTAGTTTCACAGATGCCTATTGCAGCGGTTTGTTAATACCTATTGTATCAGTTTTGTAATTTATATTGCAACGGTTTTTTCATATCTATTGTAGCGGTTTGGTAATACATATTGCAACGGGTTGATATTATATGTTGCAGTGGTTTTGGGAATAGCTTTAGCAATAGTTATGTATATATTACTACAATGGTTTCATCTAATCTATTGCAATGGTTTACAATATCTCCTGCAATAGTTAATAAAATCCATTGTATTGGTTTTGTAATCCTGTACCATTTTACAAATAATAATTTTAATAATTCAATTGAATAAAATGATAACATTATCAAACATCATCCTAAAATGTAATAAACACTTAGAGCCAACAACATCACATTAAAGTTGACAAAAATATTCAATAACATAAGAATTCAATGAGGAAACTAGTTAATACAAAACAATTTTGAAGTTAATACAAAACAAGTCATCTTCAATATTTTGGGATGAAACCAACTGAAAGTATAACATCATTGTCCCAGTAATTATAAAAAATTAGTTAGTAAAAATAATAAGAAGAAACTTGTACGATATATACAATTTATATTACTTAACATAATAATAAAATTTGTTAAAAGAAAATGATACTATAAACTATATTCCAACATAATGATCAACTAAAATGATAATTATTATAAAAGAATACCTGATGTTCATGGCTACTACCAGAGGATATATTACATGCATGTATTACTTGAGTTGGTGCACTATTAGCATCTCCAGGGAACCAAAATTCAAATTAAATGCAGGAACTTGGTTGATGTTCATTCCTGGAACCAAGCCTTGGAGCTATGACATCATAGAAAGAAATTGTTGTTGAACAGATGATTGCAAAGATGATTTATAATCTGCCAGTTGTTCTTCCATTACTTTTCTCATTTATTTTTTCATTTCTTCTCTCATCTGTTCCTTCATGCCTTCAATAAAATTTTGAGAAACTTTTACAAAAGATTCACCACTAACTCCTTTTCCTTTAAAATCTGTTGGTGTAACACTCCTCCCATACAACATAGCACGACCAAGTCGTGTCCCTCCCATCACCATAGAAAATGAATCAACAGATTGGTTTTCACTACTTTGTTGTGAATGGACAACTTGAATTTGAGACTCTAATAGAATAAAAACTTTAGTAAAAATTTATTTTTGATGTTATATTGATCATGTTTAAGACAAAATATGACAAAGGACTCCTCACAATCTTGTCGCTAGTATCATCAAAGTACTCCTTGTAGGTCTTGTTCCATTGTCTTTTTTGAGTTTCAATAAAAAGAGCAGTATTAGTTGGTACCTCATTGTTTTCATTTGCATCTTACTGTTTTAATTAGCAAGTACTTGTATATGACCCAAAAACAAAAACAAAAAAAAAAATAAAAACAAAAACAAAAACATAACTTTCATTAGCAAGTACTTGTATATGACCCAAAAAGAATCAAATCTAGCACCAAACAAAGCAATTATCATACCAACAAAAAAGACAATACAAATAGACATAATTTCAAAAGAATTAAAAATTAAATTCATCGATGATACTAATCATAATAGGTATAGTGAAGGTAACCAAAATAATAATAATCATAATAAGTGTAATCAAGTTAACCAAAACATTCTTAGAATATCAATTTAAAATTAAAACATAATTTTCATGAGCAAGGACTTGTATATGATCCCCAAAAAAATAAAAGACAAACAAACAAATGTAGCACCACACATAACAATTATCATACTAAAGACAAAACAATAACAAATATTTTTTATTCTATTATAGTGAAGGTAAATTCATTGATGATAATAATCATAATAGGTATAGTCAAGGTAACCAAAACAATATTAATCATAATAAGTGTAGTCAAGCTAATCAAAACATTCCTAGAATATCAAATTTAAAATACAGAAAAAAAAACATACGCACACTAACCATTTGTTTCCTTATCCTAGCAAACCTCTTTTTGCCCGTCGTATGCATATTAATTTGTCTCTTTCGATTATTTGCATTTATTTCGGTGATTCTCTACATAAAGATTTCCATTACTATTAGCATAGCTTGGAGAAAGTAGTTTTGAGATTATAAAGCAATTAAAAACTAAAAATTTAATACCTTTGCATTTGTTGAATTCTAATAGTTCAAAAGTCCTTTAATTTATTTTCTCCAATATGTTGTGGGCTGATTCAATATTCTAAGCTTGTTAGTCTTGTACTTATAGTAATGTTCTTTTTTCACCCTACACTTATATACTCTCCAATCATCTCCGATAGTAGCAAGAACCCACTTTTTACCTTTTTGAGGGACTATGCATTTTTTTCTGCACAAACAATTACATTTAATGAAATTATAAAACAACATGGCAAATGTTTAATACGAAAAGAAATAATTAAATAACAAACAAGTAAGATTCTTATAAACCTGAACATATTCGCATAATGACTCTTTTGTAGGCATTTTTGCGCCAATTAGTGACTCTAAGGGGTGCAAGTGTTGAATTTCGAGCCAATGTTCCTAAGAAACTGCTGAGCTCACTCAAAGTCTTATAATCTAATCCTATTGGCTTATTTAATTCATTCTAAAATATTGGCTTTTGGTTTTCCTCAGACCGTGCATGAACTTCTTTCATTGCTGTTTGACCTCTCTTTTTCAGTGTAGAAGGACCTGCATTATATGTAAAAGCATTATAATTGCATTATATATACATAAACATGATTATATATTGAATTTAGTAATTGAACCTGTTGAGCAATACGAGTTAGCTTATCAAAAAGTTAATCATGTTGGAATGCAATGATACAGTATTGAACTTATAAAAGCCATGCAGAAAACAAATGTGTCTAACACCAAGATAATCTTATTGATTTATTAGTTCTGATTCTTTACTTAGCACAAACCTAAAAAAACTATAGAGCAAATATAACTTCATTTCTGTCCAGATAGTAACAAATGGTAGTAATATCATTGACAAAGTCTTTGCACCCTAATGATCCCAATTTTGGATCACAATTTGCCTACTGGTAGTAATATATTATTTTTAATATATTATTATATTAAAAATAATATAATTTTTTTCCTAGCATACAAAATTATCAATAAAGATTTTAAGAGATGATGGGTATTCTACAAGCCATTCAAAAGGCTAAACTTATGCATTTGAATTTGAATTAATATGTATTTGAATCATAGGAAACTGAGGAAATTTAGGAAATTGAGCATAATATATATGAAATTGAGGAAATTGAGCCCATTGCAAGTTGGCATATTAGAGGTCTTAATTCATTGTATATATGAACTAATAATAATAGTTCGAAAAAGAAAAAATGGTAGACAACGTATGTATATATAAGTGCTACTGACATTTTTAGTAGCCATGCTGAATGCTTCTTTATGAGTAATGTTTGGTTTCCTTGATTTTATCCGCTTTATTTCCTCTCTGCATTGCATGAACAAAGATAAATATATTGGTCATAGATATATGCCTTAATATAAGAGCATTCATAATCATATATGATTCTATGCAAAGAACATATAATTACTTGATGAAGTGATTGTAAGCAGATGGAGCTCTCTACCTCTTCTCTGGAGCTGGGAAAGATTAAACCAAGAGAGTAAAAAAAGAAAGAAAGAGAAAAAAAGAAAAAAATATTTTTTTCATGTTCTTAAAAACAAAACACATATAATGATAAAGTATGTTCCTCACGTTTATTGCCTAGTTTGGTAACAAGAATGCATTCATCCTCTCCTGCATTTTTACTGTCATGGACTAATGCAGGAACTATGTCATCCTCCACTTGTTTTTCACCAAGATAGACACAAGGCTTCTCCATGACACGGGAAATAAAATGATTAACAGTCATGTATATCAGATTGAATATAAAAAACACACACATATACCTCATTAGCTCTTTTGGATGCAAGTAGTTGCAGAGGAACAAATGATGCAATTAAAGAACTATAATTCAGCTCCAATTCTATACAAAGATCATTAAATTCAACACATCTCACAACTATTCAGGAATCAAAACATTAACAAAAGGAAAATTTTAATGCACAAGAAAACTAAACATCTCAAATAAAACAACCAAACAATCTAAATTTCAGGAAAACCAATCTAACTATAAATCCTGAAAAAAAAAATCCTAGAAAAGAAGAGAAAAAAAGACCCACACCAAAATAGATGCCATACCAAAAGATAGAGACCATGATCAACAACAAGAACCCTAGAACTGAAACAAGGGATCAAATTTCATAGCATGAGTCAAGGGGATGAATGCTATGGCCTCGGATCTGAGAAGAAGTTGATGATTTAAGCAACAAAAGAGGAGGAGACAGAGAGAGAGAGAGAGAGAGAGAGTGAGATTAGGGTTTGAAAAGAATGAATGAGTAATATTACCTGTAGGAATTTCGCAGATATCTCCTTTGTTTGAATTACAAAATTCAAATGAGGACCACTGAAACACAACTATGAAATTCCAAAACTATAATCCACATCTCAAAGTTCAAAATAACAAATGATACAAAGAAAGAGAAAGAGGGAGAGATGGCATCACCAAAAGACAAGTTTAGCTAGGGTTCTGCATCAAGCTAACACCATGGAGGGGAGACCCATTGGATGAATCAATAGATGAATCAATGGGTCAACGACGGAGATGTTATTCAAAGAGCTGGCGACCAGGACTTAGATGGGAGAAAAGCTGTAGACGGAGCAGCAAGCATTGATTAAGATAGTGATAAGTGCTTGAGTAGGCATATTTTTATATATGTTTCACATGCATTGAGCATCATTTTCATGGTTTATGTCTCATACTGTGTATTTGGTGTTTTTTTATGCATATAGGTTGTGAATGCCTTGAAGAGTAAAAAGGAAGTAAAGATAGGCTATAAAGACACAATGTTGGGAGTTCTTGTTCAATTCAAGGACCAAGACACGAGAGGAGTTCATTAACGTGGAGATGTGTGCCAACTTCCAAGAGGATTCAAGTCAATTTACTAGTTGGAAGGGCACAAAGGCAGCCACATCTTCATGTTCCTTCTCTTTGTGAAGATTGCAAGACCTTTCAAAGATGCGTCGATGAAGAAAAGTCTTATAACCTACCACATGGACATGTGGCCTCAAGAGAAGAGTGTTTGGACCGCGTTTTGTGAAAAATACTGTAGCAATTTCACTGTAGCAGTAATGTAGCAAAATTACTCTTTATGCACCCGCATGGAAAATTCCTGTAGCCCACGTGGGCGCATGGAAAATCCATATGGGCGCGTGGGGGTACGAGACAGATGCAATTTTGGGCTATAAATAGGTCGTTTGCCCTATTCTTTGACATCTTTTGTGCGGCTCTTGAGGGGTGAAACGGCTAGGGTTTGGAGAGGAGGTCTTTGCCGATTTGGAGAGTGTTCTTCACCAACTTTGATAGTTTCCTTCATTATCATAGCACTTGGGAAGCCACCAGCGACCTAGCTTCGGAGAGGAATCCTTCAAGACGTTGAACTACCCACCAAGGCCAATCATCATGAATTCAAGGGGGTTTTCTTTATGGTTTTTGTTGCTTTTCATTGTATTAATCATTGTCTTGTAACTTTCCCTATGAAGGGCTAAACCCTAGTAGGTACTTGAGCATGTGAACCCTAGGATCTATTCTTTTGTATTGATTTGCTTTATGTTTCTAGTTAATCCGAGTTGATTTGAGTTTTAATCTTGTGTTCCCATTGCTTGCATATTTTATTGATCCTTGTGGTTGATTGTATATGCATGATTTGTTACTTTGATGAGAGAGAGGTCTCCATTAGAGTTAGAACTTCAAGGTTAAAAAGGGTTGAGAGGGTGAGTCATGAGATAGTAGAGCGTCCCCTTTCCCTTCCGATTGAGTGTTTCCTATCTCCGTATTCCCTAGACTCTATGCAAATATATTTGGTGTGAGGCATGAGATTGAGAGATTTTTCCGCTGGGACCTTGTAGGGGGTAAGGGATCCTTCGCCGGGAATTAAGGTTCGATCTATCTTTAGGAATTGGTTTCACTCTTAGGTGTCCCTAGAGCGTATTGCGGTCATATGGGGTCTGAGTTGTTGACATTGAGTGATTTCTCCACCGGGACCTTGTAGGGGACTAGTACTGGTGGCTTGGAGGCAAGGTCTGGTTGTTCTTGGATTACCTCAACTCATTAGACTTGGATTAGAAACATTTAGCGAATCTTGAACTTCATGTTAGATCCTAGGTTCCCGGGTACCTCATCTTTGTTGATTGAGATTCTCCCTCCAGTTCACCCTTGCATATTCGTCTCATGGTATTCATTTCTTCGCACATTAGATCACCACACCTTTCCATTTATCATTAGGCTAAAAAGTAGAGAAGAAGTTAATACTAGTAGCCCTGTTCCCTATGGATTCGACTACCCGACTCACCGGGTATTTTATTACTTTGACACCCGTGCACTTGTGGTTTACACGCATATTCGGACGTGTCAGATAGGAATGCCATTGTAAATGAGGATGGCCCAAGCATTGGATGAATCTGAGGTGATGGCTTCGATCTAGGCGGCAGTGTGCTCCTTAAGGGTAGTAATATGGATTTGAGGATGCGGAGAAGTGGACTGAGAATGCCTTTGTCAAAAACGGCGCGGTGGTGGAAAGAATGGAGACGATGGAGGTGAGGTCGCGGAGGAGGGAATGTGTGGATGGTCGAGGAGGCGGATCAGGAAGAGAACACAAAATAAGTAAATATAATTGCGTTATATTTCATTTATTAGAAAACTTAAAAGAACCTTCAACAAATATATAGATTCCATTTAATTACATCACTAAATTTGAGAGTGATTTAGTTTAATCCAATTTATTGTTGCAAGGATGATTTGGTTATTTTATCAATGATTTTCATCTTTTTCTTTGCAAAAATACACATGTAAAGCATCATAATTGCATATATGCCAATAGCTCTCAGATCTTTTTTCCTTGTATATCAGTACATATTTCCTTTTTGTAGTTAACCTTGAGGTATTGTTCTAATCATTAAATAATTTTATACAAGTAACCCATTCCCCCTCATTCATGTGTTTTTATTTTATTTTATTTCATGGTTAACTTTCATGTATCATATGAATCTACGATAATCATATAGATTATTATTATTATTATTATTATTATTATTATTATTATTATTATTATAAGTTTTATATAACATGATGCTTGGGCAGTTACATAAATAATATAATTAAGGGATAAGAGATTATGATGATGGAATAAATATTAAGAGGTATGAAAAAAAATATTGATTTTGAAAGGAGTCCTACAAGAGAAAAATAGATAGAATAATATTTATAAAAAATATTTAATAATTGTATGACTAAATTTTGTTTAGGAAACATTTATTGAATATATATATATATATATATTTTTCTCTATGAATACATATGTGTACTCCATTTTGTTTGATAGTTAATTTTCTTGATTAACAAAAAAAACCTTTTAAGAATTTTAGTTATATAGTGCGACAAATAAAAATACAACTTTATTTCTAGAAATATATATATTTTTATATGTATATATATATATATATTACGAAACTTATGCATTCTTGTCACATATGTAGCGGTTATTTAGAACTGTTGCAGCACAATGCATATGCAACGGTTATAAACTACTGCTTTTTAAAACATTTGCAGCGGTTGTATAACCACTGCATATCTATCTTAATAAGCAGCAGTTTTTGCAACAAATTGAGTCAAATGTAATACTTATTTGGAAAATTTCCTGCAACGATATAAAACTGCTGCAAAACCAATACAATAGATAGGCTATTATAGCAGTTTTATAACCGCTGCATAAGTATTATTATGTGGTAGTGGTTTAATAGTGCTTTAGTCTCACTATACTGAACTTTTTATAAATTTAGTTTTCTTACTATAAATCCATACTAATGATCTAAATTAGTCGTATCATAAAAAAATATTATTGAATTTATAGTTCAGTTAAATCTCTATTATTGAGTAAATTAATATATCTTTCCTCTTAGGAAATAATCCTTGACATATAATTAATTTACTATTGTGATCACTTTAGTTAAGTTGATGTCCAACTATTATGAATAAAGAAAATTTATAAATTAGAAACTAATATATATATATATATTCAGTTGAAAGAAAATATGAAAGTATTTTTTTACCTCAATGGTTTAAGTTGATGTCCAACTATTATGAATAAAGAAAAATTATAAATTAGAAACTAATATATATATATATACATATATATATTCAGATGATACATATATATTCAGATGAAAGAAAATATGTAAGTATTTTTTTACCTCAATGATTTATAAATCTAAATACATCATTGGATGAAGCAACCTACTCACCTGTTTATCCTAAAAGGTGTTTGAATAACTTCACTTCCACGACAATAAACATACGTCATTTGAAAAAAAAAGTTGCAATAGCTTCCATCAAAATTAAATAACTCAATACAATAACCAAGTACTTTAGAACCGATATTTCTTTTAAAATTTTGTTTTTTATTATATAATTTTTATTTTTTAAATTTTATATATTTATGCTTATAATCAAAGAATGCCTTGAATATGAGTTTGAAAAAAGTTGTCATATACTAACGTTATATACACCTATTGGTTGAAGAGAAATAAAAAATAAAACAAAAGTTTATGCAATTGTTTACTTTGTATTTCTACAGTGAATATTTTGAGAGCTCTATCACTATGACTACAAAATACGGAAGGGCATGCTCAACCCTTAGTAGAAAAATTACTTACTGCATCGAGGAAGATGAAACTGAATGTATATATCTTCATAAGCTACATATTCCATGTGTTCTATAAATTATGTTTTCTCATAGAATCTATCTCCCTTTGCCATACAACAGACTCACCAATAATCGATACACACAAAAAAACAACAAATATCAACATGTACCTCAGTTTAGTAAATCGATGTTTTTCTGAAGCTTGTTTTGAAATTGATATGAAGAGTAGGCCTAACATCAGATAAAAAGCATTCAGCTGGCAAGACAACTTGCCAGTGTTCCAAATGAAGAATTGGAGAAACAAACAACTTGAGAGCACAAAACTTCAAATTACAGTACAGGCAAGTCGCCTTGGCCATCCAAGTGATTCATATCTTCATGTAAGACCACTCTTCAACTTTATACTTCTTCATCTTATGTTTCTTTTTGTTGTTTTCTAATGATGATGATCATTTTATACACCCTATATTTATAGCAATAACGAGAGCAGATGTCATTATCATGATTATGTCATAATTTAATTCCACATTCTCCATGGACGATCAAAACATTTGGAAGCATCACTTTACTTTGCTTTTGATCGCATAATAATTCCCTTGCCTAGATGGAGAATATATACTTAATGCATATTACAAGCTGTTGCCTAAAGGGGATTTTAATAGGAATTGAAATAATGATACTACAACACATATAATAGTGTCCTTTTTCGTAAACTAAAATTGCTAAATCATCTCATAACAATTATTGAGATAACTATACAGCTATCACAAATCGCACCATAATATATCTAGTATTTTTTTTAACGTATTTAGTTATAAACACAAAATGTCCCTGTAAGGATTGAAAAATTTGTCATCACCCTTTTTCTTTAACTTCTATTTATTTTTTATTTTTATGAGAGCACGGTTAGAAAAGGACATGTAGGGTACTTTGGAGGGGAGGAAGAGTGTTGCTCACACAAATCTCAAGAGACACTGCGCATTTCGAGTTGCCAGACACGAACTTAAGACCCCTAAATCCAAATGTTAGGTGGGCACCATTAGGGCTATAATTATATTTATCCAAATTATCTAAAAATAATTTTATATACTTATAGGAAGAAAAATAATAAAAAAAATCAACTTTTTGTTATTAAAACTGCGTCACAAATAAAAGTTATTACAAAATCTCCAAGAAGAACATAAGGATATCATTCTAGAATACTTTGTTAATGTTGTTTCATACCAGCAATGGATACCAAATCTTATACATTTTCTTATTTCAGTAAAACGCAATTACTCTCGTATAGCATATTACAAGAACTAAAGGAATAATCAAGCACTGGATCATGTTTAGTGAGAGATGCTTAATATCAAGTTAATATCAAGTTAATATATATACAAGAAGATTTTACGTGCATATTATGATTTTTTTTAATAATTGAATTCAAAAATCAGTTCTCTACCAAATGTAGCAATAGTTTACAAAAAAACACACTTAGAATGGTCATTTTCAATTAAAAAACAAAATGTCATCGCCTGAGCTTGGCCCAGTGACGGACAAACCGCACACCCACATGGAGGAAACCGCGTAGGCACACAAGGCCTAAAAATCTACTGCAAGCAAAAACAATCTAACAACAGTACGAATTACAGATATGAAAAGACAACAACTTTCGTATACAACTTCAAGGACTACATCATGATGGAAATTACAACTCAAATATACTGGGGGAAAGATACTCTACGGCCCACTAAAATATAACCAATAACTTTCTTCTTATATGAAAACAATTAAGAACAACTTTATGAGCTTAACAACGCAGTAAGCAATCCACTAAAAATAATTGGGGATCATACAAATTTAAAAGAATAATTCCAATTCCAATATCAAATAAACACTACAAAAATATTACAATTTTGCAACAGTTAGTTGAAACGGATTTGCAACAGTTTTTGTAACATGATTGTAACAAATTTGCGATGAAATAGTTTTCCGTGACAATAAAATGGAGGGAATAGCGCGGGAGATACTTTGCAACAAATTTGAAACAAACATATGCAACGGATGTTTTGTTGCAAATTTGCAACGATAATTGTCACAGATTTGCAACGGATTTTACCATAATTTTTTTTAAAATAAATCCAGTAAAATTAATATACTTTTCTATTTGAGTAAGTATATTTACTTTCCTAATTATTTCTATAATTTTATTATTCCAAAAAATAATAATTTATTTTTAAAAAATACTTAAAACCAACTATTTATTTTTATAATATTTTCAATTCTAAAATATTTTTTTGAGAAAATATTAAATTATAAAAATATTTAATTTTTTCTTTTATAAATTAAAAATATTTATTTAAAATTTTAAAATAAATTGATTATTATTTAATATTAATATTTTTCCATATATATTTTATGCCAATTAAGAATTATTTTTGGGAGCCAACCTCGTACATATGTTCAAGCTAATACCCAACAAATTTTCTTCAAAACATCAAAGAAATTTTAGTTATCTCAAATATTTTAGTTAATTAATAGTACAATTTATTTGAAAATATTAAATTTTCATAACAAACTGTTTTAAAAAATAAATATATAATATATATATATAGTTAGCGAAATGTTTAAAAATACTATGAATTTAAAAATTTAACTAAATCTTTATTTAGTTAGATAAAAATCTTTATGGATAAAAGCTTTTTTTTACATCATAATATATGCTTTTTATTTATGAAACCTTTATTACCCCAATTTGTATATAAAAATCTAACTAAATCTTAGTTTAATATTAAAATAAACTAGGGTGGTTTTAAAACTATGTTTTAAAACTTTGTTATCAATTAAATAAATTAAGGGTTTGTTTAATATTTCCAACTTCCCCTCTTATGTTATTTGGAACCCTAGGACCTTCTCCTCCTCTACCCAGATCTCATCTCTCTCGTATCCCAGTCTCATCTCTCCTAGATCTATCTCCTCCTCCTCCTCCATCTCCGTCCTAGTCTTCATCAATAACGATCTTCGCGAATCGGACACAGGTCTTCCTTCTCAAGCTCTACTCCTACGACCTTCGAGCCGCCGATGGAGCTACAGCGCAAATCCGGGAAGGTCCCAGTCCTTTCTATTGAGATAGAGCTACGGCGCAGATCCGAGAAGGTCCCAGTACTCATCTTCTTTGAGCCTAATCTTAGGGTTTCTTGGATCCCTGGTCTGATTGGATCTGGACACCAAGCTCCAGATCCAAAATACCCATTGTTCTACTGTTCTAGGTGAGTTTAATCTCCATTTTCTCCGGTTTTTGACGATAAAAAACGCTTTTCTTGGGGTGATTTTGTTGCTTGTTCTTTGAATGAAGTAGTATCTGATAGTTTGGAGTTAATTTCTTGTTTGTTTTTTGAAATATTGGATTTTGTGTAGTTTTTGTGCTATTTGAGTGGATTTAGTTTGTTTGTTATGGTAAGGATAAAAGAGAAGTAGATCTCTGATCTTTGCTTGACTTTTAGGATGTCTATGTTAGTAAGTTTTTGGAGTATTTGATCCTGAGGTGGAATTTTTGCTTATTTATTCTCAGATCTTTGCATTTGCTTGAATTTTTTTTTTTTGCTGTTTCTACTGGTAATTTATTTTTTTCTTCTTCCTGTGATAATTAACATTATGCCATTTGAATCTGTTGAGCTTTCATAACTTGATTGTAAATTAACATGATTTCCATTGTTCTCAATTGGATGACTAAAATGTGTTATATTGTGCAGCTCACTTAAAAAATTGGCTGAGAAAGGTTGTTGGGATATTGCAACTTCAGGAGTATGTAGTAATTATATTAATCCTTGCTTATGACTTATATTCATGTTCATTTGTATTTCTTTATTTTCAACCAGATTCTGTCAATTAAAGATTAAAATGCACTTAGGATGCATCAAACTTGTAAAAAGTATCGCTATTTAGCTATAGTGGGTCATCGAAATAATAAAATACCCGGTGAGTGGGTAGTCGAATTCAGCAGAGAATAATTGTTCAAAAGCACAAAGTATCGCTATTTAGCTATTGACAAGTTCCCCTTGCTTATATCCCGTAAGTGCACGGGCTTGTCGAAGTAATAATCCCGGGTGAGCGGGGTCGAATCCACAGAGAGTAGGGAGTGAAAATACTTAATTTGATTCTTAGCTATGTGGAAGATCAATTGTGATAGGTGTGAAATTGATTCAATTCTCAACAATAAAATCAACAAGTGAAAGAGCAAAAGTAAGAAGAGGGTAAGGCAATCGATAAAGATGGGGTACTCGGATAATGCTTCACCCAGGATAATCGCTTCAAGTGCAAGAACTCTCTATTATGCTTCCTAATCAATCCAATGGTGAGTCGTGGAAATCCTTACATACATAGTCCCAAATCTAAGGTCAACTATGCCTAACTCTATACATGTCCCGGAGGAGAAATCGAACAATCTCAACACCTCGCACTCGCATAGAATTGCAATGAACTCTAGGGATTCCAAGTGATAAATCTCTTCCTAAATATAGACCTAACCCTTTGGTCCAGGCGGAAGGTCCCTAGCTACAATTAAGCCCTAGATACTAAGATCCTCTCAACGCTTCACTCCATTGCATGCGCAACTATGCCCCAGCGGAGGTTCATCCCTTAGACCACTCACTCTATTATGGCCGCAAAAAACTCAAGGAACGGAGGTAGAATCTATCACGCGAGGGGAAAGGGGACGCTCCCTGCACCTCTCGACTCACCCTCTCCAACCTAGCTTTTGTCTAACGCTTGTGGTGTGTCACTCACTCACAAGGTTACCAACAAGAACTCTCAACCCTAGTGTCACTCTAGGGGAAATGTTCATACAATCAAGCATTCAAGGTTGGAACTCACAATAAACATCAATTTATTGAAAGCATAATAAAGAAGTTCAATGAAACGAATACATCCTAAGGTTCACAATCGCCCAAGTACCCACTAGGGGTTTAGCTCTCCATGGAGCTAAGTACAATCAAAGAAATGGAATGTAAAAGCAATGAATTCATAAAGAAACCCCCTCGATGGTCGTGTCGATGGTCTTATGGAGAGTCCTCTACTGTCGTCCAAAGATTCCTTCGTCCCAGTATAGGATACGCCTCGATCGAAGCTCCCCTACCAACCTTCTTCCCTAATGGAATCACGATGTTGGAGCCGTAGAACTTCTCCAAAACCTTGACCAATACCCCTCGAAACCCTAGCCGAAGTCCTCTCACAAGTTGGGGAAAAGATGGAGAAAAAAATACCAAAATCGGGGCTGAAATCGGCTTTAAATAGGGTGGAATCAGGGCGATCGCGACGGGCGTGTATGATGTCACACGCCCCTATGGAATTTCCACACGGCGCGTGGATAATTTCCACACGCCCGTGTGGATTCTCTGTTTCTCTGATTTCTCGGCCGGGTTGCAACAGTACTTGCTACAGCAACCTACTACAGTACTATGCCAGAAATACTCCCGAATTCCATACTTTCATTGGGGTAACGCAAACGGGCACACGTTTACATCGTGAATCACTTGCCTCTTCAATGATGTGCACGTTAGTGGATCTCTTGTTCTTATATGCATAAATCAGAATGTTCGAGTGTGACTGCCTTTGTGCCCCTCCAAATGAATGTGCTCACTCGAATACGAGGAGGTTGGCACACACTCTAGCATCTCACACCTGACCTATGTTTTCACGTTTGAACCTTAGCAAGATCTCCTCCAAAATAGGTGCATTATGATCCACATTGGCCTATTTCCTTCATACTCGGCCTCACAACCCTACCTGCATAAAAGTAACATAAAAACACACATATTAATGTAAAAACCTGAGAAAAGTAATGCTCAACATAAGGAATGAACGCTTCGCATTCATATCGCACAAGCACTTATCAGCTATAGTGAAACCAATGTGTGATGTTACTTCAAAATATCAATGCAAATGAAAGTAAAAGAGAGAAAAGAGAAAGCAAGAGGAGTACGGAGAGGTAATCGATGGTCAAATGGGGTACTCGGACAATACTTATCCTAGGACTATTGTTTCAAATGCAAGACTAATATTATGCCACATAATTGAAATTTAATGAGTAGTGGAAATCCAAAAACACACGGTCCCAATCCTAAGGTCAACCGTGACTAGCCCTCTACACTATGCCCCGGTGGAAAGGGATACTCTCAACACCTCACACTGTGTGGGACTGCTTGAGGCTATAAGGACTCCAAGTGATAAATCCTATTCCCTAATATAGATCTAACCCTTTGGTCTAGGCGTAAGATCCTTAGTCACGATTAAGTCCAAGCACTAAGGATTACTTCAACACTTCATTCTGTTGCTCGTGTAACTAAGCCCCAGTGGAGTTTGTCTCTTAGTACTTTTACTCAATCGTGACCGCAAAGAACTCTTGGAATGTGGAGGTAGGATAAATTACATCAGAAGGAAAAGTGGACGTTCCGCTACCTCTCGACTCACCCTTTCAACCCTTTTCAATCTCGCTAAGTCTGATCCTAATGAAGATGTCACCCCTTCAAAGGATAGCCAACCCTAGTGTCACTCTAAGGGAAAATCAAATCAACAAGCAAACAATATTGAAACTCAATTAAAAAATCAATTAAAGGAAACATAATAGAAATCAATGACACAAAATCATCCTAGGGTTTACAAGTCCAAGCACCAACTAGGGGTTTAGCTCCCCATGGAGCAATACAAAGTCAAAGATAAAATCAAAGATAAATGCAAGAAATCCATAGAGAAAGCTGCCTTGTTGAATGTATCGATGGTCTTCAGGAGCTGTCTTCTCTTCTCCGAGGACTCCTTTGTCAAGTCTAGGGCACACCTCACCGAATCGATGCCGACAAAGCCCGCCCAATAGCTCTCCTCCAAAGAGAATCGATGTCGAATGCCGTAGAACTGCTCCTAAAACCCAGCAAAAGCCTCCGCAAACCCTAGCCGCGCTATCCCCAAAAGATAGTCAAAAGATAGGAAGAAGATCCCCAAATAAAACTCTCAAAGCGGTATTTATAGGGCTGAAATCGGGCATCCATACGGGCGTGTGGAATTTCCATACGGCCGTGCGGATTTTCAGGTTGCGTTTTGCTGCGCGCTGTGAACAGTAATTGATATAGTGATTTTGCTACAATGATTTTGCTACAATAAACTGCTATAGTACTTTGCCAAGATACTCCCGAATTCATTTTCTTCATCGAGGCCGTATAATTGGGCACACATCCATGTAGTAGATCGTGTCGCATCTTCAATTAAACTACATTAATGAAGCTCTTGGAAATGTTACACATGTTGGAACACATGAGTGTGACTGCCTTTGTGCCCTTCCAATTTGTACATTCACTTAGAGCATTTTGGAGGTTGGCACACACCCACATGTCTATGATCACAACTTGTGCCTTGACCATTGTTTGATACAAAAATTCAATCAACAATCGCGTCCACGATCTACTTTTGCTTCCTTTCTTCCAAACTTTTCTCCACAACCCTATTTATACAAAAGAACACAAATACACATGATTGAGCTATAAAATCTGATAAAAGTGATGCTCGATGTAAGAAAAGCATACTTCGTATTACTTATACACAAGCACTTATCACTGAGGCCCCTTCAAAACTTGGACCCTGTCACCTTTCTCATGCCAAGGAATGGCTTATGGTGAGGCCAAAAGAGAAGACATGGCATGGTTGGAGGTAAGGCCAAAGGAAAAAAACATGGCATGGTTGGAGGTATGGCCAAAAGAAAAGATATGAAAAAGACCAAATTTCCCTCATAACTCCAAAGTATGCAATAGATGAAAATTCAACCTTCAACTTACTCACCAACTATTGCAAAACCATGTATGATGGGATTTGGGAACTCCTTTTGATGCCTCAAAAATTTGGGTGAGAATGTATGGCATGGGAAGGTTAAAAGAAAAGTCAAGCATGTCCTTGAGCATAGGCTTTGAAAAGACAAGCATGGAAAAAGCATGGTTGACCATGCTTGACCTGTGTGGGGCTCACACAAAAATGAAATTACTATCATATAGGATGGAAAAGAAAAGCCAAAGCCACTTGGTTCAAGTAGTTAGAGGCACTAACATGGTCCCTTGTGGGGCGTACAGAGTGGTGAGGGTTCGAATCCTCATTGGAGGAATTAACTCACCAGTGATGTTGCACTCCTCACTCACGTGCGTCCATGAGGTGAGGGCACGCTCGAGACAATAACTCATGTGCGCATGCCCCTTGTTGATAGGTTCGTTCAAGGAAATAACTCACTCGCGCACAATAGAGATACTAACATGTGCTTGTCACTCTTGTCACAAAAAAAATTAACATTAACACTAGCACCACAAGTACCAATCCTTTGCTCTCTAAAATTGTGAAATTACAGTGGTTTAGAAATCAGTTACATGTATATATGTACTTCACATACTTCTAACTAGAAGAATAATGATATTACAAATATAAACTCAACATTATAGCACCAAAAAGTTGGCCATTGACACACACCTTGTGTTTGTGTACTTACAAGTGCACGGATTGTTGAAATAATAAAGTACCCTGGTAAGTGGGTAGTCATATCCATAGGGAATAGTACTCAGAAACACTAGAATTGCTATTTAACTTTGGTAAGGATGATTCAAGAGTGATGTGAACAACATAGATGCAAGTTAAAAACAAAGCAAAGAAGAAAGAGACGCAATAGAATATAAGGAGGCAATCGACAAAAAATGGGGCACCCGGACATTGCTCATCCCTAGGACTATTGTTTCAAGTATAAGACTAGTCATTATGTCTCCTAATTGATGTTTAATGAGTCGTGGAGATTCTAAAACACACGGTCCCAAACCTAAGGTCAACTGTGATTAACCCTATACTATGCTCCTCCGGAAAGGAATACTCTTAACGCCTCACACTGTGTGGGGTTGCATAAAGCTTTGGGGACTCCAACTGATAAACCCTATTCCCTAGTATAGATCTAACACTTTGCTCCAGGCAAAAGACCCCTAGTCACAATTAACCTCCAGCACTAAGGATTACTTTAATTCTTTATTCTATTGCTTGCGCAACTAAGCCCCATCGGAGTTTGTCTCTTAGCACTTCACTCTATCATGATCGCAAAAAACTCTTGGAACGTGGAGGTAGGATAAATCACACCGGAAAGGAAAGTGGATGTTCTGTTACCTCTCAACTCACCCTCTCGACCCTCTCCTACCTTACTTTGTCTAACCTTCATGGTGTGTCACTCATCGACAAAGACTACCAAGATATATTCTCAACCTTAGTGTCACTCTAAGGGAAAATCAATGCAATAAACATTCAAGGTTGGAACTCAATTAAAACATAAATTGAAGAAACAAAACAAGAGTCAATGAAACAAAATCATCCTAGGGTTTACAAGTCCAAGCACCCACTAGGAGTTTAGCTCTCCATGGAGCAAGATACAATCAACAATGAAATCGAAAGTAAAAGCATGCTATCCATAGATAAAACCCCCTTCTAGTTTGTATCGATGGTCTTGTGGAGTTGCTTCATCTTCTCCAAGGGTTCCCTTGTCAAGCCTAGGACACATCTCGGCAAATTGATGACGATAAAAGCTCCCCCAATAACTATCTTACGAAGGAACGCGATGTCGAAGGCCGTAGAACCACTCCAAAGACCTAGACAAAGCCTTTTCAAACCCTAGCTGTGAGCGCCTCCAAAGATGGGAAAAAGATAGGAAGAGAATCCCCAAAACGTTTGAAATAGCGGTATTTATAGGGGTTGGAATCGGGCATCCACACGGCGTGTGGAATTTCCACACGGGCCGTGTAGATTTGCAAACTTAAGTTTTTCGCGCGCTATAAACAGTAAGTGCTGCAGTGATTTACTACAGTAGCTGCTACATTACTTCACCGAAATGTTCCCGAATCCACTATTTTCATCGAGGCCACGTGAATGGGCACACACTCATGCTGTATATCGCGTTGCATCTTCACTAAAACCACTTTGACGAAGATTTTGCTAGTATTGCACAAGTCGGAACACATAAGTATAACTACCTTTGTACCCCTCAAAATTATATATTCGTTTGAGCACAATGGAGGTTGGCACACACCCACAAGTCTTTAAGCACAACTTGTGTCTTCACGTTTGTTCACTCCAAGACTTCATCAACAAATGCATCCATGATCGACTTTTGGTTCATTTCTTCCACAACTCTCCACAACCCTGAATGCACAAAAAAATACAAATACACATGCATAAGCGATAAAATCTGAGAAAAATAATACTCAATGTAAGAAAAAAATACTTCATATTACTTATACACAAGCACTTATTAGCCATAGAAGACATGGAAATCTTCTTATTATCAAAAGAACCTTACACGAATATATATAATTCATGTCTCTATATTTGCATGGTTAATTACCTTAAATATGATCCAAAATAAATGTTCTTACAACTAAAAGATTAAGTTAGAAAAATAGATATGATAATTAAACAACACTATCAAAATACTTCTTAAAATTAAACAGGAGGAAATGATTGTAAGTTCTCATTTGATTGCTTAATCAGGGTTGTAAATAAATTCACGTTATACATATATAATTGCTACAATAGCGAATAAAGCATAATTAAAACCATTTTTCTATATAATTTAATTTTAGATTTATATTTTAGGTGAACTCTGAACTAAATAATTATCCAAATTAAGAGTTTGTCAACTACATTACTAATCAATTTCAAGAAGAATAACTAACAGTTTAAAATAAAACAACCTTATATAATATTACAGCTTGGCATAAGAGGGAAACACTTTTCTTTTCCAATTCATTATGAAGTCCTTTATACTCAATACTGGAAATGAACAGAAAATCCCTCCAACGTTCAGGTATTCACAAAAAAACCCCATGACTTTGAGTATTCCCAAAAGATCCTTCCTTTTTCTGACAGGTTATTTTTCAGACCTTTCTGACATAAAGGTGATTGACGTTGACATAAAGGTAACAGATATTAACTGGTCTGACTCTCAGTTTTGAAGCGAAAATATCAAATTTTAAGCGGAAACCCATAATTTTAAGCAAAAAAGTCAAATTTTAAATGCAAATGTGTTATATGTTGAGTGAAAACTTATGTAGTTAAGTGAAAACACCAAATTTTAAACGGAAACTAATAATTTAAAGCGGAAAAGTCAAATTTTAAATGCAAATGTGTATATGTTAAGTGAAAATTTATGTGGTTAAACGAAAATACACAATGTTAAATGGAAACTATATATTTTTAAGCGGGAAGTACATGTTGTAAAATAGAATAAACTAACAGAGTAAGCTACATTAATTGAAAAGTACACTGTCATGATTGAAAAATAAGCTGTAAAAAAAAAGAGGGACTGTCTGGCAAATTCAAATGTCAGAGGGTCTGTCTGGGATGTTTTGAAACTTTCAGGAACTAAAAATTAATTTTTCCCTACTCAATATTGTACAAGTCATTTGTGCTTGTGGAACTGAAATGTCTCAAAATTTATAGTTTCATAGTGATAAAATATAAATCTAATTGAATAAATTTTTTTTTAGTAATTTATATTATTAACATGCTCGATTCCCACAATTTTTTTTAAACAACTGTTAAATTCTTCTAGGAGGATATTCTTGCATGACGAAGACAGTTTATTTACTTTTCCTCATCATCAAATCAGACAGTAGACTTCCAACACATAAGTATGCATCCTTATTGATTTTAATGTCCAAGTGCGGATTAACTTTGAGGTTTTCTTGAGAAATACATGAAAGGAAAAGAAAGCTTTTTTTAATCTTTTTTTAAAAAATAGAGCATTTTTCATGGAAGGCCCAAACAAAAAGTTAAGATACTTAAAATAATCCATAAAATCCAGAAAAAAGTTTGAAAGGAGAGAGAAAAAGTTATAGGGATCTGTTCCTCGTAGAGATGAAATCCATGCAGCACAAATGCTTATAACGTGGTCACAATTTTCAAAAGATGTGATTCTTATGATTGTAACATAAAATTGATTCTTTATTCTTCATGGATGGTCATGACTCCATTTTAAGCATCATTTTATTCGTTATTTAATCATTTAATTATATGTTCCCATATCTAAATTGAGAATATATTTTAAATGATTATCCAAATTTGGTTCCACGATTGGAGAAGAAAGTGGAATAATAATTGTCACTATCCTCATGAAAGTTGATTGGATTCTTTATACACACATACTGGTGATTTGGAATATTAGCCTCTGCATTAATTACTTTAGGATTGGATTCTGCAATTTGATCAAGTATAATCCATAGTAATATCCTCTCTGTTTTCTAGGACTATTGGGAGAAAAAAAAACTAAGTTTCTTTTGTTAAAAAATTGTTATATCTAGTAGAAGAATAGGGGAAAAAAATGTTTGCGCATGTTTGAGTAAATTTAAATTTAACCAATGATTGCATTTAATATGAGCCAAATCAATTGTAATAATGTATGCATCAACCATTTAAATAGATGATTGAGAAATTCAGTGTTGTGTTATGCGTGCGTGCGTGCGTGAGAGAGAGAGAGAGAGAGAGAGAGAGAGAGAGAGAGGAGAGAGAGAGATTATGACATGATATTCATAATAGAAATTAAATAGCATGCCTACCACCATAACATATCAAGAACTAGTACTTAGATATGTGAAACAAATTTTATAAACCAAATTATTAATTAATTATTATTAGACTGCATACCGGCTATAATTAGTCTATATATATGGTTAGTGTATTTTTTTTTCTTCTTTCCTTTTTTTTCTAGTATATAACCTAGATACTGCACTATTATATAAACCTTTATAAACAGAACCTAGATATTACAGATATTACGGAATTATTCTTGATAGCAAGACTTTTGTCTCTTAACTTCCATTATCTTTTGAGAGAAGAAACAAGAACACTCATCTATATTTCCTTTTTTTAATGCTGAACAACACTTACAATATTACACACACATATATATATAGAGTATCAGTAGCATGCATAAGAGATAAGTTACAACTTATACATAATAAATTGAATATAAACTACCCACTAATCATGGATAATATAGAAACTAAATAACTGATTCTTCTCCATGTAAGCATGTTCCACATCAGCATACAATCATTCAAAAACACCAACACTCCCCCTTGATTGGAAGCTGCAAACTCCAAGTCTTGATGTGAGATAGTTGTGTTTATGTGCTGGTAATGCCTTTGTCATTATGTCAGCCAGTTGATCCTCTGTACTACAATACTCCAAACATATCATTTAATCTTATATTAAGTTTCTGATGAAGTGGAAACAGATGTCTATGTGCTTTGTTCTCCCATATTGTGCTGGATGCTTAACTTAGCTATGGAAGATTTATTGTCACAATGTAGACATGTTGCACTTGTTTGCTTTTGGCCAAAATCAATGAATAACTTCCTCAGCCAAATAGCCTGGCATGCAGATGATGTGGCAGCAATGTATTCTGCCTCAGCTGTTGAAAGGGTTACAACATCTTGCTTCCTGGAACTCCAAGTGACTGCACTTCCACCCACGATGAAGATACTTCTAGATGTGCTTCATCGATCCTCCAAAGCTCCTGCCCAATCACTATCAGTGAAGCTGGTCAACACTGAGTTTGGGACATGAGTATAATAAATCCTAGAGTCTAAGGTTCCTGCAATGTATCTTAGAACCCTTTTAGCTACACCATAATGTTGTTTTGTAGGGCTTTTCATATACCTTTGTTAGTGCAACCGCACTATTATTGGCATGATTTGACACGTAGTTAATGTGACATGGCAAAATTGATGACATGGAGAGTATGGTGAAATGGCAAGGAGTTTTGGCTTGCAAGGCAAGACATCTTGAAGATCTTGGTGGTATTATTCTTGGTAACTTGTTCAAGATCATATCAAGACCATATTTAGGTGATTTGATTGAAGACTAAATATGGTAGAGCTTAATTGAAGAAATATCTATCAATGGTATGAATGAAGGCTAATTGAAGATATGATTTGAAAAATCCTTTATGAGAATGATTGAAGATCATTAACGGCAAGATTTGAAGACCAAACTTGGGTGAATTGAAGATCAAGTTTGGAGAATCTTTGAAGACCAAACTTGGAAGGTTGAAGACTAAGTTTGGCAAGTTCCATGAAGACGCACAAGGACATGCGCCCCTTGCGAGGGGATTGCGTGATGATGAACTGAGGAGGTAGGCTAGTTGCCGGCAGTCGGGATCGGGAGATTTGCCGGCAGTTAGGGCCATGTTGCAACTTATGTTCCAACAGGAGTTGCAACAGCTAATTTCAGAAGGTTTTTTAAATTGGTAGCCGCGGAGATTCTAAAAGAGGTATGTGCTATATTTGTGACGTTGAGGCGTCTATATAAGCTACCTTGCTCGTAGATTGTAAGTGTGACTCTTGTAGGAGAGTGGGCGAACACTAAACAATCTAGAGAGATAGTAATCTTCATTGTTTGAGAGTGTGAGTGACAAGTGTTTGTACTCATGTATTTTTATCTCTTTTAGTGGATTGTTTATCTCCATGCTTGGCACCCCAGACGTAGGCGAGTGGACACCGAACTGAGTTACCAATATTGTGTGTCTCATTCTTGTTTTGTTTGTGTGAACTTTCTTTGATGGTTTGTGTGAGATCTATGAGTGCTTGAGTATTCCCTAAAACCCACAAACCACACCGGTGGAACTAACAAGTGGTATCAGAGCATTGGTCACAGTGTTCACTTTGGTTGCAAAGTCGGCGAGGTCCTAACAAGTTCCATTGATGGTCGAAAAAGAGGGAGCTTCCGTCACACGACCACCATTGCTAGATGGATCAAATTATCTATATTAGAAGGTAAACATGAAGGCTTTCATTAAATCTCTTGATGAGAATGCATGGACAGCCATAGAAGAAGGATGGTCTCCCCCAATTGAAGTTGATGAAAACATGAACGAGACATTGAAAATGAAGAGTAACTAGTGTTCCGAAGATATGTTCAAAGCAAATGCCAATGGAAAATCACTCAATGCTATTTTCGGAGGAGTAGATGAGAACTAGTTCAAGTATGTTGCAACTTGTGATTGTGCCAAGAAAGCTTGGGGGATTCTTCCAACCATTCATGAAGGCACCAACTTGGTAAGAGAATCTAAACTTCAAATGCTAACAATAATGTTTGAGAATCTCAGGATGGGAGAAGATGAGACGATAGCCATTTTTAATGCCAAATTGATGGGCATAGCAAATCAAGCCTACCATCTCGGCAAGAAGTACTCGGATAAGAAGCTAGTCCTGAAGACTCTTAGATCGCTTCCAAGAAGATTTGATGCTAAAGTTGCTGCAATAGAAGAAGCAAAAGATATCACAACTATGAGACTTGATGAGTTGATGAGATAGCGTATGAGATGAATCTGAATCAAGGTAGAAGAGAAGAAGATATAGCTCTGAAAATTGAAGCAACAAGCCCAAAAGAGTTACAACAGACTGAAGATATAGAAGGAGAAATTGCCCTTTTGGCCAAGGAATTGTGCAGATATTTCAGAAAAATTTAGGAAGAAGACAAAGCAGAAGATGCAGTCAATACTCACACTTCTTTACCAACTGACAAAGATTTTAGAAATTTCAGTGCTTTTGCAAGTCCTGTTACAACATCAGTTGCAACACCTGAAGAAGCTGTTTGTGAAGAAGTGACTGAAAATAATCTTCTTCATGGGTACGAACTTGTGCTGAATAAACTTTACAAGATGCTCATACAAAACAAGAGTCTTGCAAAAGAGTTAAAAGAATGTTAAGAAAAGATGAACAATGCTGAAAAGACCATAAACTATATGAAGAAAGGAAAGGCCAAGATTGATGAATTACCTTTTCAAACAAGTGTGACACAACATCATATAGAAGAGACATCAAGAGACAAGAAAGGCAAAGTTGAAGCTGGTTGTGTTCTATCTAATGCTCATGAATACAAACAAGTAAAGTATAACAAGGAGAAGAGACGACATAGAAGACAAGTTCCTATATGCTTTCATTGTGGAAGAAGATGACATATAAGACCCAAGTGTCATCAACTAAAGGCAGATAAGAGGAATCATAGAGTACTTGGGAAAGCAAAGAAGTGGATTCCGACATGTCACTATTGTGGTGTCAAAGGGCACATCCGTCCAAGATGTTGGAAAATGAAGAAAGACATAAAAGGAAACAAAAATATGAGGTAGACTCCTTATACCAGAGAAAAGAATAAAGAAAGCAAGAATGTATGGCTCAGAAAAGGAGATTTAGTGGGGTACTCTTTAACAAAAAGATCCTCAGAAGACAACTGGTATTTTGATAGTGGTTGTTCAAGACATATGACAGGCAACAAAGGGTTTTTAATGAATTACAAAGAATGTCCAATTGGGCATGTGACTTTTGGAGATGGTCAGAAAGATCAAGTAGTTAGAAAAGGAACATTGATGGTTCCTGGGTATCCAAAACTGAAAAATATTCTACATGTAGAGGGGCTGAAGGCAAATCTTCTAAGTATAAGTTAATTATGTGATCGAAATCTGGTGGTAAAATTCACTCAGGACAGATGTGTGGTTCTAACTGGTTCAAGATCTTCAGACAATTGCTATTTGCTAGAGAAACTAGAAGTCTGTTATAACACATCTTGCAACATCACTAAAATTTTGTATCAGAAGCTTGGACATCTGAATTTCGTAAACCTGGTGAAGATTACAGAAATGAAAGCTGTTAAGGGAGTGCCCAAGCTTACAAAAAGGGAAGATGGTGTATGCGAACCTTATCAACTGGGAAAACAAAGTCGTGCTTCTCACAAAGTTGTGCAAGACATTGGTACAACAAGAATGCTGGAACTTTCGCACATGGATCTTATTTGACCCACACAAACAGAAAGCTTGTCAAGTAAAAGATATGTATATGTGTGTGTTGATGACTATTCCAGGTACACTTGGGTGGACTTCTTGAAGGAGAAATCAGAAACTTTTGAAGCTTTCAAGAAGTTATGCATGCAACTACAAAATGAGAAAGAGTGTCAAATAGGAAAGATTGTCAGAATCAGGAGTGACCATAGAAGGGAATTTGAAAATGCTTAATTTGCATAATTTCGCTGTAAACAAGGGATTCGTCATGAATTTTTCAGCTCCAAAAACTCCTCAACAAAACGGAGTGGTTGAAAGTAAGAATCGCACTCTCCAAGAGATGGCTAGAGTTATGTTGAATTCAAAGAAGCTCTCTACAAGATTTTGGGCGGTAGCAATCAATACGGCATGCTACATCATCAATAAAGTATACATTCAGCCTTAACCAACATGCCACCATATGAAATTTGGAAAGGTAAAAGGCCAAATCTCAAATACTTTCACATCTTTGAAAGAAAATGCTACGTTCTGAATGATAGAGATCAACTGGGAAAGTTTGACAAGAAAAGTGATGAAGGATTATTCATGGGGTATTCTACTACTAGTACAGCATATCGGGTGTTTAATTCAAGAACCAAAAAGATGATGGAGACCATTAATGTTATTGTTGATGATTTCTCTGATATGGAGACTCAAGGTACATCAAGTGAACCAAACAAGCTTATCACTCAGAATTGTGAGTCAACAGATGAAGAGTTACAGGCGGAACAAGATGTCGCAACACAGGTTACAACACCAACTACAACAACAGGCTTTGCTCAGGATTCAGACAGATAGTAGGTTATAACTGATGTCGCAACTAAAGTTACAACAGATGAAGTCATTCTAGAATCAAATAAGGAAGAAAATGACGATGAAGAAGATAATGAAGACAACAGTCTTGAACCATCCTCAAGAATAAAGAAGAATCATCCTATTGAGAATGTGATTGGTAATGTGACTGAAGGAAGAAGAACCAGACACACTCAAAGGATAGATTATCGAGAATTGTCTGGCTACACATGTTACATCTCTCTTATTGGACTAAAAAAAGTCAAAGAAGCTTTAGTTGATGAATACTGGTTGGCTGCAATACAAGAAGAATTGAATCAGTTTGTTCGAAATGATGAGTGGACATTGGTCCCAAGGCCAAAGGATGTGAATGTTATTGGAACCAAGTGGATCTTCAAAAACAAGACTGATGACAAAGGTAACATCACCAGAAATAAAGCAAGACTAGTAGCTCAAGGATATACTCAAGTTGAAGGGATTGACTTTGATGAAACATTTGCCCCAGTTGCACGTTTGGAATCCATCAGATTATTGTTAGCAGTAGCATGTTATATGGGGTTCAAGCTACATCAAATGGATGTAAAGAGTGATTTTCTAAATGGAGTTCTAAGTGAAGAAGTTTTTGTGGAGCAACCAAAAGGGTTTGAAGATCCTCACCATCCAGATCATGTGTTCAAATTAAAAAAGGCTCTCTATGGCTTGAAGCAAGCTCCTCGGGCTTGGTATGAAAGGCTTACAAAATTTTTACTTGAGAAGGGCTACCAAAGAGGGGGAGCAAATAAGACTTTATTCATAAAGAAGTCCAAATCAGATCTGATGGTGGCACAAATATATCTTGATGATATCATATTTGGTTCAACATCACAAAGGCAAGTGGATGAGTTTGTTCATCTAATGCAAGAAGATTTTGAGATGAGCATGGTAGGTGAATTGAACTACTTCTTGGGTTTCCAAATCAAATAATGCAAAGAAGAAATTTTTATTTCTCAATCCAAGTATGCGCAAAACCTGGTGAAAAGATTTGGCTTGGAAAAGGCTAGACACATGAGAAAACCCATGAGTATGAATCAGAAGTTGACAAAAGATGAGCATGGAAAAGATGTACACTCAAGTCTCTACAGAAGCATGATTGGAAAGTTACTCTATCTCACAGCTAGCAGGCTGGACATCTCTTTCAATGTTGGAGTTTGTGCAAGATATCAAGCAACACCAAAGGAGTCTCATTTGAAAGCTGTTAAACGTATCATTAGATATATACATGGTACTACAGAATATGGAATTTGGTATTCAAAAGACTCCAACTCACATCTTGCAGGTTATAGTGATGCAGATTGGGCAGAAAACATTGATGATAGAAAAAGCACCTCAGGAGGATGTTTCTATCTTGGTAACAACTTGGTCACATGGTATAGTAAGAAGCAAAGTTCCATTTCACTCTCTACTACAGAAACTGAATACATAGCAGCATGAAGTTGTTGTACACAATTGTTGTGGATGAAGCAAGTGCTTGAGGCTATGACTTACAACAAGGGTTATTGACTATATTCTGTGACAACAAAAGTGAAATTGATATCTCCAAGAATCCAGTCCAACATTCTCGTACTAAACATATTGATCTTCGACACCACTTTATACGAGATTTGGTAGAGAACAAAATAGTTGTTATTGATTATGTTGCAACAGAAAAGCAATTGGCGGACATCTTTACCAAACCCCTTGATGCTACAAGATTCGAAATGTTGAAGGATGAAATTGGCCTTTTCCAACTTTAATCCCTATTGGGGACTGCAAATGACTTACATCTGCTACAGTATATTAACGTCGTTTACAGTAGTAAGAAGGAGTTCTGAAGACAGGGGGAGCTGATGACTAGGATTTCTGAAGATAGGGGGAGTTGTAGAAGAAGTTGTAACAAGACTTGCAACAACCAGTGAAGACTTTGCCATCTATTCAGACACAGGGGGAGAAGTTGACTAATGCAGTTCCAAACCGACTGGGTGTATTTGTTTATGCTTAATTTGTACATCACTAGTTGCGGTGTAATCATATATTTTGTAAGCAACTAGATGATTTTTCTTTAGATTGTAAAGTCTGTGTCCCAGTCGAGTTGTAACAGGTAGTTATAATATGAGTCAGTCTGGGTGCAAAAGCAGTTGTGTCAAATTATGCCAAAGGGGAAGATTGTTAGTGCAACCACACTATTATTGGCATGATTTGACACATAGTCAATGTGATATGGCAAAATTGATGACATGGAGAGTATGGTGACATGGCAAGGAGTCTTGGCTTGTAAGGCAAGACATCTTGAAGATCTTGGTGGTATTATTCTTGGTAACTTGTTTAAGATCATATCAAGACCATATTTAGGTGATTTGATTGAAGACTAAATATGGTGGAGCTTAATTGAAGAAATATCTATCAACGGTATGAATGAAGGCTAATTGAAGATATGATTTGAGGAATCCTTGATGAGAATGATTGAAGATCATTAACGGTAAGATTTGAAGACCAAAACTTGGGTGAATTGAATATCAAGTTTGGAGAATCTTTGAAGACCAAACTTGGAAGGTTGAAGACTAAGTTTGTCAAGTTCCATGAAGATGCACAAGGACGTGGGCCCCTTGTGAGGGGACTACGTGAGGAGGTAGGCTAGTTGCCGACAGTCGAGATCGGGAGATTTTCCTGCATCGACTCGGACTAAGAATGACTAGGAGGTTGATGGGTGTTGATGTCGTCCGCAACGTAACCAGAACTCAGTCAAGTCAGTAGTCAAGGCCATGTTGCAACTTATGTTACAACAGGAGTTGCAATAGCTAATTTCAGAAGGTTTTTAAATTAGTAGCCGCGGAGATTCTAAAAGAGATATGTGCTATATTTGGGACGTTGAGGCCTCTATATAAGCTACCTTGCTCGTAGATTGTAAGTGTGACTCCTGTAGGAGAGTGGGCGAGCACTAAACAATCTAGAGAGGATAGTGATCTTCATTGTTTGAGAGTGTGAGTGACAAGTGTTTGTACTCATGTATTTTTATCTCTTTTAGTGGATTGTTTATCCCCGGGCTTGGCCCCCAGACGTAGGTGAGTTGACACTGAACTGGGTTACCAATCTTGTGTGTCTCATTCTTGTTTTGTTTGTGTGAACTTTCTTTGATGGTTTGTGTGAGATCTATGAGTGCTTGAGTATTCCCTAAAACCAACAAACCACACCGGTGGAACTAACAACCTTGATAGAGTACTCACAGAATAGGCTATGTTAGGATGGGTATTTGATAAATAGATCAAGCCTCCTATTAAACTTCTGAATCTACTTGCATCTGCAGCATCTGTACCATCCTCTGCTTGCAATTCCTCACTATTGTTCATTGGAGTAACAACCTTTTTACAGTGCTCCATATAGAAATGCCTAAGCAAACCTTTAGCATAGTATATTTGAGATACAAACACTCCATTTCTTCCTTGTTGTGGAAGACCTAAGTCTGACATCTCAACAACGTTCATCAACCTTTGCTTGAATGCAACTAACATTGTTTGGCTTGAACTCATATATATAATATCATCAACGTAGATGCAGACGAGTAACACGTCACTTCCTTCTTCCTTCCTGTAGAGTATTGGTTACTACTTACAAACCCCTGGTGCAGAAAGTGAGTATCTATCTTACTATACCATGCTCTAAGGGCTTACCTTAACCCATACAAAGCCTTTTTAAGTTTGTATACTTTGGTCTCACTACCTTGGCTCACATACCCTTCAGGTTGCGCAATGTACACCTCTTCAAGTAGATCATCGTTAAGAAAAGTAGACTTAAAGTCTAGCTGGAACACCGCCCATCTGTACTGTGCTGCCAAGGTAAGAAAAACTCTTACCATTTCAAGTGTGGCAACTGGAGAAAACGTCTCATCAAAATCAACTCCATGGGACTGCGAGTATCCCTTCACCACCAGCTGAGCTTTGAACTTTTGTATAGTATTATCAGCATTATATTTTGTTTTAAACACCCATTTTAACCCAATGGATTTCTTGCCTGCTAGTAAATCAACCAAATCCTATGTTTGGTTTCTTTCGATAGCTGCAATCTCCTCCTTCATGGCCTCTCTCCATTCTGTCCTTGTAGCAGCTTCTTTATATGTAGCCGGATTAGTCACTAGAAGTGCAAATGCAGAAGCTTCATAAATCTCCCTTAATGTTTGGACCTTCAATGGAGGTATTTCTTCAGAAGAAGATTCAAAACTAGAGGTTGACTGAGAATCATTTCTTGATGAATTTGGGGTCCCGCCATCACTTTCAATAATTGGTGCAAGTGGTGCTTCATTGGATTCTTCCTTCTCCACTATAGGTTCAAATGGATAATTTGTCTACATCTCATTATCTTGACTCCAAATCCACTTGGATTGTTCATCAAATATTACATTCCTACTAATGACAACCTTCCCACTAGTAGGACTATATTATTTATATGTTTTTGTTTCGGTGTAATAGCCTATAAATACACACTTTTCAGATTTTACATAAAGTTTTAGTCTATGTTGTGCATCTAACAATGTATAGGCTATCCATCCAAACACTTTTAAATGATGAACAGAAGGTCTCTTACATGACCAAGCTTCAAATGGTGTTGTGTTCATGATTGCTTTAGTTGGAGAAAGGTTCAACAAGTAGAAAGATGTTGCCACAGCCTCTGCCCAGAATTTATTGGGTAGATCCTTCTCTTTAAGTAAACTTATGGCCATCTCAACCACCGTCCTATTCTTTCATTCAGCGACACCATTCTGCTCTGGTGTATAAGGTGCTAAAAATTCACGGTGGATTCCATGTTCATCACAAAAGGCCTTGAACTCACCAGAGAGAAACTTTCCCCTCCACGATCAGTGCGCAATACTTTAATGGTATGCTCAGATTAATTCTCCACAAGTGACTTGAACTTCCTAAAGTTTTAAAACACTTGAGACTTAAGTTTAAGAAAATATAGCCAAGTTATCCGAGTGTAGTCATCTATGAACAAGAGAAAGTATACACTTCTTTCAAGTGATTCAGTCTGCATTGGCCCACACACATCAGTGTGTACATGATAAGTGCTTGTGTAATAGTAATATGAAGTATTATTTTTTTACAATGAGCATTATTTTTCTCAGATTTTATCACTCATACATGTGTACTTGTGTTACTTTTGTTCATGTAGGGTTATGGAGACAATTATGGAAGAAAGAAACCAAAGTAGATCGTGGATGCACTTTGTTGATGAAATCTTGGAGTGAACAAACGTGAAGACACAAGTTGTGCCCCAAGAAGGATGAAAATAGAGAATTCAAATAGGCGTGCATTAATTCCACACGCCTGTATGAAAAATCCACAGGGGCGCCCACATGGGCGTGTGGATTCCCAATTCCAGCCCTTTAAAAGCCAATTTCAGCCCCGATTTCAACATTCTTTTCTCCATCTTTTCCCCAACTTGAGAGAGGGCTTTGGCTAGGGTTTTGAGAGGTATTGGATGGATTTGGAGAGGTTCTATGGCTCCAACATCTCTCTCTATTTGGAAGAAGGTTAGTGGGAGAGCTTTTGTCTGCACCTATCCGGCAAGGTGTATCCTATGCCGGACAAAGGGACCCTTGGACGAGTAGAGGACTCTCCACAAGACCATCGCCATGGCTATCGAGGGGGTTTTCTATGGATTCTTTGCTTTTACACTTGATTTCATTGATTGTAATTAGCTCCATGGAGAGCTAAACCCTCTAGTGGGTACTTCGGTATTTGTGAACCCTAGGATGTATTCGTTTAATTGAACCTCTTTATTATACTTTCAATTAATTGATGTTTTATTTGAGTTCCAATATTGAATGCTTGACTGTATGAATACTCCCTTAGAGTGACACTAGGGTTGAGAGTTCTTGATGGTAACCCTTGTGAGTGAGTGACACACCACGACAGTTATACAAAGCTAGATTGGAGAGGGTTGAGAGGGTGAGTCGAGAGGTAGCGGAGCGTCCCCTTTCCCCTCCGGTGTGATTTATTCTACCTCCATTTCCTCAAGTTCTTTGCGGTCATAGTAGAGTGAATGGGCTAAAGGATGACCTTCCGATGGGGCTTAGTTGTAGGTGCAACAGAGTGAAGCGTTGAAGTGATTTTAGTACCTAGCGCTTAATTGTGGCTAGGGACCTTCCACCTGGACCAAAGGGTTAGGTCTACATCTAGGAAGAGGATTTATCACTTGGAATCCCTAGAACTCATTGCAATTCTATACGAGTGCGAGGTTGAGAGGTTATTCAATTTCTCCTCCGGGACATGTATAGAGTTAGGCATGGTTGACCTTAGATTTGGGACCATGTATTTAAGGATCTCCACGACTCATTATTGTATAAGTTAGGAAGTATAATAGAGGGTTCTTGCACTTGAAACGATTGTCCTAGGCGAAGCAATATCTGGGTACCCCATTTATATCGATTGTCTTACTTTCTCTTTCACTTGTGCTCTCTTTCTTGTTCTTTTACTTTTGTTATTTCACATCTTATCACACATATCACTATTCATCTTTCACTTAGTTAAGAAATAATTTAAGTGTTTTTATTCTCTACTCACTATGGATACGATACCCCACTCATCTGGGATTTTATTACTTCGACAAACCCGTGCACTTGCGGGACATATGCAAGGGGCGTTGTCAAGTATTTTGGCGGAGTACTGTACCATTTCAAATGTAGCAAATTAGTGTAGCAGTTACTGTTCATAGGCCACTGAAAAAATCAATTTCTATAGATTCACACGGCCGTGTGAAAATTCAACATGCCCGTGTGGATGCCTGATCCAAGCCTATTTAAGTCGCGACTTTAGCCCGTTTTAAAGGATCCTTTTCCCTATCTTTTTCTCATCTTTTCTCCATCTTTGAAGGTGCTCGCGGCTAGGGTTTGGAGAGGCTTTAGTAAGGTTTTTGGAGTGGTTCTATGGCCTTCAATACCGCATTCCTTCAGAAGATAGTTATTGGGGGAGCTTTTGTCGGCATCGATTTGGCGAGGTGTGCCATAGGATTAACGAGTGAACTCTTGGAGAAGATGAGACTACTCCACAAGACCATCGATGCAGACTACAAGGGGGTTTTACTTATGGATTGCATGCTTTTACTTTCGATTTCATTGTTGATTGTATCTTGCTCCATGGAGAGCTAAACCCCTAGTGGGTACTTGGACTTATAAACCCTAGGATGATATTGTTTCTTTCACCTTTGTATTATGTTTCTTTAATTGATGTATTTAATTGAGTTATAATCTTGAATGCTTGTTGAATAGGATTTCCATTAGAATGACACTAGGGTTTAGAGCCTACATTGGTAATCCTTGTGAGTGAGTGACACACTATGAGGGTTAGACAAAGCAAGATTAGAATATGGTTTATCACTTAGAGTCCCTAGAGCTTTAAGCAACATTTTATAGTGTGAGGTGTTGAGACTGAGCAATTTCTCCCCGGGGTGTAGTGTAAGGTTAGTCACGGTTGACCTTAGATTTGGGACTGTGTATTTTAGGATTTCCATGACTCATTAAAAATCAGTTAGGAGACCTAATAGTTGGTTTTGCACTTGAAGCAATAGTTCTAGGGGGAGCAATGTCCGGGTGCCCCACTTTCTATCGATCTCCTTTCCTCTCATTTTTTATAGCATCTCCCTTTCTTGTTCTTTTTATTTCTTTTCATATTGATATTATTCATACAACTATCTATCCATTTTCACTTTAGTTAAATAGCAATTCTTGTGTTTTTTATCACTATTCCCTATGGAAACGACTACCCACTTACTAGGGTATTATTACTTCAACAAACCCGTGCACTTGCGGTACACATGCAAATGGTGTTGTCAGTACAAGTTCAAGTGCTAAAGAAGCATGCCAAGCCTTACCACTAGGGAATGATATGCGTGTCTATATGCCATTGATGCATGCCTCACATACATGGATCTTCTCAACAAGAGGCAACCCTCTAACCATGTTTTTTTGATTTAATATCTTCAAGTCTTTATGATGAAAATGTCCATACCTCGAATGCCAGATGTTAGAATTCTTCTGTGCATTTTCAACCATATGAACAGACCCCACATTGACAACTTCCAATGGAAACATATGATTTTTTGTCATCTGAATTTTAGTCAGGACCTTTCCTGTCTCATGATTTTTAATCAAACATGCATTGTTTTCAAACATAACAGTATATCAACTAGATAATAGTTGGCTAACACTCAATAAATTATGAGCTAAATGAGGGACATACTACACATCATTTAGAACACTCACCTTGCCTGAAGAGGTGGTGATTGCCACAGTTTCTCTTCCTTCAACTTCTATCTCCTTGTTTGTCTCCCAACCTGACTGTTGTCTTCCTAGTTTCATCAAGCCATTGGAACAACTCTTTCATGCCGGACGTGTGGTTAGAACACCCACTGTCCACAAGCTAAATATTACCAGATGCCTCCTCTGGTTCACTATGAGCCATAAAGACATGACTGACTTCATTCTCTTCTACCACATTTGCTTCCTTTTTGACAAGATCCCCTTGCGTATATCCCGCAAGCGCACGGGTTTGTCAAAGTAAAAATCCCGGATGAGCAGGTATCGTATCCACAGGGAGTAGAGAATAAAAACACTTAATTCGCTTCTTAGCTATGTGAAAGATGAATAGTGAAATATGTGACAATGATTCAATTCTCAAAAGTAAAAACAACAAGTTAGAGATCACAAATAAAATAGAAGGTAAGGCAATCGATAAAGATGGGGTACCCGGATATTGCTCCGCCTAGGATAATCGTTTCAAGTGCAAGAACCCTCTATTATGCTTCCTAATTAATGCAATAGTGAGTCATGGAAATCCTTAATTACATAGTCCTAAATCTAAGGTCATACTCTATACATGTCCCGGAGGAGATATTGGATAACCTCTCAACCTTGCACTCGCATAGAATTGCAATGAGCTCTATGGATTCCAAGTGATAAATCACTTCCTAATTATAGACCTAACCCTTTGGTCCGGTGGAAGGTCCATTACCACAATTAAGCCCTAGATACTAAGATCACTTCAACGCTTCACTCCATTGCAACCCGCAACTAAGCCCCAGTGGAAGGTCATTCCTTAGACCATTCACTCTATTATGGCCGCAAAGAACTCGAGGAATGGAGGTAGAATTTAACACATCGGAGGGGAAAAGGGACGCTCCTGTGCCTCTCGACTCACCCTCTCAACCCTCTCCAACTTATTTTTATCTAACACTCATGGTGTGTCACTTAATCACAAGGCTACCAACAAGAACTCTCAATCCCTAGTGTCACTCTAGGGGAGTATTCAAACAATCAAGCATTCAAGGTTGGAACTCACAATAAACACTACCAACAAGAACTCTCAACCCTAGTGTCACTCTAGGGGAGTATTCAAACAATCAAGCATTCAAGGTTGGAACTCACAATAAACATCAATTAATTGAAAGCATAATAAAGAGATTCAATGAAACGAATACATCCTAGGGTTCACAAATACCCAAGTACCCACTAGGAGTTTAGCTCTCCATGGAGCTAATTACAATCAAAGAAATAGAATGTAAAAGCAATGAATCCATAGAAAACTCCCTCGATAGTTGTGTCGATGGTCTTGTGGAGAGTCCTCTAATCGTCGCAAAGGGTCCTTCGACCGGCCTAGGATACACCTCGCCGGATTGGTGCCGACTAAAGCTCTCCCAATAACCTTTTCCTAAACGACGCGCGATGTCCGAGCCGTAGAACCTCTCCAAAACCCTAGCCAATACCTCTGAAAACCTTAGCCGATGTCCTCTCTCAAAGTTGGGGAAAGATCGAGAAAAGAATGCTGAAATCGGGGCTGAATCGGCTTTAAATAAAGCTGGAATCGAGGATCCACACACCCCTGTGGATGCCCCTGTGGATTTTTCACACGTGCGTATGGAATTTCCACACGCCCGTGTGGATTCTCTGTTCTGTAGTTTTCTCGGCCGGTTGTGAACAGTGTTTCTACAGTGCTCTGCTACAGTATTCAGCCTGAAATACTTCCCGAATCCATACTTTCATCAAGGTAGCGCAAACGGGCACAAGTTCACGTCCTGGATAGCTTTGCTTCTTCAATGACGGATAAGTTGATGGAGATCTTGTTCTATGTGCATAAGTCGGAATGCTTGAGTGTGACTACCCTTGTGCCCCTCCAAATGGTTGTGCTACGTCAAATAGGAGGAGGTTGGCACACACTCTAGCATCTCACACCCGACCTATGTCTCCTCGTTTGAACCTTAGCAAGATTTCCTCCAAAATCGGTGCATTATGATCCACATTGGCTTCTTTCATTCATAATCGGCCTCACAACCCTACCTGCATAAAAGTAACATAAAAACACACATATTAGTGTAAAAACCCGAGAAAGGTAATACTTAACATAAGGAAAGAATGCTTCGCATTCATATCACACAAGCACTTATCACTTTTCCTTGAACCAACACTCAGCCTTCACTTGGCCGAACTTTTTGCAATTATGACACTGTATATGGCCCTTGTGTTTTCTGGCTTCATTGAATGTTGCTCTTCCACGATCTCAACCTCGGCCTCAAAACCTTCCTCAAAACATGCCTCTGCCTTGACTTCTACCTGGGTTCTTGTCACCTTCTCTAGTATGAGATGCTTCAGCTTTCACTTGGAGCACTTTCTCTTCAGTTTGCTCTATAGATCAGTTAATCCTTGCCTCATGAGATTGTAAGGATCTATTGAGTGCATCAATCGTCAGCATAGTGAGGTCTCTTGCTTCTTCTATAGTAGCAACAACATGATTAAATCGTGTTGACAAGCTTTAGAGCACCTTCGCACAATGATTTGATCTGAGATTTATTCTCCAAAAGTCCTCATTTGATTCACAATTGAAACCACCCTAGAAATAAAGGCTTGCACCTATTCATTGCACTTCATTTGAATGGTTTCAAACTCTTGTCGAAGATTTTGCATCTTTACAGCAATTACTTTAGAAGACCCCTTGAACTCAGTCTATAGTATAGTCCATGCCTACTTGGACGTCATTGCTACAACAATGCGAGAGAAAATAGTCTCATGAACAGCTTGCTGGATGTAGTACAAGGCTTTAGAGTCATTCTTCTTGTTCTTCCTCAGCCTATTTTCTTGTACATCATGATCTGGAAACCCATTCTCAACTAAGTCCCAAAGATCTTTTGACTAGAACAATGTCTTTCATCTTTACACTCCAGAATTCATACCACTCTCCTGTGAATATAGGTAGAGCAAAATGTGATGTACTCACTGGATTAATGTTAATGGCTGCCATGAAGAGATGATGGGGTTTGAAAGGCTCTGATACCACTGTTGGAATCTCAGTTGAATAGATAATAGTTTAGAGAATGGAAAAGTATTGGGAGAAGTACAAGAACACTCATCTATATAACCTTTATTTAATGCTTGATAACACTTACAATATTACACATATATATAGAGAGTAACAATAGCATGAATAAGAGAGAAGTTACAACTTACACATAATAAAATGAATATAAACTACCCACTAATCATGGATAATATAGAAACTAAATAACTGATTCTTCTCCACGTAAGCATGTGCCATATCAGCATACAATCATTCAAAAACACCAACAAAGGTATCATAAAAAAATAGTTTTGGTAAGTAGAAAGAAACATAATTAATTTTAGGAACAAGTAGGAATAAGTTTTTAGAGGTCCCTTCTATTAGGTCCGACTCTATCTCCAAAACTATTCCCATCACTATGGTTGAAAATTCGTTTTTAACACTCCAGATCACCATCCATAAACTAAATGGAAAAAAATTATCTTTAACAGTCTCGTTTGGCTACCACAGTGATATGTGGAATGGGAAAAATATGTCTTTTTGGGTTGTTTCATGCCCATCTCAAGATTATCCTTCCTATACAATGTGGTAGCCCAACAACTTTAATGCGATGGCTTGGCGCATTTAGTCTATGGAAGACATTATCTAAGAGACCTATTTTTCTATTCCATGGTGAAAGAAATTTGTGATGTAGTTCACCTTGCATCCTCAGATTTAGACAATTTCATGACAACTATTTGAGCTACATAATAGAGCCAAGGATCTCCATCAAGGAGATCTTGACGTTATATAATATTTTAACACTTTGTGAAAATTATGCAAAAAGTCAATCTTTTTAATAATGATTGCTAGAAAGATCCTAAAGATACTCTTCTGTTTGAAAAATTAAGAGATAGGTATAGAGTTTATGGCTTTCTTGCTGGGCACTATAGTTAAATCAAAAAAATTTGAAGACAATTGCTTGGTTTGCACACTTTACCCTTTATCGACAAGGTAGTTGCTTAAGTTCCTCTTGAAAATCATCATTATCGTGTGATGTTATTAATTCCCCACTTTTTCAGATTGAGTCTTTCGCTATGGTTATCTGTTACAATTGTCTTACATCACAGAGAAGGCTTTGTGGAATGATCAATGTAATGAATATTTTCATACTCAAGAGATATGCTAATTATTTCATGGTATACCAGTCGATTAGATATTTAGGGCTTGTTTGGGTACCACTAAATTCTGTAGGAATGGTGCTGGTTCCTATGGAATTTAATGTTATGTAGGAAATTATAATAAAGGTTGTTTGGACAATGGCTTTACAGTATAAAATTACTATGGAATCATATGATTCCTTAGTAATTTGTAAAAGAGATGGGAACCAAAATTGTTTTTCATTTATTTTCCAGGGAGGGCATCTTTCTGAGAAGCTTGTGTAATCACACTCACCATCCCTGTTCACTTCTTCCGCCGTCTCTTCCCTTATTCCTCTCCAAACAAACCACAACCCCTCCCCGGGCATCCTTCCTCTCACCAAATCTTCTTTGTCTCCTTCTCTGATGGCTCCGACGACATCTTCGAGCCTAACACCGGCGACAACCATCTCTTCATGCTCAAGTCCAAGCAAGTCAACTCCCAGACTCTCTTCACTCTCATCTGCATCCTCTCCTCTCAGGGCTATACCATCACTGGAATCATCTACACTATTATCTTATTTTGCGTCCCTGACATCGCCAGAGAGTTCAACATCCCTTGCTTCTTGAACGAGATTCAACCGGCTTACGTCTTCTCTATTTACTATCACTACTTCACATCCTTCAAAGATCTCACCAAAAGTCAACTCCCAAGCCCTGCACAATTATCCTCCAAAAACCTTCATTCCCTCCTCTACAATCCCTATCTCCGACTCTTAACTTCCAGACTTTGAACCCATCTTCAAAACACTAAACAAAACCAAAAACAAAGTTCTAGTGAACAGTTTTAGTGCTCTAGAGAGTGGAGTCATCTATAGCCTTGCTGACAAGCTTGAGCTTCTCACTATTGGACCATTAGTTGATGATGATGAAGATGTTTCTCTGTATGAGCATGACTAAAATTACATGCAATGATTAGACTCCAAAGAAGAAGGGTGAATGGTTTACTTATCATTTGAGAGTCTATCAGGGTTGTCAGAGAAGCAAGTAAAGGAGATACTAAAAATGTTGGAAGAGAGTGGGAGGCCATTCCTTTGGGTGCTGAGGAGGAACAACAAAGGAGAAGTCATTGAGGAGAAGTTCAAGAAGATATTTTCTTATAGGAGTCAATCAATCAACTGTAATTTGTGTTTTTTTTCTTTTTATTTTATTTTGTTCTTGAAGGGATAGTAATTAATAGGTATATATATAACGGCTAATTTTATTTAAAAACTCCAATTTTATTTTCAAAATTAAATTTCTATGGAAAAATTACCCTTTGTATATCAAAACATCATTCCATAGGAATTTTTCCTATAGTAATTGTTACGTCCCTTGCATATCCACAAGTGTATGAGCCATACAAATAGTAAAGTGTACCCAATAAGATCGAGTAGTCAAATCCACAGACTGGTGTAGCTCTCGATACTCGTTCGTTTCCTAATATCTAGTAGGCTCAAAGATTGTATTAAAGTAATTAACACTACCAAAGAATAGGAAAATTGGGAAAGAAGAAGAGCCATGGCTTTGGGTTGAAGAGATAACAGTGGTAAGGACAGTGTCCCGAATTTATCACCTTGACAAATGAAATTTCTAGACAATGATTCAAGAGTTCTTCTTGTACTGTGGTGAACACCTACAGAGGTTTTGATAACGTACATCCCTGCCCATGACTTGGAGCAGACTCAACTCCTTTCTTGATGTAAGCACGCTCATGCTGAGGGGCGTGCTAATGACTGTGCTTGGTTCCAGATCCTAGGGACTGATTATGGTGCAAAACTAGTAAATTATATGGGTTAAGCATACTCGTGCTTACTGCCCGTGCTGGGAGAGCATGTTTGTGCTAGGAGTACAGTGACTATGCTGATAGGAGTACAGTAACCATGCTGATATTCTCATGAGATTTCTAGTAAAATGCATGGGGCAAGCATGCCTGTGCTTACCGACCATGGTCCCTTTGCACGATGGTGCTAGGGGCAGCGAAACCGTATTTTCCAGTATTATGCAAACACCAGTAAAATGCATAGGGGGTTCAGCATGCCCATGCTTCCAACCATGCTTTTGAGCATGGATGTGCTTCAAACCCTGCTTGTCCTGAAACTTATATTCCAATGCTGTTTTGCATCAGAATTGGTCTTTTTTCGTTCCTTTTGGTTTAAACCCAAATTATCTGCAACATTTAGCAAACATACCTCAAGTAGCATCGGCTTATTATAAAAACATCCTAAAAGGACAAGTAAAACACACAATTGGGTATATAAAATGTCTATATAAAATGCACTCATCAAATACCCTCACACTAAAACTTTTTCTTGTCTTCAAGAAAACACTCGGCTCACAAGAAAGGAAGATGAGTGCATGTCCTCAAATTTCATAAAAGATAGGGAATTCAAGGACAACAATGGAACATTAGAGACTAATGCATGAATAGTTGATTTGTCAAGAAATAGATTCACCCAATACTCCATACTCCCCGTGTGTATGTGCATTAACCCTAGGAATGTGCCCCATGTTCCTTGGAGAAGAAAACTTGTTAAATAGACCTTATTTCAAATTTAACTAAGTGGGAAGTAGCTTCAAACTCCCTAGAGGTAGCCCTTTTCCCTTGGTAGGTTATGATGTGAACTATGGTAAAGTCCCATGATCCGGCTACTCGAGGGTGGTTTTCACATGTCAAAAGGAGATAGCTCTTTCTAGCATCTTTTACACAAACTATTTACAATAGTCGGTAGGGCATTTATTTGAATCTAACTTTCTGAGAACTGAAAAGAAAATGAGTTCTATTTCACACTTATTTTATTTATTTATTTATTTATTTATTTTTTGAATACAAGAAAGAAATGGTCTATAAACTACAATCTTTCCTAAGATACGAGTAAGCCCACAACAAAGGTGAAAAGTGAAATAGAAAAGGTTTCTGAAGCATGTGTGAAACAACACTTAACAAAACAAAGTACACTAGCTCTAATGTCACCCTTGGTCTTGTGAATCCCTAGCAATAAGTCATAGATTGTCCTAAGTTATGCATCATCATGATGAATACAAAGATAACCCTCCCCACACTTGAACATTACATTGTCCTCAATGTACACCATTCAAAATCACAAACAAATAAAAGAAGACAATAGAATAAAATCGTGGAGAGTTATTAGGGCTTCCCTGGACTTGGGAGATTGATGATGCCGATTTTAACGTGAACAACTCAAAATTCTAAAGATGGTACATATCTTGTAAAGCAAGAAGGGTACAACGTGTAGTTCACATACAGAAGAAGATAAAATAAAATTAAATATTAAAATGACATATAGAAAGCAAGAAGATAAACAATTTAGCAAGGGACTTCCCTTTCTAACTGTAACAAAACAGAGTACAAGTCCAAATATAAAATGAAATGCTAAGTCCAACTACTGAACAAAAAAACTGAAAGAAAAGATAAACTATCGAATGTTGCTCATTCAAACTCATATGCTATGGCATCCGGATCGTTAGAACTGGACTCCTTAGTGGCAGCAGCAATAAGGGTCAACTCTTTACTCAGGGCCTCCCTTGCTCCCAGAGTCATTGATGAGATCCGCAAGTGTATGGGTCATCAAGTAATATCTCTCGCTCAAGCATGAGAGGGTCATCATTCCTGGGGTCCCAAGAGCTGCCATTACTTTCCTTTAGACGACACTATCTAGTCTACCAAATATAGGAGCAAGACAAAGTAAGAAAATAAAATTTTAAAAAAAACTATAGACAAATAGACTATGGCACACCACGTAAGCACATTAAGGAAGAAAACTAATAATGAAAGTGCGAGGCCCAATGGCAAGGATCCCGTTGGGATAACTAAAGTTAGATGGATGCTAGAATTACATAAGCAAAGGTAGCTTTGGGCCAAAAGACATCCTAAAGTAAGTTAACCTTGATGATTATGATGATTACCCCTAATCCCATACAAGTATTGGCTCGGAATCTCTTCCAACTAAATCCTCCTACGATTGCATTACAAGTAGGGAAATCTCTAATTAGGGCTGGCATTCAATACCTAGGTACGATCCTAATGGTTTGAGGGGTGCGAAATACCCGATGGTTACGGTTTATTCATACATGAATCCCTTCTTAACCAAGTGTGTCTAGTACAAAGACAATGGTCACGCAACCAAGTATAACATAGAAAATCAAACTACAAAGTCCTCATTCAATTCAATATATCAAAGAACACAAAGCTTAAACCATAAACCAAACCAAATGCAATAAATGCAAATCACAACATCCATATAAGCAAGTACATCCCATGGTTCACCGGATAGTCGGTGGCCTTGGAAGTCTAGTTCAACATGAATAAGAGAGAGATTTCAAAATACATTGGAAGCCTAAGCAAAAATCATTAAAGAACTCCCTTAGACACATTGACTAGAAGGTGGTGATGAGAACTTATTGAATCCATGCCGATAAGCTCATTGATGTTCTGCTTGATAGCCCTCCTCTTCTCCCCTTGGATATGCCCCTTAGATCTGCCTGCTACAGCTTCCTGGGAGCCCTAGGTGATGATGGTGGAGAAAGGGTGGCCAAAGACCGCTTTTCTTGATGCCCTAGATCCCCTTTTTAATGTCATTGGCATTTCATGCGGCCGCATGGAGCTCGTGAGGGTTACAGCCAAGCTCCTGTAACTTTGAATAGTGACTCTACTATAGTGCTGTTATAGTGGTTGGAACCCTAAAACGCTTTTTTTTATGCCGATTTCTTCCCAAATGCATTCTAAAGCTCAGCTTGGCTTCTTTTAGGTATGTAACACAAATAAAACTAAGTTTAAACACAAAAAAGGCATGGATTCATCAAAATGTATATGAATAGTATAATAATTATAAGTATAAAATATGTATATTTAGACACTTTCAGTTATCTCCCCCATTGAAGTCAGAGGCCTCAGATGCCTCAGATTCTAAGTCAGTAGTATGACTCCAACATGAACTAGTGCTAAAGCTGGAGAGGATGGGGGAGAAGACAACTGTAGACCAATGTGTGTAGCTATTCGCACAATGCTCCGACCCAGCTGACACCGGAAGAGTGGTGAACTCATTGATGGTACGGTGTGGCTGGTCGAGGGCCTGGTCAGTGGTGTTATAGTAGAGTGAGGGGCTGGTGGGGACAGAGATGTCATGGGCTAAGCAAGGGGAGCAGCATCACTAATAACATGGAACTAGGTTTCCGTGTGTAGTACAAATAGGCTAAACCATCCTCACAGCCTAGAGGGATGTCAAGGGTGATCGGGGCACTGTCACCCTCCATCCTCATACCGCTAACCCCTTCCCCCCTCTCGAATACCCATTTCCCGAATGAGTCGGGAGATATAGGGGGACAGTGAATATAACTCCCACTCTATGATCAATTACCTAATGGTGTATAGCTAAGGTGATCTTGTATCTTAGGTGCAAATAGAACCCATACACCATGCTGAGGAGGTAATTAAAGTCCCTCCTACTCACCACCCTGGTGCTACCTCCCGCCTTGTCAAAGAATGACCCAATAAATGATGGATGTACCTGAGAGCAAGGGACCAAAGGCTGTTGTAGCCACTGGTGATGCTCAAATAACACCAACAAGATTCGAGAGACTCCTTTGCTAGGCACTCAATCAAAAGGGCATCATACTCAGGCGTTCGAGTGAATGCCTCATTGTAAAATCCCAGATGGACTAAGAACTCGGTTAAGATCATCCTATACATGGAGCTAAAAGCCTGAAACTAAATGGTATCGGCCTTATGAAAGCTAATAGTCTCCTGTGCGAGCTCGAATGTCTCTAGGAACTACAACATTCCCATGCTGCATAAATAGCATGGGGTGTGCTGACTAGAAAAGAGCACGAGTTTGCTGAAGAAGGAGTTATGAAAAATATGAAGCACGCCCATACTGGCAAATTAGCAGGCTTGTGTTGACTGATCAGAGCATGAGCATGCTTGCCTTGGAAAAACCTAGGTCAAAGGGGAGAATAGTTGTGCTTCTTGCGAATTACCCCCATGCTCAGTCATCTTCTCGAACGAGACCTAGGGCATTAAAGTATTGTTTCTATCCTAACAACATGATTCGAGCATTTTAGCACATCTAGAGCATGAATAGAATGAAATGCAAGAGTTTATTGAGGTTAAAAATATAGATTAAGACCTAGAAACAATAAGGCTCACATACCTTTGGCTCGTAGAGGACAAAGGAAGGGGCAAGAGAAAACCACGCGGACAAGGATCAAAAACACAGTAAGAACACAAGATTTGATCAAGAACTCAAGTAGGGGCACTCAGGAGGAGAAACAAAAAATGGTGAGGTGCGCTGGCAGCTTAGAAAAAAAAGAAGAAAAATGAGAAAGGGAATAGTCTCGCTTGAGCATACCTGAAGAACACCGTTATGCTTGAGACCATGCGACCCTCTCCTATAAACTGCTAAAAACCTAGAGGAGCAAGTCGTGCTTGAGACAGTTCATAGGACCATGCTTTTTACAAGAAAATTTTAGAAAACCCAGAAAATCAAGCACGACCCTGGAAGGGGCAGCTAGATCGTGCTTATGCAAGCATGATCACTAGCACAGGTGAGAGTATGCCCGTGCTTGTTCCCATAAATCAAAATTTCTACATCTCCTGCAAAATGCATGGCCACAAGCTCCTCCATGACCCACATCAGGCGGTTCTTCATCATCTAGTAACTCGGATAAGTCATCTATCATCAATGTGTCCTGCACAAAATCCGAAATCACAATCATCAATAACATCAAAAGCACAACACGTGTCATCACCATCCATAGAGTGCCACATAGCATATTTCAACTTGAACACCTCTTCTTCATCCCCCACTCTTAGTACCATTTGACCATCCTTAAAATCAATCAATGCTTGTGAAGTGGCTAATAATGGATGGCTAAGTATTAAGGGAATCTCAACCATGTCATCAAAATCTACAATAACAAAATCCACCAGAAAAATAAATTGGTCCACCTTGACTAACACATCTTCAATGATACCCATGGGGTGACGAACGGAACGATCGGCAAGTTGTAGAGTCATCTTTGTTGGCTTAAGCTTACTAAGCCCTAACTTTTGAAAAATTTGTAGAGCATCAAGTTGATACTTGCCTCAAGATCGACAAGTGTTTTTTTATCACAATAGTACACGAGATGATGAAAACTCCAGGTTTTTTCTCCTTCTTGGGGATCTTGTTGGAGATTGACAACACCCCTTGCATATGTCCCGCAAGTGCACGGGTTTGTCGAGTAATAAAATCCCAGGTGAGTGGGTATCGTATCCATAGGGAATAGGGAGTAAAAATACTTAAGTTGTTTCTTAACTAAGCAAAATATGAAAAGTGATTTGTGTGGTAATATGTAATGCAAACAAAAGTAAAAGAGACAAGAGAGAGAACACAAGTAAATGGGAGGTAAGGCAATCGATATAAATGGAGTACTTGGACATTGATCCGCCTAGGACAATCGTTTCAAGTGCAAAAAACCTTTATTATGTTTCCTAACTAATGCATTAATGAGTGGTGGAGATCCTTTAATTCATAGTCCTAAATATAAGGTCAACCATGCCTAACTCTATAAATGTCCCGGAGGAGAAATTGACTAATCTCTCAACCTCATACTCGTATAGAATTGCAATGAGTTCTAGGGATTCCAAGTGATAAATCCTCTTCCTATATGTAGACCTAACCCTTTGGTCCAGGCGAAAAGTCCCTAGCCACAATTAAGCCTTAGATGCTAAAATCACTTCAACGCTTCACTCCATTGCACTCGCAACGAAGCCTCAGCGGAAGGTCATCCCTTATCCCATTCACTCTATTATGACAGCAAAGAACTCAAGGAATTGGAGGTAGTATAAATCACACCAGAGGGGAAATGGGACGCTTTGCTACCTCTCGACTCACCCTCTCAACCCTCTCCAATCTAGCTTTGTCTAACTCTCGTGGTGTGTCACTCACTCACAAGGGTTACCAATAAGAACTCTCAATCCTAGTGTCACTCTAAGGGAGTATTCATACAATCAATGTATTCATGATTGGAACTCAATAAAAACATCAATTAATGAAAGCATAATAACAAGGTTCAATGAAACGAATACATACTAGGTTTCACAATCCAAGTAACCACTAGGGGGTTTAGCTCTCCATGGACCTAGGTACAATCAATGAAATCAAATGTAAAAGCAATGAATCCATAGAAAACCCCCTCGATAGTCATGACGATGGTCTTGTGGAGAGTCCTCTACTCGTCCAAAGGTCCCTTTGTCCGGCCTAGGATACACCTCGTCGGATCGGTGCCGACGAAAGCTCTCCCACTAACCTTCTTCCAAATGGAGCGCAATGTCCAAGCCGTAGTACCTCTCCCAATCCCTAGCCAATACCTCTTAAAACCCTAGCCGCAATCCTCTCTTAAGTTGGGGAAAAGATGGAGAAAAGGATTATGAAATCAGGGATGAAATCAGCCTTAAATAGGGTTGGAATCGGGAATCCACACACCTATGTGAATATTTCACATGGCCCGTGTGGAATTAACGCTCGGGTGTGTGGAATTTCCACACGCTCGTGTGGCTTCTCTCGATAACTCCTTCTTTGGCCGGCCGTGAACAATACCTCCTACAGTATTTTGCTACAGTGCCTTGCTACATTGCCCTGCTAAAGTACCGGTCCGAAACACTCCTGAAACCATGCTTTCATCGAGGTAACGTAAACGGTAGATCGCTTTGCTTCTTCAATGAACGCCGCTTTGGTAGAGATCTTGTTACACATGCACAAGCCGGAATACTTAGAATGCGAATGCCTGTGTGCCCCTCCAAATCATTGTGCTAGCTTGAATACAAGGAGGTTGGCACACATTCTAGAATCTTGAACCCGACTTATGTCTTCGCGTTTGAACCTTCTCAAGATTTCGTCCAAATGGTGCACTCCCGATTTACATTGGCTTCTTTCTCTAAGATTCGGCTTCACAACCCTATATGCATGAAAGTAACATAAATACACACATATTAGTGTTAAAACCCGATAAAAGTAATGCTCATCATAAGGAAAGAACAATTCGTATTCTTATCACACAAGCACTTATCAAACTCCCCCACACTTAAGCTTTTGCTTGTCCTCAAACAAAAATTAAAACATTGTATGCATAGATGAAGGAAATATTGGAAGTGCTTGGCCTTAGGTTCACCAAAGCATGCAAAGAAAGAATTCTACAAGTAAGGGAGATTTTAACACTAAATACGAAAAATCAATGCTCTAGCTTAAAACTTGAATAAAAAAGGACAACAAACCTGAAATCATGTAAGTGTGTGAACTCACTCAAGTCAACCCAAGGTATACTACTCAAAGTTCTAAGTATAAGGGACTTATTTTTCTTCATTAAGTAACAGTAAAAATTCACAAATGGTAGTAGTTTCACACATCCTCCAAGGTAGCCCCTTACAAAGCCGCCGCTAAGATAGCTTTCACACTTTCGAGGTGGTAGCTCTTTCTACCGGGGTGGTAGCTTTCACACATCCCATGGGATAGCTCTTTCTCTCATTAGGGCATAACTAGTATCAGACTTATGAGAGTTGCTTCATACATCATAGGTGGTAGCTCTTTCCACCCAACAAGCACAACTAAACAACAAAACTATTTTGTTCTTTCTTTTAATTTTTCCTTTTTTTTTACAAATACAAAAGAAATAACAATAATTAGACCCTTTAACATCGAACATGAGTCTCCAAAAGAGTTTAAAGAGTGAGTAGTACACAAGTGTCAATCGGGCAAAAATTCCAACAAATTCAAGCAAAAACTAGAGCATGAAGACATTCAATGGTAAAAATTCTCCTCCTAAACCCAAGAATACAATCATTGCAACTAAGGTGAACCGCCATTGGATATGTGAGCATGTATAACAATCAAGACTAATATAAAAGAGATGTGTGCACTATGAAACTCCCCCCTCCCCCCACACTTAAGTTGTACATTGTCCCCAATGTACACATGCAAGCTCACTCATGATGTATATAAATCAAGAATATATGCGGGAGAAGCAATCAAAACAATACTCCCCAGACTCCTAGTGTTGCATTTGATGGAGCTAATTCGTTGGGAGTGGTGTTCCAACGGGTTGTAAAGCACACACGGCCAAGTGCCGAAGCACCTTGGCCGTGTCTATGATAAGTTCTCAATTCCCACGATGACAAGACCATCTGCACGCATACACGATGGGGTTTAGTGAAGCTCAAAAAACAAAAACAGCTCGAGTATATAAAAGATAGAGAAATGAATACAACTCAAGACAACAAAATGAAAATAAACTCAGAAGGAAAGTCCTGAGTATACAAGTCCAAAATGAAATGTAAAAAGTAAAGAAACGAAAGAAAATAAATCAAGTGTCGGTGACGCACTCTGGCTCCTCTGCTATTGCGGGTGCTAGATCGAAAGGTGCTGGTGGAGGTGGTGATGGTGATGCCGGAGGGGTCTAAGGAGTCCTCGGCCGCAAGACAAACGATGAGGAGACGTCTCGCTCTAGAATCTGCTGTAGCGTGTCAAAACGTTCTATGAACTCTATATACTGTGCGGCCTGCACAGCCCAAACCTCAGCAATCTCTGCTCGGACCTCAGCAACCTCTGTCCATATCACCCCCACAACATTCTCGAGCCTCTCAAAGCGATCATGGGCTCGAGATGGTGAAAACATGCGTACTGGGGGTGGGTCCTCTACCACCGGAGGTGCATCGATCTCCATCTGTGTCAATGGGGAGCTCAGGAACAGGCTGCGATGCCTCGGCATCATAACCATCCTCCTCTGTTATCTCTGGAGCTGGTAGAACCAAGGCATAAACTCTCATCTGAACCCTGCGGACCATACCCATCAATCTCATCATCTCCAGGCTCAGGGAGTAAGTATACTCGTCTTCTCAGCCTCGCGAATCGCATCTAAGAGACCCATACCCAAAACTAGTCTCGTAATGTAGGAGCCTGAGAAGATCGCTCCCAATCTGGCATACTACCCCTGATCGAATGTACTCTATGACGATATACCCAAGATGAATCGGTATGCGCTGAACCATCGAATACAGGTACAAAAGCTCCTGCCAGCTTAGGACACCAGTGCTATCACCACGGCCATTCACCGAACTGCTCAGAATGGCATGTAAATATCAGTATGCAAGTCGGGAAAGGCACGTGTCCTTGGACACCCCCGGCCCATACTGACCTTGACCACACATTGCTCTATAAGCTCTCTGCGGGGTCAAAGCTCCCGGGTGTGGGATCGAAAATACGCGTCTGGCATCATGAAAAAGACATCAGACGATATATCGAAGCACAAATATCATATTTGTTTTGTGTGGGTTCTTTCGTTCCTAATAGAGGCAAGCCTCTATTATTAATTACCCGTAGATTAGAAATCTTAGGAACCTCCGATTATGGGCAAAAGGTACAAGTAAGAGCAAGAAGATTTGCGAATGATAAATCTTGTTATTTTATTATATAAACATATTTGTTACATCCCGTTATATGTATATATATATATATATATTTTTTTATCATCGCCGCTGCTTGTGCCTTGTCACTACGTTGCCTGCCGTTGCCTATGCCTTGTTGCCATTTTTAGATCTCGCTATTGCCTTGAGATTCGCCACTGCCTATGTTTTGTCACCACATTGCATGTCCTTCCATCATTTTTGAAAAGTCTTTCTCATTACGGCCTTACATATATCGTCTCCATCTTTCATATATATATATTTTTTTAAGAAAAAGAATTCCGCTGCCGTGAATTGAACATTCTTGTTATAGCTTCTGACCAAGTAATTTTGTTGCTTCTCTAGTAAGTGCCATCAGTATTTGATGTATTGGCGGAGCCTTTTTTTTTTATTGCTACACATCCCATGGTCCTTATAATTCGTATCATTGTAGTCACCATCTTTTCAACATCACCAACATCCATCTTTACTAATCACGTATGACCCATATTTTTTTTAATACAAAAACAATTTTTGCATGCATGCATAGCATGATATAATGTTGGTAAATATTCATTCGTTGGTAAATATTCATTCATCATTTTTTTTTAAAAAAAATGGTGAGCCCATTATACTTTTTTATTTCTCATCTCATGCACGTAGGCATTCTTTTATTCATCATTTCTTTATTTATTTTTTTATTTTAATTAATTTTTTTATATGCACGTATGCATGATTTCTTGTGAATTTTCATACGTGCGCCTCCTCATTCATCATTTCATTTTTTTATTTATGTTTTTTTATTTATTTATTTTATTATATATATAACCAAGGATACCATCAATGAGGCTCTTCCTAATTGACTAACAAAGAAGATTGGTTAATATTCGAATATTTCCCTTTATTTTTTATGCTTGCATTGTTGGAGTTTTTTTTTTAAATCAAAGACTATTGAATATTAGCAGTCTTTGGTTAATATTCCATACTTTTTTATTTCTCATCTTATGCACATAGACATACTCTCTCATTCTTTTATTTATTCTATTTTTTATATGCACGTATGCATTTTTTCTAATTAATTTTTTTTAAATTTTTTTTTTTACTTCACATGATTTCTTGTGACTTTTCATGCGTACGCCTCATCATTTTTTTTGTAACACATGTTTTCTTTTATGGTAGGCTCCTTTTCATTATTATTTTATTTATTTGATTTATTTTATTTTTTTATTTTTATTATTTTATTTAAACACATATGTAAACTTGCATGTGGGTTATTTTATAGTGGGCCTGACGCATTCAACGTGTTTTTATCATTTCTTATTTTTTTTTCCCACATGCTATCCATGCCCATTCACATATCACACTCAATATCTTTAAAAAATAATTATTTCATAACTTGCACTCATAAGCCATTGTTTTATTCTGAACCTCATGTGGGAAATCATCTTCATCTTGTACGTTCAACTTCTTATCAATACTTGGAGATGCATATACTCAATTTTGAGAATTTAATTTTTTTTTTGCATCCACCTAACGATCACAACCACAATGTCACTATTATCATCGTTAGCATCATCATCATTATCATCATCAGGGTTAGTGTCATCATCATGATTAGCATCATCATCAATGGTATGTGGGCAACGAGATCCCCTGGCTTTTCATGTAAAACTGGATATGGCTGTAATGGCATGATTGGAAATTTCTGATAAATCTTGAGGACTTCATTTTCAGGTGATAATTTTCGTCCACTGCTCTTTTATATATAATAATTTGGTGCTCACCCAAAACCCTCGGCTTTCCTTCATAAGTGCTGGTAGCTATATCAATTGCATAAACTTCATTTTTTTGGAATTCTACATCATCAAACCTACTCTCTTGACTGGCTACACTAAGTACGACTTTGTCACCATCAATAACAAACTGCTTAAGTTGGTGGCTAATCACCACCTCAATAATTCTATAGTCATAAGTAGCAATGATAAGTGCTTGTGCGATATGAATGCGAAGCGTTCATTCCTTATGTTGAGCATTACTTTTCTCAGGTTTTTACACTAATATGTGTGTTTTTATGTTACTTTCGTGCAGGTAGGGTTGTGAGGCCAAGTATGAAGGAAAGAAGCCAATGTGGATTACAATGCACCGATTTGGAGGAAATCTTGCTAAGTTTCAAACGCGGAGACATGGGTCCATGTGAGATGCTAGAGTGTGTGCCAACCTCCTCGTATTCGAGTTGGCACATCCATTTGGAGGGGCACAAAGGCAGTCACACTCGAGCATTCCGACTTATGCACATAGAACAAGAGCTTCACCAACGTGCCTATCATTGAAGACGCAAGTGATCCACGACGTGAACGTGTGCACGTTTGCGTTACTCCGATGAAAGTATGGATTCGGGAAGCTATTCAGGCCGGGTACTGTAGCAGTACTATTCACAGCCGGCCGAGAAAACAGGAGTTCAGAAGATCCACACGGGCGTGTGGAAATTATCCACGCCCGTATGGAAATTGCCCACGAGCGCGTGAAGCATCCACGCCAGTGTAGTCGCCCGATTCCAGCCCTATTTAAAGCCGAATCAGCCCCGATTATAGTATTCTTTTCTCTATCTTTTCCCCAACCTAAGAGAGGGCTTCGGCTAGGGTTTCCAAGGGTATTGGCCAAGGTTTTGGAGAGGTTTTACGGCTCTGACATCATCATTCCTTAGGAAGAAGGTTGGTAGGGGAGCTTCCATCGAGGCGTATCCTATACCGGACGAGGGAATCCTTGGACGACGAGTAGAGGACTTTCCACAAGACCATCGACATGACTGTTGAGGGGGTTTCTTTATGGATTCATTGCTTTTACATTCTATTTCCTTGATTGTACTTAGCTCCATGGAGAGCTAAACCCCTAGTGGGTACTCGGGTATTGTGAACCCTAGGATGTATTTGTTTATTTGAACCTCTTTATTATGCTTTCAATAAATTGATGTTTATTGTGAGTTGCAATCTTGAATGCTTGATTGTATGAACATTTCCCCTAGAGTGACATTAGGGTTGAGAGTTCTTGTTGGTAACCTTGTGAGTGAGTGACACACCACGAGCGTTAGACAAAGCTAGGTTGGAGAGGGTTGAGAGGGTGAGTCAAGAGGTACAGGAGCATCCCCTTTACCCTCTGGCGTGATAGATTCTACCTCGATTCCTCGAGTTGTTTGCGGTCATAATAGAGTGAATGGTCTAAGGGATAAACTTCCGCTGGGGCTTAGTTGCGCGTGCAACGGAGTGAAGCGTTGAGGTGATCTTAGTTACTATGGCTCAATTGTGGTTAGGGACCTTCCACCTGGACCAAAGGGTTAGGTCTATAATAATGAAGAGATTTATCACTTGGAATCCCTAGAGCTCATTGCAACTCTATGCGAGTGCGAGGTGTTGAGATTGTTCGATTTCTCCTCCGGGACATGTATAGAGTTAGGCATAGTTGACCTTAGATTTGGGACTATGTAATTAAGGATTTCCACGACTCACCATTGCATTGATTAGGAAGCATAATAGAGGGTTCTTGCACTTGAAACAATTATCCTAGGCGGAGCATTATCCGGGTACCCCATCTTTATCGATTGCCTTACCCCCTTCTTTACTTTTGCTCTCTTACTTGTTGCTTTTACTGTTGAGAATTGAATCATTGTCACACTCATTATCATTGATCTTTTACATATCTAAGAATCAAATTAAGTATTTTTATTCCCTACTCCCTGTGGATTCGATACCCGCTCAACCGGGATTATTACTTCGACAAACCCGTGCACTTGCGGGATATACGCAAGGGGACCATGTCAAGCAACAATTTTTTGAATAGCTTCAGTGACATCCTTGTTGTGCTTTTTCAGACCTGACAAGCTTTAACGCGACCTCCACTGCCATGTTCACAGCTGCAATCACATCTACAACCCTCCCAGTATCCGACCCTTCATGAATGACATGAGTATGAGTCACCGCAGCGATGAATCCTTCAATATGACACCCCATGTCAATCTTCACAATATTATTCTCCACCAAGACCATCTCATCAGTAGGAAGCGGTAACATTGTTAATAGAGATGCATGTCAGGAAGGCAACACCCGTCTCAATCTTCTTCTTCTTCATATTCTTGTACACACTTCCATCTTAGTCTCTGATAAAGACATCGCCTTTCCCGCAGAGGTCGACGGCCTTGACTCCAGGCTTGCACTGTGATAATGGAAACTGGAGAGTCTTGTTAACGATATCAGCAGCGCTCTTACATTTGGTGATGGCATCAAGGGAAGAAATATCAAGCTCGTTCTCCTCCTTACCGGCTTCATCATCTGACACCTCTTAATCCTTGAAGGAGGGATGCCACAAGAATCAAAGCCGAAAGATTGGAAGAGAAAAGATGCAAGTTTAAGGTTTTGGTCTTAGAAAGCAGAAAAGTGGGAGGCAATGGAGTTGGCAAGTAATCACCGCAGCAACAATGAAGAACGCGAGATGATTTAAAGTTAAGGATGGAGGTAGTTGATAGGCGAAGATCAGAAGCACCACGAGCAGGGGCTTGGATGAGAGAGAAACCAGATGCAAATGGTCTCTCTGTCTCTGCGAGTAGTAATGCCTCTTGCACTGGGTCCTCGTGGTGCCTTCGGGGACTGCGTCGGGTTCCTCAGTAATTTTTTTTCTGACGGCAGTGGCATCACTGGCCAACACAGCAGCAGATAGCAGCGACAATGAACGGTGGCAGTAACATGCTTGGCGGAATTACTTCAGCCATCAAGCATGTCTCGGTGATGAATAGCGGCAACGGCGACGTGCAGCGGCATGTTTGGCGGCATTATTCAGCCATTCAAGCATGCCGCAGCGGTGAATAGCGGCAATGGTGGTGAGAGGCGGCAGCTGTGGCAATGATTTTTTTTTTTAAATATATATATGTATATAAGAATACAGGGAGAGGAAGAGAAATATACCTCTTCTTTTTATCTTCTCTTTTTCTTCTCTCACTTTTTTTTCTCTCCTCTATCTTTACCGGCCCCTCTCTTCTTAAAAGAACAACATGCTTATCTTTTTTCAACCAACCCCTCCTCCAAATCATGAAGTGATCCAAACCAAAATTCCAAATTTAAATTTTTTTTAATGTGGGATCTTATCTTCTCAGCCAACCCTCCGTCAAATCACAACAACAATCAAATCTAATTTTTTTTATTTTTTTTTATTTTAAAATTTGAGATCTTTCTTTTATTTTTTTTGTTTATTTAAATTTTTTTATTATTATTTTTTATTATTAACAACCCAACACTTTATTCGCACAAAAACTAAACTACTAACTAAGAAAACAGTAAACATTTGGGTTGCCTCCCAAGAAGCGCTTGTTTTACTACACTAAGCTTGACGTACCTTGTCTTACCTCACGGGGGTTCATAGATGAAGGTTGCCCTTTTACCCATAGCTTGAAAGCATGATGAACAGAGTCTCTTGAAGGTAGAGGGATAGTTATCAGGCTTGGGATCACCTAGTAATGGTTCATCCAACTTGTTCGGTTCAGGCACATCTCCAATAGCCTTGGAGCGTTTTCGTTGGTGTCTCCTCGCCCTCTTCATCTTCTGAAGCACCTTCTTCAGGATCACCGCAGTAGACGGTACTTCTTCCGTCAAGCCAAGCATCATTACTTTTTCATTTTCCACCTCTTGGTCGAACAAACACTCGTACGGGTCCGAATTGAACATTTCCTATATATATTCATTAACAATCTCATCAGTAGTGTCAAGAAAATACAAAGACAAAGTATCATCAAAATCAAGAGAATGCCGCATCGCTTCAGCAAGGTGGTATGTGAGCTTGTCATCTCCAACTCTCAAAGTTAGCTCCCCGCCATCCATGTCAATCAATGCCTTGGAAGTCCGCAAGAATGGCCTCCCAAGTATCAAGGGTACATCCACATCCTCATCGACGTCTAGCACCACAAAATCAAAAGTAAATATGTACTTGTCCACCTTGACAAGCACATCTTCGATGATACTCCTCGGATGTCTCACTATTCGGTCCGCCAATTGCAAAATCATCCGAGTGGGCCTAGGCTCGCCCAAGCCTAGCTTCTAAAAGATGGTGTATGTTTTGACGTTGATACTGACCCCCTGAGTCCGCTAATGCCATTTCTTCACCTAAATTGCCAATGTTACATGGAATGATGAAGCCTCCCGGGTTTTTCCTCTTGTTCGGAATGTTCTTTTCACAAAACCGCCGAGCAAGAAGAATCTAAGATCACTGAAGCACTTTTCTCTAACTTCCTCTTGTTAGTCAACAAGTCCTTCAAGAATTTTGCATACTTAGGCATTTCAGACAATGCCTCAACAAAAGGAATGTTGATGTGGAGTTGCTTGAATAAGCTCAGGAACTTCTTGTACTGTTCATCCGATTGGTTATTCTTCAACCTAGAGAGATAAGGGATTCTTGGCTTGAAAAGGTAGGGGTGCCACCTCCTTCTCCTTGCTTGTTCCCTCTTCAACCTCTATGACCTCGGGTGCCTGTTCATTGGGTTTCTCACTGGGAAACCTGTCTTCAACCTCACGACCACTTCTCAAAGTGATCGCCTTCATATGCTCTCTAGGACTGGTCTCGGTATTACTTGGCAAGCTTCCTTTTGATCTCTCCGATAGAGACTTCACAATCTGCCCCACTTGATTCTTAAGGTTGTACAAAGAAGCGGTGTGGTTGCAAAGTGTAGCCTCAACTGATTGAAACCTTGTATCCGATGATTGCACAAATCTAGTCTAGGCCTTCTCCAAATCGGTCATTCGGGTCTCCAAACCGGAAACTTGGTTCTCCATGTTTGGGGCTTGTTGTTGTTGGAAACCCGATGGCCCCATGGCCTTTTGTAGACCTTGGTTACTCCACGAGAAATTGGGATGATTCTTCCAACCCGGATTGTAGGTGTTGCTATATGGATTCCCTTAATTCCTCATCGCATTACCCATAAAATCAACATTCTCAACCGAAGATGTATCACCAATGGAGATCGGGCAATCGGAGGGAACATGTCCTCCACCACACCCGGTGCAAGTATTCATGGCCGCCACTCTATTCAAAGTTAGAACATCTAACTTCTAACTCAATGATTCCACTTGAGCCGCCAATGAAGTTACTGCATCTATCTCATGAAGCCCGGCCACCTTCTTCTTCTCCCTAGCATTCCATTGGTAGCTATTTAACCCCATTTCTTCAATTAGTTGACAGGCCTCACCGGGGGTCTTGCTACCTAAGGTACCTCCTGTGGCCACATCCAAGAGTTGCCTTTTGCTCGGATTAAACGCGTTGTAAAAGGTCTGAACAATCATCCACTCTGGGAATTCGTGTTGCGGTCACTTTCTCAAGAGTTCCTTGAACCTTTCCCATGTCTCAAATAGAGACTCCAATTCCAACTATACAAAGGACGAGATCTCATTCCTAAGCTTTGCAGATTTTTCGAGAGGGAAATAACGGGCTAGAAAAGCTTCTACCATCTCCTCCCATGTGGTAATTGATGCCCTAAGTAATGAGTGTAGCCTCTTCTTCACTCTCCCCTTTAAGGAAAATGGGAAGGCTCTCAACTTGATGGCATCATCAGTCACACCGTTAATCTTGAGCATATCACACACCTCGAGAAAGTTCTCTATATGACTGTTTGGATCATCATCGGCCAAACCATTAAACTGTGCGGATTGCTGCAACATATGGATGAATGTCGGCTTCAACCAGAAGTTTTGAGCTGTAATCAGGGGACGCACAATACTCGATTGTGTCCCTAATACTGACGGTCTGGCACAATCGGACAATGTCCTCTGCTGCTCATTTTGTTCCGCCATATTATCCGATCCATCAACTTCCAAATCAGCTAGATTAAACTGTTCTTGCACAGGTTCTTTCCCTTTTCTTCCAAGTGTACGTTCGAACTCGGGATCTTCTTCAATCAATATTGAGGGGTTCCCTCAGGTCATGAACCAGGAGCTGCACAAAAACAAAGAAAATAAATCAGAATAATGATAGAAAAGAATATGTGAAATAGAATGAATAAATGAATAGCTAAGAAAACAAAGTGCAAAGTATCTCTAAATGCCTATTCCCCGGCAACAGCACCAAAAACTTGACAACGCCCCTTGCGTATGTCCCACAAGTGCACGGGTTTGTCGAGTAATAAAATCCCAGGTGAGTGGGTATCTTATCCACAGTGAATATGGAGTAAAAATACTTAAGTTATTTCTTAACTAAGGAAAATATGAATAGTGATTTGTGTGGTAAGACATAATGCAAACAAAAGTAAAAGAGACAAGAGAGAGAGAGAGCACAAGTAAATGGGAGGTAAGGCAATCGATATAAATGGAGTACTTGGATATTGATTCGCCTAGGATAATCATTTCAAGTGCAAAAGAACCTTTATTATGTTTCCTAACTAATGCATTAATGAGTCGTGGAGATCTTTTAATACATGGTCCTAAATCTAATGTCAACCATGCCTAACTCTATACATATCCCAGAGGAGAAATTGAACAATCTCTCAAACTCGCACTCGTATAGAATTGCAATGAGTTCTAGCGATTCCATGTGATAAATCCTCTTCTTATATGTAGACCTAACCCTTTGGTCCAGGCGGAAGTTCCTTAGCCACAATTAAGCCATAGATGCTAAAATCACTTCAACACTTCACTCCATTGCACTCGCAACTAAGACCGTGACAGGGCTTCCCACAAGTGCATGGAGTTGTCGAAGTAATAAATCCCAGGTGAGTGGGGTATCGTATCCACAAGGAAAAGGGAATAAAAATACTTAATTTGCTTCTTAACTATATGAAAGATGAATAGTGATATGTGTGACAAGATTCAATTCTCAAAAGTAAAACAACCCGAAAGAGAGCAAAAGTAAAGGAGAAGGTAAGACAATCGATAAAGATGGGGTACCCGGGTATTGATCTGACTAGGAAAATCGTTTCTAGTGGAAGAACTCTCTATTATGCTTCCTAACTAATGCAATGGCGAGTCAGGGACATCCTTTTAATGCATGGCCCCGAATCTAGGGTTAACCAAGCCTAATCCTCTACATGTCCCGCAGGAGAAGTTGAACAACCTCCCAACCTCGCACTCGTAAGAAGAATTGAATTAAACTCTGGGGATTCCAAGTGATAAATCTCTTCCTAATTGTAGACCTAACCCTTGGTCCAGAAGAAAGGTCCCTAACCACAATTAAGCCCTAGATGCTAAAATCACCTCAACGCTTCACTCCGTTGCACTCGTAACTAAGCCCAAGCGGAGGGTCATCCCTTAGTTCATTCGCTCTATTATGGCCACAAAGAACTTGAGGAACGGAGGTAGAATCTATCACATCGGAGGAGAAAGGGGACGCTCCTGTACCTCTTGACTCACCCTCTCAATCCTCTCCAATCAAGCTTTGTCTAACTCTCGTGGTGTGTCACTCACTCACAAAGGGTTACCACATGAGCTCTCAACCCTAGTGTCACTATAAGATAGTATTCAAACAATCAAACATTTAAGATTGGAACTCACAATAGGATTAATTAATTGAAAGCATAATAAAAAGATTCAATGAAACTAATACATCCTAGGGTTCACAAATACCCAAGTACCCACTAGGGGTTTAGCTCTCCATGGAGCACAATACAAACGATAATGAAATCAAATGTAAAATAAAACAATCCATGGGAAAACCCCTATGATAGTCGTGGTAATGGTCTTGTGGAGAGTCCTCTACTCGTCGCAAGATCCCATGTCCGGTATAAGATACGCCTCGCCGAATCAATCAGACGGAGGCTCCCTTACCAACCTTCTTCCAAAGAGATGACGATGTTGGAGCCGTAGAACCTCTCCAAATCGCTAGCCAATACCTCTCAAAACCCTAGCCGCAGCCCTCTCTCAAGTTGGGGAAAAGATGGAGAGAAGAATGTTGAAATCGGGGCTGAAATTGGCCTTAAATAGGGTTAGAATCGGGATTCCACACGCCCCTGTGGATATTCCACACGGGCCTATGGAATTAACGCACGGGCGTGTGGAATTTCCACACGCCCGTGTAGCTCCTCTGTTTTGCTCCTTCTTCGGTCGGTTATGAACAGTACCTACTATAGTGATTTGCTACAGTCCCTGCTATAGTATGACCCGAAATACTCCCGAATCCATGCTTTCATCAAGATAACGTAAACCGGCACACGTTCACGTCGTAGATCATCTTGGTTCTTCAATAAATGGTCACGTTGGTGGAGATCTTGCTAAATATTCACAACTCATGACTAGTGCTTATTGTTGAACTTGCATAGCATCCAACCTCTTTGCAATAGCTTCCACCTGTGCAGCTAGGGTAGTCAGTGTATCAACCACATAAATTCCAGTAGACTTTACTAGCGTGTTTCTTTTTAAGCTCCACTGGTAGCCATTCAATGACATGCCATCAATAAGAGTATAGGCTTCCGTTGGTTGTTTACTACAAAGAGAACCCCAGGCTGCCTCCTTTAACATTTGCATGGTAGCCAAGTTCAAGCCATTATAAAAAATTTGAATCTACATCCACTCAACTATCCTATGTTGGGGACACTTTCTCAATAGTTCCTTGTACCGTTCCCATGCTTCATACAAGGTTTCAGACTCCATCTGTTGTAAAGAAGATTTATCATTTATGAGCTTTGTAATCTTCATAGGAAAGTATCGAGTAAGAAACTTCTCAGATAACTGTGCCCACGTAGTGATCGACACTTGTGGCAAGGAACTTAGCCATTGCTTGGCCCTTTCTCACATTGAGAATCGAAAGAGTCAAAGGCGAATTGCATCCTCAGACACATTGTTTACCTTGAATGTGTCATAAATTTCCAAGAAGTTCTTCAAGTGTTCATATGGGTCCTTATCCAGAAAGCCATCAAACTGCCACATCTATTGTACCATCTGTATGAAATTTGGTTTCATCTAAAAGTTATTCGCCGTCACAGAAGGGTGAATAATGATGGACCCTACTCCCTCTAAATTTGGTCTAGCATAATATGAAATACTTATATGCTAATTCTTGGCAATTAGTTTATTCTGATCAACCTCAATACTGATTTCCACTAAACCCATGTCTCTGATTTCTACTGAACCTTCTGTGTTATCTTCTCTCTAACTCAAGATTAGGACTCACATGTGGAGAAGAGGAACTTCCTCTGGTCATGCAAAAATATCTACAAACCAGTTCAATAACCCACAAATCAAAAACAAAATAGAAAATAAAAGAAAGCAAGATAAACTAAAATAATGAAAACTGACTAAATTACTAGAAAGTAATACTTTCTCAAGAGTTGCTAGTCCTTGGCAACGACACCAAAAACTTGATACGCCCCTTCCGTATCCGCAATTGCACGGGCCGTACAAGTAGTAAACTGTACCCAACAGGATCAAGGTTGTCAAATCCACAGGGACTGGTATAGCTCTCGATACTTATTTATTTTCTAATATCTAGCCAGCTCAAAGATTGGATTAAAGTAATTAACACTAATAAATAATAGAAAAATAGGGAAAGAAGAAGGGACAGAGTTTTGGATTGAAAAGATAGGAGTGGTAAGGACAATGCTTTGGATTTATCCCCTTGATAAAGGCAATAACTAGGCAATGATTCAAGAGTTCTTCTAGGACTGTGGTGAACACCTTCGGAGGGTTTGATAACGTACATCCTTGCCAAAGCCTCAGAATAGACTCAACCCCTTTCTTGATGGAAGCATGCCCGTGCTAAGGGGGAAGGGGTGCTAATGACCGTGCTTGGCTCCAGATCCTATGGATTAATTCCAGCTCAAAACTAAATCGCACTGGGGTAAGCGCTCCTGCGTTGACTACCCTTGCTTGGAAAGCACGCCGGTGCTAGGAGTACGGCTACCATGCTGATATTCTCATGCGATTTTCAATAAAATTCACGGGGATAAGCACACCCGTGCTTACCGACCGTGCTCCCTCAGCACGGTGGTGTTAGGGACAACGAAACGTGCTTCTCAGTACTATGCAGACTCTAGTAAAACACACAGTGGTTCAGCATGCCCGTGCTTTCGAGCGTGCATCCAAGCATGGGTGTGCTTCGTTCCTGCTTGTCCTGAAACTTGTATTCCATTGTTGTTTTACATCAGAATTGGTCTACTTTCATTCCTTTTCATCTGAACCCAATTATCTGTAACATTTAGCAAACATACCTCAAGTAGCATCAGTTTATCAAAAAAATGTGCTAAAAAGACAAGTAAAACACACAATAGGGTATATAAAATATCTATATAAAATGCACTAATCAATAATTTCCACATAAATCATCTTTGAGTCCTATGGAAAAATTTATTCTAAATAGGATTTTAAAAAACTTTGGAAAAACAGTCCTACTTTATAGATCAGCATTAGGAATTCCATCAACCACTACACTAAACATTATTTAGTTTCTCAAAGGCAAAAGTGGATCATTTGGGCAACCTTTTCTCTGCCTCCTCAACAACTAGTAGCTCTTTTATTACACAAATAGGTACATCAAGCCATTTCTTTGCTAATTTGATTAACTTAGGGTGAGATATGGATTATTGACTCGGGTGCAACCGATCACATTACCAATAATGCATAATTTTCACACTTACATTCCGAGTTTAGGACCAAAAAATGCAGGTGGAAGATGGAAAATTTTCTATGATTACTGAAATACAGTCTATTTGGATTATTCTTGACATTTTACTATAGAATGTTCTTTGTGTCTGTAGTTTATCTTACAATCTTTTGTTTGTTTGCAAATTAATAACCAATCTTAATTATCATGCTTATTTTGCCAAATCTCATTCTGTTTTTAGACTTGAAATTGGGAAGTAGGATTAGTAATGCTAGAATTATCAATAACTAAGTCTATTGGTCTTTCTTCTATAAGTAAGAAAAACATATTATGTTACTTTATTGTTTCTACAACATCCAAGATTTGTTTTTACATGAAACAATGGTTTCTTTCCTTATTCAGAAAAGAAAGAGCTTATCTTTCCAATGTGATGTTTGTCAGTTAGCAAATCATAATAAAATGTTTTTCTCATAAATCATATCATCTCTCCAAGCTATATGCTTTGATTCATAGTGCCATTTAGGCTTTCTCTTGTGTTAATATATTTATAGGTCATAAATGGTTTATCTCTTTAATAAATAATTATATATGGGTTTTATGAGTTTATCTTTTTAAAGATAAACTTGCTATTGCTGATGTTTTTAAAGAATTTTATAAAATTGTCCGTATTTAGATCAATTAAGAAATTAAAATTCTCCATGCCGATAATGGCATGTAATATTTTATTGGATTCTTGTGAGTTTTTTAAAAAACAATGGGATTCTACATTGGAGTTCTTATATTGACACCCCTAAATAAAATGGTGTTCCTAGACAAAAAAATCGTCATTTAATGGAAGCAGCAAGGTCTTTTTTATTATTATATTTTTTAAGATCGTCAGGTGTAGTTGATACGTATTTAAATTATGCTAAATTTTATATCATTTATATGTACACTTACATGTATATTCAATGAATATGCCACTCACTTATACTTAATTCATTGTATTTTGGTTCATAGGGCATGGAAAAGGTGATGCTATAACTAGAAAGTATCTAGGTCCGTTTTCATGCCAAAATGAAGAATTTTGTAGATAAAGAGGACCCATACGAGCTATCATATGCATGTATGCAATGTTGGTATGTTTTCCTTGCTCAAAAGAGTCTAGAAGAGCATTTTCATAGGCTATGTAGGCTACCATACGGGGCATATGGAGTTTCAAGAATACCATACTAGCAAGCATTTGCCCTATATGGTTGAGCATATAGATTTTTCAACAAACTCAATTTCCAATCCTACTCAACCAGCCATATGGGCATCAATATGCCCATGTGCTTACCCATATGCAGGGAATTTATTTAACATGCCATTTAGGGTTGAGAAAGGAAACTTGTGATTGGGAACAACCTGGGAGCCGCCACTTCATCTAGAGAAAGAGAACACGAAGATAGGCTACCCAAACCAAAGAAGCCATCTTGGAAGAGATTTTGTTATGTTAACAGGGCTTCTTTTAAGTTTCTCCATTTATACACTAAGATCAAGAGGCTAAGGGAGTTTTTCATGTTTATTTTCATTGCTTTGTACTTTCTTATGATGGATTTGTGTTCCTCTTTCTTGGGGAACTAATTTGTTAGGTATTTGGGCATGATGAACTATAAGATTAACTTACATTAAGACATTGGATGTTAATCTTCATTCAACTGTTATGTCTTTGAGATTCTATTGAGTATTCGTTTTATTGGATATCTACATAGTGATAGCCGTGATTTTCAATTCTAATTCATGTAAGTGATGAGTGAATGCCTCCTTGCATGTAAATCTACTTCATAGAATGGAGTTGGGAGTACACATAGAGATAGAATAATAAGAATGATAATTCTTTCAAATGCCTGATTCCTATAACTCTCCCGAGATTTAGGTTCCCAGAACGCTAATGCAACAAGAGTGTTAGCTATTAATCACCTACAAAGAGGGATTTAATACAGTTTTAGGAACCCTCAGGCCATTACCTTTCAACTCGATACTTAACATCCTTGTTTACATTATATTAAAACTCTAGGGAGATTAATTGCCTGAATACTAGTTGTGACTCCGCAAGTGCACGGTTTGTCAAATAATACCTCTCACGCAAGCACAAGAGGGTCATATTCCCAAAGCCCAAGGCGCTACCCTTACTTCCTATTTGCGTGTTGTCTATTCTACAAAATCGAGTGAGTGCTCTAAACTACCCAAAGAAATAAAAGAACTTAAGGAAAGAGTCTACAGTCAAGGAAAAGGGGTTGAAAATCTGAGGGATGAAAATGGTCACAAATGTGGTTTCCCCTAGGGCTATTAAAGTGAGAAGGATGCTAATATGACCATGCAACTGGAGGTTTGGACCAAGAGGTTACTAAGATAGGTCAATCCGATGGTCATGGCAATTAACACATAATCCAATACGAGTATTGATACAGAATTTCTCACCACCAAAGCCTTCTATAATCGCATTAAAAGCAAGGAGTTCTCTAATTAGGGATAATACTCAAACTAGGTCCAACCCTTAATGTTTAGAGGGGTACAAAATACCTGATGTTCATAGGAATACAAAGAATTGATAAATACTAGTACTCTCATTCCCTATGGCTTCGACTACCCGATCCTCAGGTACATTATACTACTTGAGTGACTCTTGCACTTGCTGTGGTCTCCCACCGAAATGATTTGAATTCTTTTTAATTTTTGTGTGTTAGGCGGTTACGTTTTAACATTATTATAATTTAATTTAATTGAGTTTTGAAACCCTAGTTGTCTCTTCGCCTCCTTCCATTTTAGATCACTGTTGAAAAGAAAATGAAGAAAGACCTAGCATCATTTTTTTCTCTCCTTGGTTGCGTATGGTGTTAGCGGTGAGGATGGAGAAAGGCCTCATCATCAAGGGTTTTGTGCCACTTTTATTATTGAGGTAAGCATCCTCTTCCTTGGATCTTTGGTCAAGTTATAGAATTTTCATTGTTGTTTTCTAGATCTTGGTATGGTTTTGTGCTTTTAGCTTTTGTTGGTGTGTTGTCTTTTGATTTGGTTGCAGAAAGAAAGTGTTTTTTTAAGGTTTTGGTTGATGTTCTTGTTTAGGGTTTATGTTATGCGCTCATTGGTTTTGTTTGATGTTCTTGTTTAGTGTTTATTTGGGATGTTGTGCAGTGAATTATCTACATTAATTTGTAGGCTTATTGTTGCCTTCGTTTATTAACAAGTTCTTTATGATTTAAAGGCATTATCCTTTGTTTGGGAAAATAAGATTTTCTAATTTTTGTTTTACATTTAACGTGGAATTGGATTAAGTGTGCTGGCATCCCTTAATTTAACACACGCACGCATAATATATATATATTATAAATTGATGGGTTGATGATAAGCATGCCTTTACATTGAATTGAGTTTATTTTGAAGTTTTGTATTTCATTTATATATATAATGGATAGCTGGAATTGTTCTCCAATTCTGTCATCCAATTGTTATATAAATATATAACTGTTGGTTGTTTTAAAATTCTTTTCTTGTTAGTGTAAAAGTTAGATCATCGTGCAACCATGTTGAATAGTTGACAAAATTGTTAGCGGCCACTGGCCATTCTATGCTAGTGGTATCCTTGGATATGTGTTGATTTTTTTGTGCCTTAAAACCTTAATGTTTGTTAGCCGATGGTTATCTTATAATTAAGCTTTGGAATTTAAGTAAGATGTAATATTCATGTTTTAGGGTCTTTGTTTAAATTCTGATTTTAGTGTCCTAGTGGATTCTAAAGCTCGGGGGTTTTCTCTAGGTATGAAAAACCACATATAAATATGTATATATATAAAAAAAAGTATATGTATGTATGTATATACAAATTTTTGATTTTTGATAATTATCTACATTATTATTTAATTAATTTGGGGTTTACTATTAAAACTATTCAAAGGTTTAGGTTCTGACTTTTGTGGCTATATTGATCATTACTTTCAGCATTTAGTAATATTGTTTTTAATTTTTTTTATGGTATTCTGTTTATTTAGAGATTTTATGCTAAGTTGGCTCATTAGTTGTTAATTTAATCATTTTTTTACAGGTTAAATTATTGAAACATACGGATTCATGATACCTTTTATGAGTTAGTTTATTTATTTAATTTATGATTATTTATATTTCTTTCAATTGTTGGATTCTGAATTAGTTTATTTATTTAATTTATGATTATATAGATTTCTTTGAATTGCTGGATTTTGAATTAGTTTATTTATTTAACTTATGATTATTTACATTTCTTTGAATTGCTGTAAAATTTATATATATATATATATATATGTATATATTTTTTCCAGATTAATTATATTTTTGAATTATATGGATTATTTAGTTTCTTGATCATTTTTATAAATTGTCGGTTCAAGTTTAGATAATTGATTATTTTGATATAAAAAAAGTGATTATTTGAATGCTGGAATTTTTGCTTGCCGGATTTCTCTATACTTGTTCTGTCTTGACTTTGATAGTTTATTATTTTGAGAACATGGAATATTGACATATAAATTACTCCCCGATCAACTATGCACTAACCCTATCACTAGGGGTTAAGCATTGACCGTGTCGACACATACTTTTGATATAGAAACTACAGCTTCGCACTGTTACATTGGTGGAGAATAACGGCCTCTGATATTCTGGCTCGGGTCACCTAGGGTAAACAAATGAGCTCTGAAATCTAACTTGGGTTACCAAGTTTAAACAAATGAATTCTAATGTTTTGTTTTTTGATAAGTGCTTGAGTAGACATATTTTTATATATGTTTTACGTGCATTGAGCATCATTTTTACCATGGTTTATGTCTCATATTATGTATTTGGTGTTCTTCTATGCATATAGGTTGTGAATGCCTTGAAGAGTAAAAAGGAAGCAAAGATAGGCTATAAAGACACAATGTTGGGAGTTCTTGTTCAATTCAAGGACCAAGACACGAGAGGAGTTCATAAACTTGGAGATGTGTGCCAACTTCCAAGAAGATTCAAGTCAATTCACTAGTTGGAAGGGCACAAAGGCAGCCACATCTTCATGTTTCTTCTATTTGTGAAGATTGCAAGACCTTTCAAAGATACGTCGATGAAGAGAAGTTTTATAGCCTACCACATGGACGTGTGCCCGGACATGTGGCCTCAAGAGAAGAGTGTTTGGACCGTGTTTTGTTAAAATTACTGTAGCCCACATGGGCGCATGGGGGCACGTGACAGGCGCGGTTTTGGGCTTTAAATAGGCCGTTTGCCCTATTCTTTGGAGACTTTTGGCGAGGGTTTTGGAGAGCACTTTGAAGGCAAGGCGGCTATGGGTTTTGGAGGAGGTCTTTGGCGATATTGGGGGCGTCCATCACCAACTTTGATCAATCTTCTCTCCGTCATAGCATAGAGGGAGCCTTCGACGACCTAGATTCGGAGAAGGATTCTTCAAGACGCTGGGCGACCCATCAAGGCCATCATCACGAATTTAAGTGGGTTTCACTTCATCGGTTTCATTGGTTTTCATTGTATTCATCATTGTTTTGTAACTTGCTTCATGGAGGGCTAAACCCTAGTGGGTATTTAGGCATGTGAACCCTAGGATCTATGTTTTTGTAATGATTTGCTTTATGTTTCTATTAAATCCGAGTTGATTTGAGTTTTAATCTTATATTCCCATTGCTTGCTTGTTTAATTAATCCTTGTGGTTGATTGGATTTGCATGATTTGTTACTTTGATGAGAGAGAGGTCTCCATTAGAGTTAGAACTTCAAGGTTAAAGAGGGTTGAGAGGGTGAGTCATGAGATAGTGGAGTGTCCCCTTTCCCTTCCGATTGAGTGTTTCCTATCTCCTTATTCCCTAAACTCTATGCAACCATATTTGGTGTGAGGCGTGAGATTGAGAGATTTCTCCGCCGGGACCTTGTAGGGGGTTAGGGATCCTTCGCCGGGAATTAGGGTTAGATCTATCTTTAGGAATCGGTTTCACTCTTAGGTGTCCATAGAGCGTATTGCGGTCATATGGGGTGTGAGGTGTTGAGATTGGGCGATTTCTCCCCCGGGACCTTGTAGGGGATTAGTACCGGTGGCTTGGAGGCAAGGGCCGGTTGTTCTTGGATTACCTCGACTCATTAGACTCGGTTTAGAAGCATTTAGTGAATCTTGAGTTTCATGTTAGATCCTAGGGGGAGCATTGTCCGGGTACCTCATCTTTATTGATTGAGATCTCCTTTACTTGTTTTTCTTGCCCATTTGCTTGCTTATTAATTCTCTTGCAATTAGTTCATTTCATCACATTCATTGATTTTGGCTAGATAACTAAGAATTGTTTAATACTAATACTTCTGTTCCCTGTAGATTCGACTACCCACTCACAGGGGTAATTATTACTTCGACACCCTTGCACTTGCGGTTTACACGCATATTCGGACGTGTCATTTTTTGCACTAGTTATTTGGGGGGCTTATATATTCATTCATTTGGAAAATTATATTGTTGGAAATATTCTAATTTATGTGTTTTATTCTTATATTTATTGTGCAATACCACACTTGAGTATGTTTTTTTTTTAAATTATTGAAATTTTTGTGATCCCGATATTTTTAGTAGTTGCCTATTGGCCTCCTAAGCTCATTAAGTTGTTCTCTTTCTCTTTCAGATCAGGAGTAAGGTTGAGTGGTGGACAGATTAGTTGGGTCGTTGGGCAAGCCATCGTCTAGTTGTTTAGCGAGTTAATAAATTCTCTTTCCTGTGGACTTAATTCTTCTTGTTTTTGGTTTAATGGTTATGCCATACATTGTTATGTGATTTCGTTATATTTTGAACATTGTAGTTTCCTTTTGCTTTTGGAATTAGTACTCCTGTTAGAGGTTGTTTGCTAATGTAAGATAGGTTCTGTGGCCTTGCGTGCCTACTTGATGATGGCCTTGTAAGTATGTGTCTTTTGTCGACACTTCGGCGTCGAGGCGTGACACTTGTGGTACACGCAAAAAGTGTGCCGCATATCTAAACTGTTGCAAGTAACCATATTAAAAATAAAACATTATAATTTTGACTAACACCATAGAGACTAATTTAAACACATTGTATCTTTTCAAAACAAGTGAGAAAATTTTGCCATTGAAAAATTTTTAATAAAGGTTGCTCATCAGTATTCTTCAGAGAAAAATAACAAGTAGCATTCACCCATTCTTCAGTGATTGCATCAACTAACACCCACGCAAGGGGCTGACAATGCAATAATTAGAACCAAATAATAATGTATTTCCTATTTTAGTATTAATGTTGGGTCTCGCTTAGTCAACTATATAGCCTATAGTGCTTCATCCTCATTCAGTTAAATGCAAGTTTTGAGCCTTCAGTTGCAGAGAAATGTGGAAACATGAAATATAATTATTTCTACAAGACTATAATCTTACTTCAATCAAAAACAAGAAGGCTCAACTCCATTAATATGCAATTCTTCTTTTGTTTATCTTTTTTAGTTTCTTAATTCAATCAAACACAAGAAAATAGTTCACTCAACTCCAGTTCTCACTTGCCTTCAGCACCAATGCACCCAAAGGCTTCAATGAAGTTGAAAGGAATAGAAGATGCAATTTAATAATCATGATTTTGAAACTAATATCCTTTAAAAAATAATTAAAGTTTCAACTAAAAGCTATCCATTTTTGGTTAAGAAGGCTAGCTAATTATCAAAAGGATGCAACAAAAAATTAATGTTTCAAAACAAATCCCTCCAGCACTAGCTTAGGGACAACAAATTCAGACCACATTCTTCAAAGAAGGGTTAATCAAGACCAGTGGCAAAAACAGAAACAAAATTAAACGGGTGCTATATTCAAATTTTAAAAAAAATTATAAATATTAAACAACTATAATAATTTAAATTTGTAATTATAAAAATCAATATTTACAACATATAAATATACATCAATCTGAAATATTTTTGTTTAGATGTAAACAACTTGTCCTATCTACATCATTAGAAATTAACACAACAAACAGTTAAGCACTAAATTAAAAAATAATACAATTAAAAAAACAATTTAACACAAATTCACAATCTAATTTAATTATTAAATGTAACAATTATTCAACAAATAATCTAATGAATAATAAAAACTTCGATAACAATTAGTCGCAACAAATATCAACCAATTTTTTCATAACAAATAGTCAAACAACTATTTGACTAATATCCAACAATTATTCAACAAGTATTAAATATTTTCACACAACAAATAAACACAAAAAAAATTAAACAAATTAATTTACATATAAAACAAATTAAATCCCTCATAAAAGATGAAACATAAAATCGGAAGAGATTGAACAAAGAGGGAACTAACAAATCAACAACCTGTGATGATATTTTAGATATTTTGAGAGAATAATTGCATTTTTTTAGTGTTTTATTTATATTTATTATTATTATTATTATTTACAGCAATATCCTAAAAAAATTGATAATTATGCATTTGTAACTTCAATAAAATATATACCAAAATATACCTAAATATAAAATTTGAAAACAAAAATATTTGAAGATCCATGTTTGAATAGCCACATTATTTATTATTATCACTATTATTTAATATATTTTTTTTATGTAATTTATTTTAAATGTGGGTAGAATTTAAAATAAATAAATAAATAAAGAGCATCACTTTCCATATAAGAATTATAATTATTATAAAATTTAAATTATATATGTACATATGCATTGTCATGGACAAGGGGTGCATGTTTGAATAGCCACATTATTTATTATTATCACTATTATTTAATATATTTTTTTTATGTAATTTATTTTAAATGTGGGTAGAATTTAAAATAAATAAATAAATAAAGAGCATCACTTTCCATATAAGAATTATAATTATTATAAAATTCAAATTATATATGTACATATGCATTGTCATGGACAAGGGGTGCCACCCCCAACACACACAGACAAAAATATCAAAACCATGCAAGATCAAACAAATGTAGTTCACTCCCTCTTTTGTTATAACTTCCAAAACCATGCATTTTGCCTTTGTGAGGCAAGGCGTGAGCCTTGAGGTGGGCATAGGTGTGAGCCTCTACTTAAATTAATACACATATATATTTAATGGAAAATAAGTAGTAAGCAACAAAACAATTAATTCATAATAAAAAGATGAGTTGTCTTTCTTTTTTCATGGTTTTTTATTAAACTTGTTTAATTCTAAACAATTGTCTTGTAGTTGCCCCTCAAAAACATAACATAAACACCATCACTCACTAATCAGTATCACTGGCAAATTTTCCGTGAAAATCATTATTTTCTTCTTCATCTTCAACATCAACATCCTTTTTCCCATTCAGATTCTTCTTAATCCACCAATGCTTTTGGTCATTTCCGTTTTCCTTTACCTAGAATATAATTATAAGGCTAAAACTATGAAAATGATCCCTCTATTTTCGCGTTTTTCACCCTTTTAATCCCTCCATTATAAAATCCACATTTTTGGTCCACATATTTATAAATTTTTCCCCTTTTGGTCCCTCAGCTGATGGACTTTGGTTAGGCCATTTTCTTGCATTGACGTGGCATCATTAATAATAATTATTCATTAAAAAATCCAAAAAAAAATATTAATCATAAATAAGAATGGATTCTGATCCATTGAAAGGATTGGAGGACTAGCAAAACAAGATGAGCTCATCAACACTAGAGTGGAAAAAATGGATATAGGAAAAGGGAACCGGAGTCACGGAAGACGTTGTGGAGACTTCATAAGTGCGAGGATGGAGGGGGTTAAGTTGGCTTGTGTCGGGCTCTGCGGCGAGACGATGGGCCCATGTCGTTCAGCCCGTTTGGGAGACAAAACTTGTTGGTGCACAATGACTATTTTTGAGTACACTCCCGCCCAAGAGCCTGAGTGCCCAATGAGGATCAAATGGTAATTTGCTAATCCTTGAGCTTTTATTAAATAAGATATAATAAATAGTATTAGAAGGGGTGCAAATACAAAATGATAATAATAATTAAAAAAATTAAACAAGAATTAAGAACTATCCAGGGGTTATTGATGTCTGGCACGACGTAAACTCCATGACTCATCCTGAAGTCCATGATCTTCTTCGCATCCTCTAGCAAGTATTGCATGTTTGGGGCATACGATCTAATAGCGGAGAGGTTCGGTTCCAATGGGAGCACTAGTAGAAAAGAGTGGGAGCCTGTGATGTGCTAATGGAAAATGTTGAGCTTGCTCACACCCGTGGTGGCAATGATGCGCATGATGTCCTCCACAAAGTAGTTGACCCATTGCCACGAGGATCTCTCCACTAATCTCCATTGTTGCGACTCCGGCCATAGCAAAACCGGAGATAACAGAGATACTTTTCGGGGGGTTTTAATGAAAATTTCAATGTTAATAATGTTATGTCAGCGTGATAAAATGGCCAAACCAACGTCCGACAACTAGAGGGACTAAAAAGATGAAAAATGTGCAAATACAAGGACCAAAAGACGGATGTTATAATGGAGGGACAAAAAGGGCGGGAAACACAAAATAGAGGGACCATTTTGGTATTTTGACCTTTTAAAAATGGGCTTCCAATAGGTTACAACTCTTGTATCTTCTTCTTTTTTTTTTTTAATTTCTTCAATAATTTTCATGTTAAAAAAATTTTTAAAAAAACCTATAACCCATATAGGGTTTATTTTAGGTATAATTACATGTCTCTCTACTTTTTCAAACTTACCCTTTTAGTTTGTTACTTTAAATTGTAACTTTTTAGTCCCTCTGCTACTTTTAAATGAGCCATGTCAGTCCCCATAACCCCTAAACCTAAGGAGAACTAACACGGCTCATCTAAAGTAGTAGAGGGACTAAAAGGTTACAAATTGAAGTAAAAGAATAAATGGTAAATTTTAAAAAGTAAAAGGCTAATTTAAAGGATTATATCTTTTTTTTTATATAATCTAGGTTGATCCATATTTGATAACCCAAGTAGTTGAGGCGTATGCAAGTTGTAGGTATATAACAACGAAATTCATAATGAATTCAATTCAATATGAATTTCTATCAAAAATAATAAAATCAAAAAACCTTATATGGAAGTTGTTTATATAAAAAATTTTGCATGTCCTAATTCAAATCAAATTAAAATTTTAAAACCACATATGACCCAATCATAATCAAATTAGGACAACATGTGGATAAGATAAATAAAATTCATAATATTTGGATATATTCAAGATCACCCAAGAATACATATCCTGAGGTGATCTAAATATTAAAATCCAAAGATCAACCTAGAGCACATATCTCAAGGTGATCTAAAAAATACTCAAATATCAAGATCTGCCGAGAGCAGCGATCTGGAGGCGATATAAATATTCAAATCTCCAGATAAGCCAAGAGCACCGATCTCGAGGCGATCCAAAATACTCAAATATAAGATTTGCCTGAGAGCATAGATCTCAAGGCGATCTAAAAAAATATTCAAATATCCAAATCAGCCATGAGCACAGATCTCGAGACGATCCAAAATACTCAAATATCAAGATCTGCCCAGTGCATAGATCTCAAGGCGATCTAAATATTCAAATCTCAAGATCAGCTAAAAGCATCGATCTCGAGGTGATAAAAAAATATTCAAATCCCTAGATCAATCAAGAGCACAGATCTCGAGATGATCTAAAAATATTCAAATATCCGAATCAGCCAAGGACACATTTTCTAGGCGATTCAAAATATCCAAAATCCTGAGATTAACCAAGAGTACTGATCTCGAGGAGATCTAAATGTTCAAATCCCAAGATCAGCCAAGAACACAAATTTCAAGGTGATCTAAATATTTAAATCTTCAGATATGCCGAGACAAGGCGATCTTAAAAAAAAGTACTCAAATCTCCGAATCAGCTAAGAGCACTGATCTCGAGCCAATCTAAATTTCAAAATCAGCCTATAGCACCGATCTTGATGCAACCATAATACCAAGATCAACCGCGAATATAAATCATGAGGGAAAAAATATATAACAAATAAAATAAATTAAAATAAATAATAATAATAATAATTAATAATAATTAATTAAATAAAAAAAGGATAGAAGATTAAAAAAGAAAATAAAATAAATTAAATTGTATTAAAAATATATAATAAGATATAAAAATAAATCAACTCAGACCAAATATATATATATAATTAAAATAGAACAAAATCCGATAATAAATTTTAAAAATCAATCAATCAAATCAAATAATTATAATAATAAATGATAATAAAAATAATAAATTAAATAAATTATATATATATATATAAATAATAAATACAATAATATATATATAACAATAAATCAATCAATCAAATCAAATAAAAATTAAAAAAAATAAAATAAAACAAAATAAATAATAAAATAAAATAAAACATATATCTTATATATATATATATATATATATATTACATACAAAATTCAAATCATATAAAAAAATGATAATATATATAATAATGGTAATAAATTAATAATATAAAATTTTTAAAAAAATAAATAAATAAATATTATATATATGTATATAATATAATAAAAATATGTATAATGTAATATATATATATATATATATATATATATATATATATATATATAAATATTTAAGAGAGACGGAGACGTGGTTGAGTGGAGAGGGGTGTGCATGAGAACGTAAGAGCCATGGTCGCCCACGCGTCTCACAACTGCACAATCTCATGATCTTCATAATTGCCCACGCCCACATGTTGGTTTTTAAAAAAGGGGGACGGCGAAGATTGACAAAGAGAAAAAAACACCCGGATGGAGGAGAGGGAGCCCAACCCAAAAGAAAGCCAAACGAATGGGGGAAAAGACGAAGGAGAGGTGAAGGGAAGCCAATAAAGGAAATGAAGAGAAAGGAAAGAAGAAAAGGAGAACCGGCGAAGGAAAACAAGAAAGGGAAAGAAGAAGAATGTGGTTCCAGTTCTCTCCATACCAATACCAGTACAAAAAAAAGACGTTGTTGTTGTTTCTATCATTATCACCACTACTATTATCGCCACCGAGAGCATCGGTCGAACGGTCTAGGTTGGTGCTTGCCCCACCTTCGCAAAGATGTCCCAGTGTTCTTAATTCAAATGCTGATGTGCTAAACAAGTCGGAGGCTCTACATATGTGACCATCAGCAACACCAAGGGTCTTCAAGGTATTCTCAAGACCAAGATGCTTGTTGAGATGCTGGAGGTATCAAACTCACACAAGATAGGAATATTTTGTTGAAGGAGATGCGAATTCAAAACCCTACGGCCGTCATGATCGCAAGGACATAGATGCTTGTCACCAAAAGCCTTGTCTATCGCAAGGACATTGATGTGTGTCTGGAACGCCTGGTCATTGCTGATCTCCTTGTCACCAAAAGCCTCAGGAGCATCATCTCCTTCGCCCCTCTGTGGAAATCTAAATAAGAAGAAAGGAAGAAGAGAGATAAAAAAAAGAAGAAGGAAGGAGAGACGAATTGCCTATTGCTGCTTTTTACCGTTGCAGCCCATCGTTCGAGGATAACAATATCGATGTCGTTGCCTGCTGTTACTGCCAGTAACCGCTGTCAATGCCGCTTATCGGCTAACAATTTCCACGGATCCATACATGAATCCCATGCTCGACTAACTATGGCTAAATCGCTTCAATCCTATCAGCAGCACCATCATTGACGTCAGGAATACTGTCAAGCTGTCATGAGTCATGGATATCCTATCGAGAGGATGCAAGAGGAACCCATTGCAGTTGTTGTGGATTTTGATGAGGATGATGAGATGACATTGTTGGGAGGGAATGGAAGAAGAATAGATTCGTGGAGGATAAAAAAGAAGATCAAGCTGAAGAAGCCAAAGAAACCCAAGTTCTCTGTAACAAAGACCACGCTAAAAAGTCTATGGGTATTCTTTGGCATCACAAGTGCAAGCTTGTCCACACTGGCTTGAATATTAGTCGTTGATCACAAGCCAATTGGTAAGGTCCATCTCAAGGTGTTACTGGTGCGGATGTAACACTTGTGCCAACAGTTTGACCAAGTTGACTAAAGGACCCAAGCTGTCCCTACTCGTCACCAACTTTCCTATAATTTCGGATCTTGTCTACATGATGAATTATTAGAGGCTCATAATTGAGATTTTGGGGATGCTCTTAAAGGCTTGTCTGAATATCCAAACCATTCTTCTTTCCAAAGCTCTTTCCTAATTGAAAGAAAGTCAACATCTTGGCCGAATTTTCAATTTCTTTTCTCTCTTGAAGCTTGGCTTTTGGAGGATCTCTTCACCAGCAAGCTTAGATGTAGGCTTAACTGTGCAAAAAATTCTGAAAAAGTTTCTTGGCTTGTTTGTATTGTTTTGTTGGTGTTAAAACATGTATTTTTTTCTCTTGTTTTGGGCCTAGATTACTGAAACCTATTCTGGGGGCCTTGGCCTTGGCAATGCAACTTTGAAGCCTGATTTGGTGTTATTGTGCATTTTGTTTGGATACTATATATATATATATATATGCATGTATATGGTTGTTAGGATTCTGCATGTGTGTGTGTATTTTATGACGTTGGTAATCTTAAGTCTTCAAAGCATGGTTCCATTAATATATTTATTAAGATTTATATTTTTTATATTTATGCACCATACACTTATTGATGTCTTGAAACTTAGCTTGATCTAGAATTATTGAATTGTGTTAATCACAGTGAAATTTCAGGATTTCTTTACATTTTTTTTTGTGGAATTCTAAAACTCTTTAAGACTAAGCTATCCATACCATTCCATTTATTATTAGTGCATACCTGCACCTTTGTTTATTTATTCGCCCTGCAATCTTACAACCTCATTTCATTTTCTATGCTTATCCATGTATTAATGTATGTGAGCATGCTCTTTTAAATTTATTTGCATAAGATCTTAAACTTTGTTCTTCATTATGGTATATTTTTCATGGTATCCTGTTATTAAAGTTGGTTTTAGAATACTTGTTCTCCTGTTGTTTTAGTTGGTGTTATTAAATTATTATTGTGGATTCTACGAGTGGTTGTTTAGAAATATTATTTTATTTTTATTTCTTGTTCACCCTCTTGGAATTTTCCTGTTATTTGTAAGTTCTAAATTTTTTAGTTGTGTGTATTAGAATTGTTAATTTCTTAGATTAACCCTCTTCAGGCCCAACAGTGTTTAATCTAAGTGTAATTTCTTTTGATTGGTTAGATCTAGTCAGCGAACCCGAGTTGTGACGTCTATTAAATTCAACTTCGTAGTTTCGAACCAGGTAGGATCTCACACCGTATAATTCTGTATTTTTGGGTGTACCTATTTACTTATTTAATTATATTGTTCTTGCAATATTTATTCATATCTTATTTATTATTCTGTATTTGCTATCTGCTTAATTATTTAAGTTAATTATTTTGTCAAGTGATTTATTCGGTATTTTCTTAATTTATATTCTGTATTTCTGTGGTTTTAGTACATCTCCATTCTTGGCTCACCCAGCTAGGAGGAGCAAGTCCTAGCCATGTGCACATATTTTCATGTAGTAGCGCTATCGAACATGCGTGTCCGTTCTGACTGCGGTCGAAGATCCAGCTCCGGCTGTTGATATTTTGTTCTGTCTGACTTCACAGTCGATGATCCAACCTCGTGCTGTTGATTTTTGTTATCAGTCAGGAAGATGTACAAATCTGATTTCTGCCTATTTTCTGTATTTTCTGATTATTTCTATATTTTGTCTGAATTATTAATTATTCTGCTATATCTGTATTATCTGTTATTTTTTGCGATCTTATTGGACCTTTGTGGCTCATGCACTCTGTGAATTTTTCCTTTCACATGAGAAGATCGAGCTTAGGATCGGTGGGTTGTTCTGGGGCTTCTTCTGTAGTTGTTGACTTGTCAACACCTGTTCTTAAGGTTGTGAACCTTGTATGTCATTTTTTCTGTGTGAGTGAGACTTGCATCTTGTTTGTATAATTTGGCCTGTAAACTACTTGTGTACTCTGTAGGACTATTATAGTCCACAATCTTTATTACCTCTATTTTTGTAACTCTATTTGTAGTCTATATTATTTTTGTTCTGCTTAGTTCGGGTTGACTCTGACCAGGTCATATCTGAGGCCTTGCACCCAGTGGGGCCTAGTCCCACTAGATGCGGCCGATCTGTCAGTGGACTCGGCCTGTAGGGCTGGGGCGTGACAGCGGAAGAGTTGATTGGATGATGAGATATTTTTGGTATTCAAAGATACAAAGAGGATGCACTTGAAGATGAAGACAAAATAAGATCAAAGAAAATGTATGCATGGGAAGCAAACACACATGATGTGTATGTACCTACATAAGTTCCATTAAAATATTCATCAGTTGCAGCCGCCACTGTCATGCTCCATAAGGGCGTGTGGGCATTCTATGCAGATACTTTCTCTCGTGCAGTGATATCTTATTGACGCTCTACTAGGCGCATATAAAGAAATCCATCCAGGCCTATGTCTCCGGAGCCGGTGGTAAATAACGAGGTTGAAAGAAGATGACAGTGATCAAGACATCTCAAGAAAGTGAGGATGATGACAAGCATGACAATAATGATCTGACTTTAAAAATATGAAATACTAGTGGAAATCCATCTCAGACAAGTGTTGGAAGATCTATACTCTTTCTAGATATCATAATCGGACCACAATTTTATGAGTTAGTCAAATCACTAATTGAGCAAGTGAAGATGCTATATTTTTTTGTTAAGAACAAATGTAACCTGGCTGATGGACAATTGACAACGCCCCTTGCGTATGTCCGACAAGTTCACGGGTTTGTCGAAGTAATAAAATCCCAGATGAGTGAGGTATCGTACTCACAGAAATTAGGGAATAAAAACACTTAAATTGTTCCTTAACTAAATGAAAGATGAATAGTGATATGTGTGACAAGATGTGAAATAACAAAAACAAAAGAACAAGAAAGAGAACACAAGTAAAGGAGAAGGTAAGGTAATCGATATAAATGGGGTACCCGGATATTGCTCCACCTAAGTTCACACCAGAGGGAAAAGGGGACGCTCCGCTACCTCTCGACTCACCCCTCTTAACCCTCTTCAATCTAGCTTTGTCTAACTCTCGTGGTGTGTCACTCAGTCACAAGGGTTACCAATAAGAACTCTCAATCCTAGTGTCACTCTAAGGGAGTATTCATACAATCAAGCATTCAAGATTGGAACTCAAATAAAGCAACAATTAATTAGAAGCATAATAAAGAAGTTCAATGAAATGAATGCATCCTAGGGTTCACAAATACCCAAGTACCCACTAGGGGGTTTAGCTCCCCATGGAGCCAATTATAATCAATGAAATCAAATGTAAAAGCAAAGAATCCATAGAAAACCCCCTCAATAGTCATGGCGATGGTCTTGTGGAGAGTCCTCTACTCGTCCAAAGGTCCCTTTGTCCGGCCTAGAATACACCTCACCGGATCGGTACCGACGAAAGCTCTCCCACTAACCTTTTTCCAAATGAAGCGCGATGTCAAAGCCGTAGAACCTCTCCAAATCACTAGCCAATACCTCCCCAAACCCTAGCCGCAACCCTCTCTCAAGTTAGGGAAAAGATGGAGAAAAGAATTCTGAAATCGGGGATGAAATCGGCCTTAAATAGGGCTGGAATCGGGAATCCACACACCCATGTGAGCGTCCCTGTGGATTTTTCACACGGGCGTGTATAATTTTCACACTCCCGTGTGGATTCTCTATTTTGCTCAGTTTTAGCCAGCTGTGAGTAGTACTTACTACAGCATTTTGCTATAGTACACTACTACAGTAGCGGCCCTGAAACTCTCCCGAATCCATGCTTTCATCGAGGTAACGCAAACGGGCACACGTTTACGTCATGAATCGCTTTGTTTCTTCAATATCGGACATGTTGGTGGAGATCTTGATTTACATGCACAAGCCGGAATGCTTGAATGTGATTGTCCTTGTGCCCCTCCCAATCGTTGTCCTATCTTAAATACGAGGAGGTTGGCACACATTCCCGCATTTCAAACCCAACTTATGTCTTCACATTTGAATCTTCTTAAGATTTCCTCCAAATGATGCATTTACAGTCTACATTGGCTTCTTTCTCTAATATTCGGCCTCACAATCCTATCTGCATGAAAGTAACATAAATACACACATATTAGCGTTAAAACCCGAGAAAAGTAATGCTCATCATAAGGAAAGAGCACTTCATATTTTTATCACACAAACACTTATCAACCATCTTATAGCGTATCACCGAAGAAGGAAAAAAAAAGCTCATGCAATGTAGGTAAACTCATGGCAGTAAAATCCTAAGGATCTGGGAATTTGTGGATGTTTCTCATTGATGCTCAAATTTTCATGTGTATAGAAATGAAACTCCCCTTAAATATCAATATGCAAATCTTTATATGAAATTTCATTAAAACATGTGTATATGTATATGATAACATGAAGGGAGGATGTTTTAATTTGGTGCAGTAATCAAGACATAATATACTATGCAAAAACGGCCCTTGAATGAAGCATAATATGCCTCCTGAAGCAGAATTAAGACTTTTGAAGTACTCATCAAATATGTATTGCACAACATTAGAATTGAATGAAAGACTCGAGACACACTTGCTAAATGGGTGTGAACTTCTGCTTCATACCTCAAGAGTTATCTAATGCGTCTCCTGAATGGATCCATGGTCTCATCCCGGAGTATGCATAGAAATGTATAAAAGTTAGCAGCATGATTAATGTTGCCACCATAGGAATTGGTAGTTATTTATCTATCTTCAATAGATGATAATGCACCAATACGTGCTCAGAATATAGAGCCATGAGAAATGAAAGAACAAGGAGTGAAAGCTGGAGAATTAAGGTGGCTTTCAAATAGTAAGCCATGGAGTTATTCCACAATATATAAAATGGGCCCACCATGAATATACATGCAAATGAATACGTGATTGAGAAGAAAATGAAAAGCATGCATCATGTTCTGCTTTATTTTAAAAAAAATTAATTAAAGCGGGTCCCACCATGAGGGAAATAAGCATAGAAATGAATCATGTATGCATGTATACTCACATGCGTGTTAAAAAAAAATTAATTAAAAATAATAATAATAAAAGGGCCCCACCATTCACATGGGATTATTTTATATTATATATATATATATATATATATATATATATATATATAAACATCCCAAAAGCAACATGCTATATTGATTAAAGGAGAATGGATATACATGGTATGATGCTGCTTCTTATATTTGCATGGAAATCTTGGTTTGCTGACGTTACTCGAGGAAGTGGCAAAACAATTTCAAAAGTGGGTCCACTTTGAAAAATTGTATGAATGATGTGTCTAATTATGAGGTTATTTTTTTATAAAAATTAAATCCGGGCATTCTTCAGGGTATGCAACCAGCCTTGTATATATGTATATATATACATTTATATATATGTATGTCTGAAAGTTCAAAGCAACAACAAAATCACGTATTCTGAAGAATGAAAAGAATGCTTATCTTGAGGCAAGTCGGCAATGAGACATGCAAGACTACAACGAGGCATGCAACGTGATGATGAGGCATATGCAGTGACATGTGATAAAACCAAAAAAATTAAAACCAAAGCAGTCAAGTCGAGACTCAATATATGAAAAGAGTCAAGACTTGAAAATCCATATAAATCGACAATTGGATTCAACAGTCTTAAGACATCAAAAGTCAAACACCCAAAGAGTTTCACAAGTCAATATTTGGAAGTTAATATAAATCGACAATTGAACTAGGCGGTCTCAAGACAATATAATTCAAAGACCCAAAGAGTTTCACATGCTAAGACTTGAAGAAAGTTTCACAAGTATAAAAGCCGAATCTTATGGAAAGTCAAAATCAAGTTTATAATTCATCAACACAGAGGATCCAGAAACTTGTAATACAAATCAAATCCAAAATGTAAAAAAATGTCCAAGACACAAGTTCGCACACAAGTCAAGATGATTTCAAATTTCTTGTATTTTCATTGAAATCCATGAATTCATATTTATTGAAATAAATGAAATTAATTGTTACAACTTGCTTTTCTTATTCACACTTATTTCTTAATCGGAGGTTCCTAAGACAATGTCCAGGGTAATTAACATTAGGGGCTTGCCCCTAATGGAAGCCATGAACCCATAATTCCTTGAAGTCATAAAAAAAATAAATCTGATCTGTGATCCATTTATTTTTAACCGGTCTAATCCTAATTAATGGCCGGGTGAGAAAAAGGAGTCCACAGATGTTAATTCAAAAATACCAATGTAAAAACATACCCAAGTCCATTGATCAAGATTTAGTAGCTCACAATTGTTTGGATCGATTAAGATTGAGCAACTTGCATTCTTTTAGCTGCTAATTACGCTACGTTCTCTAAGTGATAGGAACCCTAGAGAAAATCCTCTCCTGTTTTTGAGAAAACTTCAAGATTAGGATTAGGATACTGTTGTTAGGGACCACAACCCATATATACAAAGATAGCTTCTTTGCTAATAAGAAAAGCCTTAGCTTCTTTGATAAGAAAAGTTTGTACTTCTTTACTTAGAAAAGCATTTACTTCTTCACTAAGAAAGACCTCAACTTCATAGCTAAGCTAAACTCTAGCTTTGTCGATAAGTTACCCATCAACAGTTACCAATAGCCCTGGCCCTGAGTTTCTACACATAATATAAAATTAGCCCACCCTATGAGATAGCATTATGACTTAATCTTAATTCGATCACCTAATTAAGCTCCTTAATTAGCAATAATCAAACAACCAAAAACATAGTTAGTGTACATGAATTAAGTCCACATATCCAACACCTCTGGGCAATTTCCTCCCATCATGCCTTGAGACGTACTCCCCAAACACCTTTTTAAAGGTTGGGGATCATAAATGTTGCGACCAAAATATCCCCGAGAAAATTTCACATCCTCATCACATATATAGGGTTCAATTACAAAGTAAAAATCCAATATGTCCTTGTAGATTCATGTGCATGGATCTATGTGTATCTATCTTATGATTACCCTCGCAAACCACTTCCTCCTTATAATACTATGCATGTGTGTATGTGGACAGACATAGGCATGCATAACTTGTGTTTAACCACATAAACCACTCCACCTCTACACACTTTTAAGTAATAAGTAGATATGTGCATGTGTGAGAGCTTGTGTGAGTGTGAGCACAAGAGCGTATCTGTGACTTGTGTTTACCATCCTAAGCCATATCCTAGTGCTCAATAATATGTATTTGTGAGCTTGCATGCACGCATGTGTGTTTGGCGTGTTAGATTAAATAATAATAATAATAATAATAATAAAGAAAGACATTAGAAAAGAGAAACAAGAATTCATTAAAGAATCTAGAAACTCAATATAGTCTTCACAATTACAACACAAAAGGGTCATAAACTAATAAGTGACGAAAAATGAATTATAATATTACTTTCACACTATTGACACCTATAATCCAGTGCCCTTTTTAAATAATATGTGACTATATGTGTGTCTGTTATGTAATTATGTTTCAAAGGAGAAACTCAAGTTAGTTTTCCCTGAAAAGGATTAAAAGCCACACCAATAGCAGCTGGAATTTGGAGGTTAAAGCAGTTTTAACACAGCATACAAGAATTCATTGCAACAAAACATATTCCATGATCTCAATCATGAGTTCAATCTAACACAACCTGCAGACTTAAGTAAACTAAAGACAAGGAAATAAATGCAGACAGGAACCCCAAACTGCAATTAAGAACAATCTCACCCAAAACACGCTGAAGCCAAGGAAAAGCAACGATAACAAGAAAATCCAGAATAATTCCTGAGAAAAACCTAGAAATCCAGAATCTCCTGTTCTCAACGCTGTGAGAGAAACCAGGGCCCTCACACTTTACCAAAGTCAAGCTGTCCTTTCCTCTTGCACTTGCCTCTCTTTTATATCCTGTTGATGCACTGGTATAATATACCCTCGGAGTCGTGAGCTTATCATTCTCTCGCGCCTACTATAGTGATGCGGGTCCTTCTCTATCTCTTTGACCATGTGATCCAACCCTTCTTTTCTTGTTCCTGATGATGATGCCATGCGTTGCTGTGCTATTCCCTCCCCTGATCCTGTCTCTTGCTCATCATAATCCCCTCAAAGACAATGGCACCATATGCTGCTCCATGATTCCTTCTTCCTCTTCTTCTACTTTTTCTTCCCCTTTATTGACTAATTTAATTGGCAATGTAACAGTGTCTCCAATTACGCCTTATGTATAAAAAAGCAAGGATACATTAATGTAACTATGAAATAGCTATGAATACATTGGATAGAACAGACCACATAATATTATGTGGTTAATAATTGCCAATTATTCTCTCATAAACTTGGCTTTTCATCCAGTAGAATGCTTTTTCAATCTCCAAACTCGTGCATTTGAACAACATCACACTACCACACTCCTCAAGATCGTGCAATTTGGAATATTATAAGATCAGCCCAGCAGACATGAGAACTCATAAGATAACCTATACCCAATTATATTTAAAAGCAGATACATGTATCCATTTAAGTGCATAGATAATCCACACAAAAAAAAGGAATCAAATTGTGTCCCAAAAAAATGACCATCCAAGAAACGTTGTAAAATATGTCGCAAACTTTTTGGACCCAGCATGTAATTGATTTGTGACACGAATTACGACACATTATTTGCAACAATTGATTGTTGTCGCAAAATGTGCCGCAAAATTTTATAAATAGAATTTTATTAATTAATTTTTGGGAAAATTATTTTTTAGTCCCTGAAAGTTTTCAAACATCCCTAAAAGTCCCTCTAACATTTGAATTTGACAAACAGTCCCTCCTTTTTTATTTTACGGACGGATTGGTCCTCGGTCAGAATTCCGTCGATGAACTTCATCCAAAAATTCCATTTTTTTGCCCCTGCTATTTGGAGGGAAAAGTCGGGCGCTCGGTCTTGTCAACTTTTTGGAAAAAATAGATACGGTTGTCGGGCTTTGAACTTTACATGGTTCTTTCAACCCAAGCTGCCTTCTTCTTCTTCTTCCATCATCCTTTTTGTTGGGTTTTTTTTTGTTTCCATCTACATAAGATAGATAGATTTGTCTCTTCCCCATTGTTCTAGTTTTATTTTGCACTCTTGTACTTTGAATATTTCTTCACCCGGAAGACAATTCATGTGAGCATCTCCACACTTGTTTTGGTTTTATTTTTTGTGGTCATGCAATTGTTGACCATGCTTTCTTCATTCAGGCAGCCAATAGATACCTTTTGCGCAGTTGCTAGGTATAGGGGGGAGGGTCGAGTCCTCCAGTTCATAGTGTCGACTCCTTGGGAGTCAATTCTAGATGAGATATGTCAAAGATGGGGGCTTGACATTAGCACTGTGAAAGTGAAGTTTGTCACACCCGATGCAAACCGAACTATTTGTCCCATTGATTCTGAAATTGACTTCAAGCGTATGTGCCAAATATATCAAATACTAAATAGCGCTGATGTTGACCTTATTGTTGATGCAGATGCAAATGCTGTAGACATGCCATCGTGTTCCTCACTCCCGTCGTAAATATCCTTTCTTTGCTTGATGTGTACTCATTTTATTTCATTCTTCTGGAGATATCATTTACCATTATCCATTTCAACTTATATTTGTCCGTTACTACTTAAAAGTTTTTATTTTCGCTTAATATTAACCGATATCGCTTAAAGGCTGCTTAAATGGAAGCGCGCACTTTACATGCGAGAGTCATGGGGTTTGGTCCCCCTCATATCCAACCATTATTTTAATTTTTTTTATTATTGTTTTTAATTTTTAATTCAACAAAACCCTTCTTTTGAATGAACATTATATATATATATATATATTTCCGCTTACTTTCCCCGTTTACGCTTAATAATTTATGTTTACGCTTAATATTATCTGATATCTCTTAAACTATTTTCTTCATCCGCTTAAGATTATACTTTTGCGCTTAAACTTATCCGAGTTTTGCTTAAACATTTACGATCTCGCTTAAAATTCTTTGATTTCGTGTAAAAGTTTTTGTTTAAAGCTGTTTGATTGCGCACAATTGTTGACCATGCTTTCACTTACACTTATTCGATTTGTACACTACAGCGAATCATTTTCGGTGAGTATGTCACTCAATAAGGGCACATTTCCACCCCATCAACAACCTTCGGGGGTTCTTGCCATCCGGCCTTCGTCAGAAAATCATGAGATTGTTTCAATGGAAGTCAGTGATCAGTTTCCTGACAGTGAACATTTTAAGGATGCACTTAGAAATTTTGCTATCAAACGCAATTTTAACTTTACATTCATCAAGAATGATAAACAGAGAGTGAATGTCAAGTGCGCTGTTGAAGGTTGTGAATGGCGTGTCCATGCGTCCATGGAAGGTAACCACGAGACGTTTAGGATCAAGACGATGTATCCCACACACACATGTGGTGGCGGTATTTGCAAATCCTCACATTCCAAGGCATCAAAAAAATGGGTGAGTGCACGTGTCATACAAAAGCTGAAGGACCGTCCCCTATATAGGGCTATTGACATTCAGCGTGATATGTTGCGAGACCACGGTGTCTATTTATCCTATAAACAATCTTGGCTAGGGAAAGAGGTCGCGAAGGAGGTTCTCCATGAGAGTGAGGTGGCTAGCTATGATTTATTGATGTGGTACATGAAGAAGGTATTAGTAACACACCCTTGTAGCGTTACGATAGTAGAGAATGATGGTTCCCGTTTCAAACGTGCATTTTTTGCCTTCAAAGCATGTGTCATTGGTTTCAAGACCGGATGTAGGCCATTGCTATACCTGGATGGAACTCACTTTCTCGGTAAGTACGGGGCACTTTGTTAGGCGCAACAGGAAAAGATGGGAACGATGGTTTCTTTCATGTAGCATTTGCAATTGTAGATAATGAAATGGATGCGAACTGGATGTGGTTCTTGTCAAAGCTTGGAGATACTATATACGATGATGACGAATATGTGAAAATTATTACATTTATATCTGATAGGTCCAAGGGCCTTATCAATGTTGTCGCGAAGGTATTCCCTTCCTCACCGCATGCATATTGTTTGCGCCACTTGGAAGCAAACTTCATGAAAGCAAATGTTAGACTTGGCAAGTCATTAAAAGAACGGTGTTGGTCTATATTTTTGAGAATTGCATTTTTCATGTGCTGAAAAAGAATTCGATGATGCTGTTGCCAATCTGTTAAACACATCGGCGGATGCACATCAATGGTTGATGCAGAAATCCGATCTGGCACACTGGGCGAACTACATGTTCAAAGGTGATAGATGGGGGGAGATGTACTCAAACGTGTCAGAGTCATTTAATGCATGGATAAAAGAGGCACGCCATCTCCCTGTCACAAACATGGTAGACTCAATAAGGTACATACCATTTCGCGTAACTTTATTTGTTACCGCTTAAATTTATTTGTTACCAATTGAGTTTCAATTATTTCGCTTAATATTAATTGTTTCTTCTTAATATCAATCGTTTCTGATTACATTATATTTTTTATGCTTACGTTTAAATTGTTTCACGTAAGTTTACTTGTTACCACTTAATATTATGATTTATCGCTTAAATTACATAGTTTACAATTAAATTATAATGTTTCTGCTTAAGTATCAAATATTTCGCTTAATTTTAATTGTTACCGCTTAAGTATCAATTTTTACAATTAAAATTTAGTGTTTCCGATTAAGTTTTAATATTTCCGCTTATTATTTCATGACTTGTCTTTTGTACGAAGGTTTAAGCTGATGGGCATGTTGTGTCATCGACGTGAACAATCTCAAAGATGGGAGAGACGTATATGTCCTGTCATTCATCGAAAGATTGAGGAACTTGTTGAAGAGTCTCGTAACCTACTGGTCGGCCGTTCCGACGGTGACCATTTTGAAGTGGTTGACCAAAAGAACTACTGCATCAGTTTGAACGCTCGGACATGCTCATGTCGTAGGTGGCAGGTGTATGGCATTCCATGCAAACATGCATGTGCGGCAATACTGCAGACAGACACAAATATTCATCGATATATCGTTGACTACTTCACGGTGGACTCTTACCGACAAGCATATGCAGAAGCCATATTTCCAGTACCAGATAATGACAAACCAGATGATATCAACCGCGAACTACTTGTGCGCCCTCCAATCACCAAGAAGCCAGTTGGTCGGCTAAGACGGAAGCGTCTAGGGTCACAACCATCAAGCGTTCATGAATTACGATGCAGCCGTTGCCATGATGCTGGTCATAATAGTAGATCCTGTAATGTATCGATAGCTGACTGACTACATGATGTTATGTACATGTAGCTTGCCACAGCAAAAGCGGTATGTTTTAATTTTAAGTGAAAACAATAAAGTTTAACTAGTATGAACCAAATTTAAGCAGTATTACCAAAATTTAATTGCTGCATGAACAAAATTTAAGTAGTATTAGCTATGTTTAAGCAGTATGAATTAATTTTAACTAAGAACGATTCTTTTTAAGTAGACAAGCATATTCGAGCATGACGAACAAGCATATTAATAGTGATATGCAAATAAGTATCTTTCCAGAACTCAAAATAGGAAAAAAGTCAAGTTAATGAGAATGTATTGTTAAACATATCCTAACAGTTCTTTCATTGTCCGGAAGTTCGGCGACCACGGGCGATGCCATCCATCAATATGCGTGGAGTAAAACGTAGGCGCAAGTGTGGAATGTCCGTCTGGGGAAGTTTTAGTTTCTCGCCAGCGAGTATTTGCTCTATGAAGCGCATGACATAGACTGGACAATCGACTGTACTCGGCTTTTACCGCGGGTAATTCTGTTCGTGTCTAAGAGGGTAGGCTTCGGCTGCGTTATCACCAAATTCAATTGCTAAACATCTATCAAATAGCTCCCGCTGTCAACAAAACATGCATCGGTCAATCCAAACGGTGACAAAAATAGAAACAATTTAAATGAATGAAAGCATTGTTTACCATGTGGATGGCATCTTGATCATATTCCAGACTGACAGACGAGGAATAATGAATATATTCCTTCTTCACTTTATCGAGTATGAGGAGATGGAAGTGACCATGAAGTATAATAGGCATCAAGATGACGTCGATATCTGCAAACCGGCGTACAACATCCACCATCATTAGCAATGACTCTTCTCCTGTGTGCTCTGTTGAGGACATCAAAAGAGCAAGTGGTCGGGTGATTGCTGCGCGTACTTTGTAAGGGTACGGTTCGCTATTCATCTGTTCCATGATTATCAATACATATACGTCCATGACATCATCAGCGACCATTTCCTTCCCTTCCAATAGAGAGTAGACACGCGCCCGAGTGGTGTATTGACAAGGTCCCCTTGCTTATATCCCGTAAGTGCACGGGCTTATCGAAGTAATAATCCTGGCTGAGCGGGGTCGAATCCACAGGGAGTAGGGATTGAAAATACTTAATTTGATTCTTAGCTATGTGGAATATCAATAGTGATAAGTGTGAAATTGATTCAATTCTCAACAATAAAAACAACAAGTGAAAGAGCAAAAGTAAGAAGAGGGTAAGGCAATCGATAAAGAATGGGGTACTCAGATAATGCTTCACCTAGGATGATCACTTCAAGTGCAAGAACTCTCTATTGTGCTCCCTAATCAATGCAATGGTGAGTCGTGGAAATCCTTACAAACATAGTCCCAAATCTAAGGTCAACTATGCCTAACTCTATACATGTCCCGGAGGAGAAATCGAACAATCTCAACACCTCGCACTCGCATAGAGTTGAAATGAGCTCTAGGGATTCCAAGTGATAAATCTCTTCCTAAATATAGACCTACCCCTTTGGTCCAGATGGAAGGTCCCTAGCCACAATTAAGCCCTAGATACTAAGATCCTCTCAACGCTTCACTCCATTGCACGCCAACTAGGCCCCAGCGGAGGTTCATCCCTTAGACCATTCACTCCATTATGGCTGCAAAGAACTTGAGGAACGGAGGTAGAATCTATCCTGTACCTCTCGACTCACCCTCTCAACCCTCTCCAACCTAGCTTTGTCTAACGCTAGTGGTGTGTCACTCACTCACAAGGTTACCAACAAGAACTCTCAACCCTAGTGTCACTCTAGGGGAAATGTTCATACAATCAAGCATTCAAGGTTGGAACTCACAATAAACATCAATTTATTGAAAGCATAATAAAGAAGTTCAATGAAACGAATACATCCTAGGGTTCACAATCATCCCAGTACCCACTAGGGTTTAGCTCTCCATGGAGCTTAATACAATCAAAGAAATTGAATGTAAAAGCAATGAATCCATAAAGAAACCCCCTCGATGGTCGTGGTCGATGGTCTTGTGGAGAGTCCTCTACTCGTCAGTCCAAAGATTCCTTCATCCGGTATAGGATACGCCCGATCGAAGCTCCCCTACCAACCTTCTTCCTAATGGAATCACGATGTCGGAGCCATAGAACTTCCCCAAAACCTTGGCCAATACCCCTCGAAACCCTAGCCAAGTCCTCTCACAAGTTGGGGAAAAGATGGAGAAAAGAATACCAAAATCAGGGCTGAATCGGCTTTAAATAGGGCTGGAATGGGGCAACTCCACGGGCGTGGACAATACACGCGCTCGTCGTGGAATTTCCACACGGTCGGATAATTTCCACACGCCTGGTGTGGATTCTCTGCTTCTGCATGTCGCTGACGTGAACGAGAATCGCTACATCAATTCTCAACAATAAAAACAACAAGTGAAAGAGCAAAAAGTAAGAAGAGGGTAAGGCAATCGATAAAGAATGGGGTACTCAGATAATGCTTCACCTAGGATGATCACTTCAAGTGCAAGAACTCTCTATTGTGCTTCCTAATCAATGCAATGGTGAGTCGTGGAAATCCTTACAAACATAGTCCCAAATCTAAGGTCAACTATGCCTAACTCTATACATGTCCCGGAGGAGAAATCGAACAATCTCAACACCTCGCACTTGCATAGAGTTGAAATGAGCTCTAGGGATTCCAAGTGATAAATCTCTTCCTAAATATAGACCTACCCCTTTGGTACAGATGGAAGGTCCCTAGCCACAATTAAGCCATAGATACTAAGATCCTCTCAACGCTTCACTCCATTGCACGCCAACTAAGCCCCAGCGGTGGTTCATCCCTTAGACCATTCACTCCATTATGGCTACAAAGAACTCGAGGAACGGAGTTAGAATCTATCCTGTACCTCTCGACTCACCCTCTCAACCCTCTCCAACCTAGCTTTGTCTAACGCTAGTGGTGTGTCACTCACTCACAAGGTTACCAACAAGAACTCTCAACCCTAGTGTCACTCTAGGGGAAATGTTTATACAATCAAGCATTCAAGGTTGGAACTCACAATAAACATCAATTTATTGAAAGCATAATAAAGAAGTTCAATGAAATGAATACATCCTAGGGTTCACAATCATCCAAGTACCCACTAGGGGTTTAGCTCTCCATGGAGCTTAATACAATCAAAGAAATCAAATGTAAAAACAATGAATCCATAAAGAAACCCCCTCGATGGTCGTGTTGATGGTCTTGTGGAGAGTCCTCTACTCGTCGTCCAAAGATTCCTTCGTCCGGTATAGGATATGCCTCGATCAAAGCTCCCCTACCAACCTTCTTCCTAATGGAATCACGATGTCTTAGCCGTAGAACTTCCCCAAAACCTTGGCCAATACCCCTCGAAACCCTAGCCGAAGTCCTCTCACAAGTTGGGGAAAAGATGGAGAAAAGAATACCAAAATTGGGGCTGAATCGGCTTTAAATAGGGCTAGAATCGGGCAACTCCATGGGCGTGGACAATACACGCGCCCGTGCGGAATTTCCACACGGCCGTGGATAATTTCCACACGCCCGTGTGGATTCTCTGTTCTGCGATTTTTCGGCCTACGTGAGCGAATGCGCTACATCAATTTCTACGATGCTCGCTACGGTCTTCGACACGGTTAACTTCCCAATTCCATACTTTCATCGGGGTAACGCAAAGCGGGCACACATTCACGTCGTGAATCACTTGCTTCTTCAATGATGTACATGTTGGCGGGGCTCTTGTTCTTATATGCATAAGTCGGAATGCTCGGCGTGAGCGCCTTTTGTGCCCCTCCAAATAGATGTGCTCACTCGAATGCGAGGAGGTTGGCACACACTCTAGCATCTCACACCTGACCTATGTCTTCGCGTTTGAACCTTAACAAGATCTCCTCCAAAATAGGTGCATTATGATCCACATTGGCCCATTTCCTTCATACTCGGCCTCACAACCCTACCTGCGTAAAAGTAGCATAAAAACACACATATTAATGTAAAAACCCGAGGAAAGTAATGCTCAACATAAGGAATGAACGCTTCGCATTCATATCGCACAAGCACTTATCATGTATGACACATCAATCTTCCAGACATAAGTCCTACCAGATCAAAGCACGCAAAATTGAGCGAAACATTGTAAATTAAGCAGAAATGTTTTAACTTAAGTGGAAACATTTATATTTAAGTGGAAAATATTGAAACTTAAGTGCAAACATTAAAATTTATGCGAAAAAGGGTAAATTTAATTGGAATAAATAAAACGTAAGCGTTAAGCATTAAAATTAAGTGTAAACATTAAAACTTAAGTGACGACAGTAAAAGTAAAAAAACAGGATGCTTACATGTCCATCAGACAGTTTAGGAAGTGGTTGATTGTCAGTTGTTCGACTTTATTTAATCTCATAAATCTGGCAGGACGTTTGTTCCGTGGTGCCCTAAAAGTCTTAGTAACTTGTTCGGTCGGTACCACTGCCTGTTCATCAATTGATGCCGTGTCCGGTATTGGTTTTGGGATGACAACTGATGCTTCATCAGTAGTGTCAGTTGATGGTTTCGCACTTGTCGACGGAGACGGTTTTGGATTCGGGGAGTCAGTGTGGATGTCCTCCACGTTCGGTACTTCATCATGAGTTGGTGGGTCAGTGTGGATATCCTCCACGTTTCCTAACTTCTCATCTGAAAGAAGGGGCGGATCATTTCTCAAGGATGTTAGTGATTCAATTATAGAGACCACGCGACATTTTTTTGCCCTACATCGTGGGTGTCATACGGGTGAGATAGCTCGCGGTTCGGAGAAGGAAGGAAATGGACAAGATGGCACCGGTCCGGATTGGGAATGGAAGGGGGATGGTGGCGCGGGTCCGGATGGGGAGGGGATTGGGGAAGATGGTGTGGGTCCGGAGGATGAAGGGATTTGTAATGACGGATCGGGTGCGGAGGGGGAAGGGGGTGGGGATAGTGGCTTGGTTGCGGAGGAGGGAGGGAGTGGGGATGATGAGACGAAAACGGGTGGGGATGGCGCGGCAGGTGCAGATGGGGAAGCGGGTGGGGATTGCTTGGCTGGTGCGGAGAGGGAAGGGGCGTGGGGATGGTGTCTGTGGGTCCGTCGGGACGAAGTCGGGTGAAGAGGGAGTTGAGTTTGTCTTGACTTTGCCCTTTGGGGCAATTTTTGGAGGCCGTTCTTCTGGTCGGTAATCGGCTTGCGAAATCGCAGACCTTGTAGATCACCTTGTAACTGGCTTCAGAGGAGCATCAACAGAATCGTTAGATGCGAAATGAGGTAATGGTTGTCTTCACCTATTGGCAACCTTCTTCACTCGAGTTCCCTTGCTGGGCGCTTGTTTCGGTGGCAAATCCTTGGTGTCGTCAGCTATCGGTGCGACATTGGAAGGGCCACACCCTCAATTACTTCAACTCGGTTTTGAAAGTCCTACCTGAGTCTCGGCCAACTTCTCAAAAACCTTTTCGATAAAGCGTAACCCAATGTCTTCATCAATTACCCCCCTCGGTGGATTAACAGAAACAAAACCACGTCGACCCCGACGTGATGGGCTCCTTGGTGGTGAGGGAGACCGTCCACGTTTCCCTCTGGATTTCTCCACAGATTTTGTGCCAGGACGTATTGTGCTAACCACTTGTTCTCCATGGTGTCTTGTCCTAACGAAAGCTTCTTCTTCGGCGTTAGCCGGGGCGAGGGCGGAAAACTGTAATGTGGGAATGACATACAGTCAAGGTAAGCAATGATACTCAAACGAAAAACTTACAACAACAATCAAAAATTAATTCTTAATCGGAACCTTAAAATATTAAGTCTTAACTACATATTTTAACCGTAAACACTAAATATTTAAGCGAAAAAGTATAATTTTTAAGTGTAAAACCTAAAAGTTAACGGAAAACATTATTTTTAAAGTGAGAAAAAGAAAACTTAAGCGAAAACTAAATATTTTAAGTGTAAACTAAAACTTTAAATCAGAAACGAATATTATTAAGCGGACACTAAATAAGTTAAGCGTGAACTAAATACCTCTTTCCCCTCGACTGATGATAGCAATGAACCGATGGATGCTTGCTTGTTAAAACTGTTAACCCCGTAACACAGGATCCGGGGAGTCTTACCAAATCGCACCTTCTTGCCGGTGCCAGTTACTTCGTAGAACCAAATATTTAGAGCGACAACACATCCTCGCAAGTAGCCAATGTTTGTCTTCTCACCGGAGCATCTTGCTTGAACTCTGGCGGCCATTTGCGGGACGTCATCCATAAGCCACTTATGTGTGGCTTGCACCCATGCATAGTGCCGTATTGCGGGAAGATCGTCTACATAGTCTACAAGCCAATTGGGAACAGAACATGATGAGTTCGGGAACAGCATGGTCCCCATGATGAATACCAATAATATCTTCACAAAGTTTTCTTCTTCTCCCCTCTTCCGGACTAGTGTGCTAAGAGTTTTTTTTATAACTTCCCTATGTCTTTCATAGCTTTTCGAGAAATTTTTTTTCTTCAAAATCTGAATATGGCTTTCTCTTTTTGAAAACCACTGTGTCCCCATCGCATCTGAGACCAAGAATAATGGATACAACTTCTGGACTAAACGTCAACAAGCTCTCACCAATTTTAAATTTTTGGGAGCGGTCATCATATCTCTGCAACAGAGCATCGAGCAATCCCCTCTCTTGTAGTATAGGTTCAGTTTCCATTAACGATGCGAAAGGAGTACTCCGGATGATTTCCAAATGTCTAGAACTCATGTTTTGTCTTAACTCAGCAATCGTTTCCGCTATAGAGGCCAAATAACACCTGCCGTTCACAAGGTTGGTTGCCATATGTCCAATACCTTCACCAAGAAGGATTAACGAACTATCAATAATATTTAAGCGGAAACTAGAAATTATAAGTGCAAACACATTATATAAATTAAAACAGTTTAATTTAAGGGGTAAACATCACAGGCAAAAAAAGCTAACGGTAAAACTAAAACCAAAAACGTTTATATACATCATCTTCCATTCGAGAAAGAACCTGAACTTTCCAAATTTAAGCCTGGATCATACACAACAAACAAAATTAAAAAACCTTCAATTACAAAACCCTAGAAACCCATAAGAGCGATGTAAACAAATGAACAATCTTTCATTAATACCTTCAGGTTCGCTGATTCAAGAGTATGGAGATGGTGTCAACGAAACAACAATGAAGAGCCGGGAAAGCTCTAGCAAACTTCTTCTCGATACCTTTAGTTGAACACAGGGCTTCAATGTGTGTAAGTCTTAGCATCTGAAGGGGCAAGTCTCAGAATGTGTTGAAGGGGCAACTGAGAGAAGGCGCGCACAGGAACCAATACTCCCCTCTCGGGATTCGTGGCCGCCTAACCCGCCACTTCCCAACGTGGAGAGAGAATGAAGCATTGATGTAACTTGCGGAACATTTCGGTCTTTTCTCCTCAAAAATCATGGTGTTAACAACCGGAAGGACCAAATAAACATGTGTACGGAAAAGGAGGGATGAACTGTGAATATTCAAACTAAAAGGGTGTTTCTGTGAATACCTTAACTTTGGAGGGATTTTGTGTTCATTTCCAGTTAATTTTTTAATATTTCATTATATTTATTTTAGCAATTAAATTATTTTCTAAGTATTTTATCATATTGTTTTAGAATTAAAATATGCTTGATTGGTAAATCAGGGATTATGGTTATATAGATGTTAACGAATGACGTATTTTTTTAATCATTAAAATATTATTTATTAGTGAAAATTTTTATCTTAAAAATATTTATTTACGACAATTCCTTTTATTACCAAATTAATAAAATTTTAATCATGGAATAAAACACAATCTAGTGCATAAGTAAAATAAATATAATTTTTTTAAAAAGTAAATAACTAAAATAGACACATAATTCAAATAACTCTTCAACAAGAGCAAAACGGAATTTTATTCGCATCCAGTACACTCATCACTGAAGCCCCTCCTCCAAAACAATTTCAGCAATTGACAGTAAATTATATTATCTTATATATATATATATATATAATTCAAGAAATGAATTTTGGTTGTAAATGAAACATGTATTAATTGATAAAGAGTGGAAAATAAAATATATTTTTTGAGAGCCAGACATCAATGAGGACCAACTTCATTGAGGACCAGAAGACAAAGGGTGGAGAGGTACCTTTTGAAAGAGCAAAGGAGGAAGCAAAGAAGTGTGCGTTCTTTGTTCGAGTGTGTATTGCAGCTTTCCTTCTTATCAATGTACTCTTGCGTTACTAGTTCAAAGCTTGTTATGATAGATGACTATGTGTTTTGACTGATGTTTGTATATGTTATTTATATGCAATTTAGTTACTATTGTTTATTTAATTAATTAAAATAAAAGAAATTTGCAATCAATTAATTAAAAAAAAAAACTTGTAATAGCCAACACATTTAATAACTATTGATTATTTATTTGATTAACAAAAAAATCAATTTTGCAATCATTTATAAATATTTTTTTCAAGATTTATAAATTACCATCCTCAAAAATATTTAAAATTTTAATTTTTCCAAAATAAATTTTAAAAAGCACAAAATATAATAAATAAAGAATAAAATTTACAAATAATGTTAAATTTTAAAAAAATAAAAAAACTCTCAATTATCTACTCAAATAATTTTCTTATTAGTCTTACATTATAAAAACAATGATGGAATTATAATGAAAGAAATGTATATATAATCATTTTATATATAATAGAATATATATACACATAATATAATTGTAATTTATATAATTAATAATTTACTTAAATATTTTGATTTTCCGCAAATAATTTACTTTTAATTATTATTATATTTATTAATATTTGACTTTCAAGAATATATAAATAAACTCAATATTATATAAAAAATAAATATTTATAGGAATTGATAAAAAAACCCTCAAATTTCTAAAGTCTCTTCCTCTCCTCACTCTTTTCTCTCTTTTCTCCAGCTCTTATACATTAGATTGGCGGCTCTTCCGACACATTTCGAGCTTCTCCGGTGTTGTCTACATCCTCCACCACCGTCCCCACCTTCGACTCCTCTCCCCTAGCAAACTGCTCCGCCACCACCAGTGCCGTAGTCCGGATAGAGCGTTGAGAACGAGAGATTGGAATGGGGAGCAACCGCGTCAAATCGGTGAAATTAAGGCAAACCTTAGTAGCGAACTAAGTAGGAAACATCGTGAGCTCTCGCAGCCATCTCCGCCGTGGCGTAAGTCCTAAGCCAACAATATAGTAGCTTATTTGTAAACCGAAGCTCTTTGAGATGAAGACTCATCACTTCCCATGCCTCGAGGACAACTACTCCTATATGTAAACCCTAATCCTCGTTTCTCTGAATTCTCAACTTCGATCTTTGCCGAACCCTAAGCTCGTTGATTTCCACCTTCTTGATTGCAGGATCGTTGATGAAGCAAACCCTAAATGCATTGCTGAGTGTTTAGGGTTTCTCTGTTGAAGATGTGATTAAAGATGGGCACTCGGGTGATGGTATGGAGAAGCAAGGTCTGCGAACATAAAGCATGGTGAAGAAAGGACTGGATGCTTGGTCTGGTGGAGTGATAGAAGTGGAGGACGGAGGTATGCAAGCACGGGTCCGCACCAAACCCAGGATGGTGTCGTCTGCGATGCTGGTAGTATTTTGACTAGTAAAAGTATGCTTAGTTATGTTAGTTAATATATTCTGACTAGCTCTTTGTATTTTGTGTTTTTTATTTGAGACACAATCTCTGGATGTTAGTGTCTGACCAATGGTAATGCAGCTTAAGTATGTGTGTAACCAATGAGACTGTATGGGGTGGCACTGACCAATGGGTGCGTAGGTTGCTGTTTGTTTGTCTGTATTACTTTTGATATATAATACTAGTAAGTGGGAGAAGTTTATTGGTTGGTCAAGCTTTCAATATTGTCTCTTTTTCTCATTGATATATTGACCAAGAAAACCCAGAACAAAGAAACCAAGACATTTTCACAAACACTTGAGATACTGCAGTGCATTTCAGCAAACACCATGGTATTCGCTGTGATTCAGTAGGTCAAAGCTTCAACAAAATGGTATCAGAGCTTGATGGCGACGAGCAGCACTCCGATAGCACCAGGGTCTTCTGTGACCCTCTCTTAGCCCTCGGTTCTGGTGTTCAAGGGGCCCCGAGTACGGCATGTAGAGTCTTTGGATGAAGATAGTCTTTAGGTCCCTGGAATTGTGGGATCTCGTGGAGAAGGGTGTAGCTGAGTTGAAAGACGAGGCTGTGGAAAGGGAGAACAAGAAACGGGATGCAAAGGCTCTCAGTATAATCCAACAAGTGGTTGATGGTCCGAATCTGGATAGAATATCGGAAGCTAAATCGACTCATGAGGTATGGTCAACTCTGAGGAAGCAGTGCTAGGGGACCTCCAAGGTGATAGCGGTGAGGATACAAGCTCTCTGGCAAGACTTCAAAACTCTCCAAATGAGAGATGATGAAGGGGTCCAGGAGTATGTCTCTCGGGTGGTCACCATCACGAACCAGATCAAGACGTTCAGTTACAAGCTGAAGGAACCAGAGGTTGTATCTAAAGTTCTTCAAAGTTTAGCACCAAAATTTGATTAGGTTGCAGTGGTAATAGAAGAGTCAAAGGAAATCGCAACACTCTCTCTTGATGACCTCTGTGGCACGTTACAGGCTCACGAGGTGAGAGTGAATCGTGTGGCTGGGAAGACAGGTGAAAAAGCTCCCTTTGTAAAGTCTGAATCTTCTAACTCATCTCACAACAAAGGAGGGAGCCCAGCAAGCTCTTGGGGAGATGGAAGAAGCCGCGGGAGATCATTCATCCTTGGGAGAGGAAGATCTTGGGGTGGCCGAGGAAGAGGTTTTGAAAACAAAAACCATATACAATGTTTTCACTATAAGAAATTTGATCACATGAAAGCTGAGTGCAGGATGAGGGAAAAACAACCAAATAAAGGAGCTAGTTTGGTAGCTGAATAAGATAATACTGGGAATTTGTTCATGGTGAGTAGCTCAAATGAAGTACAGACAAACCCAGTTTGGTTGGTTGATTTGGGGTGTTCAAATCACATGACGGGAGATAGACTGTTGTTCAGTGATCTTGATGAGTCTTTGATGATCTCTGTAATACTTGGGGATGACTAGGAAATGAAGGTTCATGTTGTAGGCACTGTGACAATCAACACACAGTCAGGAACTCAGAAGACACTTCATGGAGTTCAGTATGAGCCAGGGCTTACACATAATCTCCTGAGCGTGGGGCAGCTGCTAACCAAAGGATACTTGGTGATGTTTGAGAATGACCAATGCATCATCAACAATAGTCAAGAGAAGAAGCATACTATATTTATCATAAGGTCTAGGAATAATATGTTTCCATTAGATGTTGCAAAGATGGAATGTTTTTCAATGATTGTGAGGAGTTACATACAAGAAGAGGTGTGGCACATGTGGTTTGGCCATCTGAATTAAAAGAGTCTAATATCCCTAGCTCACAGAAGGATGGTAAAAGGGATGCCAGAACTTAAGCAGAAGTCACAATGTGAGGAATGTGTTTTGGCAAAAAAAGCAGGAACACATTTCCCAGTGGTGTGTCTCGAAGAGCAAGCTCGTGTCTTCAGCTCGTTCATATGGATCTTTATGGTCCTATGAGTGAGGATTCACTGGGAGGAAATAGGTACTTTTATTTACTTGTTGATGATTTTACCAGTTGGTGTTGGGTATTCTTCATTTGGAACAAGTTAGAGGCTTTTTGAGAGATTCAGAAGCTTCCAGGCACTCGTGGAAAGGCAAACTGGCTTAAAACTTAAAGTTGTGAGGCGTGACCGTAATGGAGAATTCTCCTCACATGAGTTTCAAGGCTATTATGACAAGCTAGGGATTAAGAGAGAATTCACTGCCCCTTAATCACCTCAGCAAAATGGGATGGTGGAGCGGAAGAACAGAACTATGGTGGAGATGGCTAGGGGTCTGCTCAAGAGTGGAGGATTGCCTGTCAAGTTCTAGGCAGAGGCTGCATCCACTACGGTGCATCTCATCAATCGATCTCCAACGCAAGCTCTAGATAAGAAGATCCCCTATGAAGCATGGCATGGAGTCAAACCAAATGTAAGTTATCTCAAAGTATTTAGTTCAGTTGCATTTGCTTTAATTCCATCATACATGCATCAAAAACTCTGTGACAAGTATGAGAGGTGTGTGTTTGTTGGGTACTACCCAGAGACCAAAGCTTACTAATTATACAATCCCATCACATGCAAGGCTATTGTGAGTAGGGATGTAGTATTTCATGAGGGGTCTCGGTGGAATTGGGATGCATACACTCAAGGAAATCCTGAAATCACAATTGAAGAACTATCAGAAGGTTCATGTGATGCACTAAATGATAATATAAGGAGTAGTACTGGTGAAGCAGCAAAGGGAGTTGAAGTGAGTTCAAGTGAAGATAGCTCTGTGTAGTGACAAGGAGATCAAGTAACTCAGATAGATGAGTCAAAATGCAAGGAAGACCCGATCAATGCAGGATATCTACAACAGTTATACTTTTGCCTTATGTGCTGGTGATCCAACTGAATTTGAAGATGCTGTGAAGCACAAGAAGTGGTAGGAGGCAATGAATGAAGAAATGACTTCAATTAAGAAGAACAACACTAGGGAAATTATGCAAGCTGCCACCAAGAAAACAAGTAGTGGGTCTGAAGTGGACATATAAGTCCAAAGTCAATGCTCAAGGCCAAATTGTGAAGCCAAAAGCCAGACTAGTTGCGGAAGGATACTCGCAATAGTACAGGGTGGACTATGAAGAGGTTTTCTCACCAGTTGTTCGATTGGAGACGGTGAGGTTATTGCTTGCACTAGCAGCACATGCAGGGTGACCAGTGTTTCATTTTAATGTTAAATCCACATTCTTGAATGGAGATATTAAAGAGGAAGTATATGTAGTATAGCCTAAGGGTATGTAGTTGAAGGAAGTGAAGATCATGTCTATAGATTGAAGAAAGCTCTCTACGGATTGAAGCAGGCCCACCGCGCATGGTACAGTAGAATAGACTAGCATTTTAGAGACCATGGCTTCTTCAGGAGTGAGTGTGAGCATACACTCTATAGAAAAGAACATTCAAATAGTGAGAGTCTATTGTTGAGTATATATGTGGATGATATAATATATACAAGCTCGTCAAGTTATCTCATTGATCAATTCAAGTCAGAAATGAAGAAGAGTTTTGAAATGTCAAACTTAGGAGAGCTAAATTACTTTCTCGGGCTTGAAGTCAATCAAGAACCAGATGGAATTTTTATTAAACAAAAGAATTACATTGAGAACTTGTTACAACAGCTCAATATGAAGAACTTCAAGTCAATTACAACTCCAATGGGAGTGGTAGTGAGATCACAAGGAAATTCAGATGTTGAGTTTGCAGATCCAAGGAAGTATAGAAGAATAATTAGGAAACTCTTATACCTCTCACACTCTTGACTTGACATCTATTACTCGGTGAACTACTTATCAAGATACATGAATTGTCCGAGTAATGATCACTTCTCAGTAGCAAAGCAAGTAGTGAGGTACCTTGCTGGAACAAAAGATTTTGGGCTCTGGTACTTTTGAGGTGATGAGGGGGTGTTGCAAGAATACTCGGACAGTGATTGGGGAGGCTCTCTGTCAGATCGAAAGAGCACGTCTGGTATGTTATTTTGCTTGGGTCAAAGCATAGTATCATGGAGCCCAAAGAAGCTGGAAATCATTGCTCTATCTACAACAGAGGCAGAATACATGGCATCAATGTCAACTGCATGTCAAGTAGTCTGGTTCAGGAGAATTCTTCATGAATATAGGCATGTAATAAATAAAGCTACTCGGCTTTGGTGTGATAATCAATCGTCAATCGCAGTGGCAAAGAATCCGGCACACCATGGAAGGACCAAGCACATTGACTTGTGGTACCATTTCATCAAAGGCCTGGTTTCTGATAATGTTGTCCCTTTCCATCACTGCATCCGAGAAGCATGTGACAATGAGAAACTTGATTGGAATGTGCACACTTCAATCAAGGAGGGGGGTGTTCAAGATGTGATTGAAGATGGGCACCTGGGTGATGGTATGGAGAAGCAAGGTCTGCGAACATAAAGCATGGTGAAGAAAAGACTGGATGTTTGGTCTGGTGGAGTGATAGAAGCGGAGGACGGAGGTGTGCAAGCACGGGTCCGCACCAAACCCAGGATGGTGTCATCTGCGAAGTTGGTAGTATTTTGACTAGTAAAATTATGCTTAGTTAAGTTAGTTAATGTATTCTGACTGACTCTTTGTATTTTGTGTTTTTTAGTTGAGACACAATCTATGGATGTTAGTATCTGACCAATGCTGATGCAACTTAAGTATGTGTGTAACCAATAAGACTGTATGGGGTGGCACTAACCGATGGATGCGTAGGTTGCTGTTTTTTTGTCTATATTACTTTTGATATATAATACTAGTAAGTGGGAGAAGTTGATTGGTTGGTAAAGCTTTCAATATTGTCTCTCCTTCTCATTTATATATTGACCAGGAAAACCCAGAACAAAGAAACCCAGACATTTTCACAAACACTTGAGATATTGCTGTGTATTTCATCAAACACCTTGTTCTTCTCTGTGATTTAGCAGGTCAAAGCTTCAACATTCTCCTCTCTTGCATTGCTGACATTTCTTCCTCTTTCTCTGACTCCATCTGGGCTGAAACTAGAAACAAACCCTAAACACATTACTTAGTATGAGGGAAGAAGACGGAGAGGTCAGTCCAGTATTTCTTTTCATTATTTTTCGATCATTATTTTTAGAAAATGCTTTATTTAAACTTGGATTCCTACTCTTTTGCATGTACTACTTCATTCTGAGACTATTTCGTCTGATGCTGTCTTTCCTTCGAAATTCTTACATGAAACGATCTGAAAAGTTCTTCAACTCTTGGACTAAAAGCTTGAAAAGTTCAATTCCGTTTTTATTATCAGTTTATTTTTGAGTTTTCCAATGGTTTTATTTTATTGAGAGGGCATCTATTTTTATCAAACTTTTCATATGAAAGTCGGTTTATGTCAAACATTTTCAATGCCTTTAAAAGTTTAGTGAATTTTCAATCTTAAAATTCATAAGTGCATTTTGATCTTGCAATTCCATATTTTGATGAATTTTGGCAATGGATTTGTGATAGAATGGCGATCCTTTGAGCGGCCACTAGCTCCGAAAAAGAGAGAGAATATAAGATAGAGGAAGAGAGAGAGAGAGAGAGAGAGAGAGAGAGAGAGAGAGAGAGAGAAATGAGAGAAGATCAGTCAAATTCTTCCATGTTTTCTTCATATTATAATATAGCTCCTTATATAGCCACGTACATCACTATTTTTGTATGCATGCATGATTTAAGGGATTCCATGCATGATTTAAGGGATATCACTATTCTCTTTGATATGAGCACTAACACTCCTTAATTTACTCCTCTTGCTTCTTTAGTTGTAAACAAAGGTGTCATCCATCCATCTTGTTGGGCGTCTTGTCCGAGTTGATCGCTGAGAAAGTTCTATGGCAGGATAATCCGGCATAACATCCGCTCCCTCATCGGAAACCACCTTGTCCTCAAGGTGTAAATCTGGAAAATGAGCGGCGATGTTGGCAGTTGGTTCCCATGTAGCATTCACTGGGCCACCGTCACTTCATTAGACCAGTACTTGTTGTTCGGCATTGCTATTGCACAACACAGTATGGAGCCCACAGAGGGCCACTAGTGTTGAGAGTGGTTTTCCATCTATGAATTATGCTGGCAAAGCTGGTAGTGACTCCATTATATCACCTTGGTATGATTTGAGCAAAGATACATGAAAAACTGGGTGCAATTTGCCATGGTTTGGTAGTTGTAAATGGTATGCCACTTTGCCCACTTGTTTCAGCACTTTAAATGGACCATAGTACCACTGTGAGAGTTTTTGAGTTTGCTGATGTGCCAACAAATGTTGCCGATATGGTTGCAATTTAAGTAGGACAAGATCGCCGCAATTGAATTCAAGTTCTCGGCGTTTGTTCTGTGTGCATTATAGCATCCTATGTTGTGCCTACTTAATGTTAAGTTTCAATTATTACAATAGAGTGTCCCTATCATGTAAGAGATCTTCTAAGGCTTGAACTTTGGCTGTGTCTTTTTGGTATGGCGGAATGGTGGGGGGAAGTCAACCATATAAGGCCTGAAATGGTGTCATCTTGATACTCTCGTGGAATGTTGTGTTGATGCAGAATTCAGCCCAATGCAAGTAGGAATGCCATTTTGCTGGTCGAGAGTGTGTGAAAGGCTCGCAAATATTGTTCGACCCTACGATTGACAACCTCGGTCTGGCCCTCCGTTTGTGGATGATATGTTGTACTACGCTTTAGAGTGGTGCTGCTAAGCATGAATAATTCAGACCAGAAGTTGCTCATGAAGATAGGGTCACGGTCGGAAACAATCAAGGCCAAAAAACCATGGAGCTTTACCACGATGTTGATAAAAACACATGCGGCCTTGGGGCATCAAAGTGGTCTGGTAGAGCACCAAAGTGAGAGAATTTTGTCAACCTATCTACGACCGTCATAATTACCTAGTACCCGCGAGACGGAGGCAACCCGGTAATGAAATCCATTTTGACATGCTCCCAAACCATGGTCAGAATAGGCAATGGTTGCAATAGACTGGACGGGGGCTGTGTAGAGTACTTGGTTATTTGACAAATATTCCATGATGCCACAAAGTTTTCGATATCCTTCCTCATGCCGGTCCAATAAAATTTGCCGCAAGATGGGTTAGCGTTCGTTTTACACCATTGTGGCCTGCCATTGGGGTCGCATGAAATTCATGTAGGAGATGTCCTTTGAGTGGTGAAAGGGAGCTAATGTAGAACCGGTTATTGTATAAGACAAACCCATCCTTGATTTATAGATTTGGTGGTGCCTTTCTCTCTGAAATCTAAAGATGGAGTTGTTGTAGATCAGGCTGGGAGTTATTTTCTTCATAAAGCTCATGTAGTAGTGTAGGAATTGGTTGAGCATAAGTCATGAACATGTTTCCTTCTTATACAATTGGTTCTTCTTATCATGATAGAGCATCAGCCACCTTGTTTGCTTCCCCAAGTTTATATTCTATTGTAAACTGGTATCCCATCATTTTACGGACATATTGTTGTTACTCAGGTGTCTGGATGAGTTGTTGCAACAACTCCTTAAGACTTTGTTGATCTGTTTCGGATGACAAAGGGTCAGCCCAAAAGATATTGTCTCCACTTATGTATGGCCTCAACAATGGCATAAAGCTCGCGGTGGTATGTTAAGGCTGCTTGCATTCTTGGTGCCAATTTTCTGCTAAAAAAGGCTATGGATTGCTTCTCTTGCATGAGTGTAGCTCCTATTCCAAAGTGTGGATGCATTAGTTTCTACCACAAATGGTGTTGGTGAAATCAGGAAGCCGAAGTACAGGGGTGGTGGACATTGTGTGCTTGAGAGTGCAGAATGCTTGTTCAGCTGCTTCCGACCATTGGAATGAATCTTTCTTCAAGTGCTCGGTAAGTGGCGCTACAAGATAGGCATAGTTTTTAATGAACCGTCAATAGTAATAGGTGAGACCCAAGAACCCACGCAGGAATTTTTAGCTCGACGGTTGCGGCCATTGTTGCATTGCGATGACTTTCTCCGGATCGACGTGGATGTCGCGTTCGGATATGATAAGCCCAAGATAGCCGATGGATGTTCTACAAAAAGAATATTTAGTGAGCTTGACATATAAAACATGTTTTTCCAATCTCTCAAGGATGAGGTGTAAGTGTTGGACATGCAACTCCAACGTTGAACTGTATACAAGGATATCGTCAAAGAAAACTATGACGAATTTCCTTAGGTAAGGTCCCAATATGAGATTCACCATAGCTTGGAATGTGGACGGAGCATTTGACAATCCAAACGGCATAACAAGAAATTCATAGTGGCCCTCATGAGTTCAGAAAGACATTTTGTAGATGTCTTTTTCATGCATCCAAAGCTGATGATATCCAGCGCGCAAATCCAATTTGGAGAAGCATATGGCCTTGCCGAGTTCATTAAAGAGTTCATCAACTATTGGAATGGGATAATGGTCATGAATTGTGACTTTGTTTAATGCTCGATAATCAACGCAAAAGCGATATGAGCCATCCTTTTTGTTGACTAGAAGCACTGGAGAAGAAAATGGGCTATTGCTCAGTTGTATGATTCCTTGTTCTAACATTTCGCGGACCATCTTCTCGATTACTACCTTCTGAATGTGGGGATACCGGTAAGGTCGGACGTTAACAAGTTTAGTTCCAGGTGTGAGATGGATTCTGTGGTCAAATAGTTATCGAGGTGGGAGTCCTTTTTGATGAATGAAAGAATTGTGCTTTCTGGTGTAGTACCTCCAATATTTAGATGTGGAATATCTTCAGGAAAGTGCAGTTTCTGACTCTGTAGTAGGTGAGTCTTCCGAAAGATGGAACAGTTCATATCAATCATACACCTCTTGAGCTTGAAATAAGGCGCATAAATGATTGAAGGAGATTTTTATAGCTTGTATGGAGTGATCACCATGTAAGAAAATTTTTTGTCCATTCCAGCAAAATTCCATGTTCAGATTGGCATAGTCATGAGCAACTTTGCTGATTACTTGAAGCCATTCCACGCCAAGCACAATATCTGGCCCATGAATAGGTAGCACATAAAGATCTATTGAGAATTTGTTTCTAAAGTTCCAAAGGTGTATTATGGCAATATTGGTGGCATGGCAAGGAATCTCCATTACCGATGTATACCCGAAATGGTTGCACTAAAGTTGTTGGTAGGTGTAACTTTTCTGCTAGTGCTAGTTTGATAAAGTTATGAGTAATACCTCCATCGATTAATACCTGCACCGAATATCCAAGGATAGTGCCCATAAAGGGAGAGAGCGAGGATTTCCCAGCCTCGCCATAGAATTGAGACTTGAAATATCACCCGAGACGACCGTGTCTTCTACTTCATCTTGAACGGTCAGGATTGGATCATTTGGGCTCATTATCCGAGCCAAACAACATAAGGAAACGACATTTATGATTGGCAGACCATTTTTTATCACACTTATAACAAAGACCTTACTCTCTTTTTGCTTGCATTTCAGTTGGTGAAAGTTTCATGATGGGTAATGATGGTTGGAAATATTTGGGTTGTTGCTGGAGTGGTGGGTTGTGTGGCATTGGTTTGGGTGGGTTGGTTGTATTGTATATGGGTGGTTGTGAGTTATGAATGGAAGGACCATAACGTGGCTTCCATTTTGGAGGTTGGCGAGAAGAACTGTGAAACTCCTCTTGCATTTCTATATATTTGGCTTCACATTCAAGAGCTAATGCAAAAGCATCTGCTAGTGTTAAGGGTTTGGACATTTGAACCTCTCTGCGCAACCAAGGTTTCAGACCTTGGACGAACATGGAGATAAGCACTGATTCTAGAATGCCAGTTACCTTGTTTAATAATTTTTCATAGTCAGCTTGATAGGAGGCTATGGTTGTCACCTGGTGCATTTTTTATAGTTGTCCGGTGAAATCGGAAAAGTATGATGGATCAAAATGAAGCTTAACCTGCTCGATGAATTCTATCCATGAGCGCAATAAATTGTTATTTTTCATCCAGTGAAACCACTCAGAAGCCTCTCCGTCAACCATGAAGGAAACCAATTGGAGTCGCTGTTCGTGCGGAGTGCGGTAAAAATCAAAATATTCTTGTACTTGGATGAGCCACCCATTGGGGTTGGATCCGGTAAACTTTGGAGGATCTAATTTGATTCTTTGAATTTGCATGTGGGTCTACATCGGGGTTTTCCGTTGAATCACTGACTTGTGTGGTTTGTGATGGTGGTGCCGGTAATGGCCCGAGGAAGGTTAAGGTTGTCACAGATGGGACAGACATGAGCTTTCAAGCTTACTACGGTTTGTGATAACTGCTGAAGAGTTTGTTGGATGGCCTGCATACTCTAGTATGAATATAAGGTGTGTTGGCCGGTGGTGTCATGGATTTGTCTGTTGCTGGAGTTGTCAGTAGCCATGGTTCAAAAATGAAAGTACCAGTTGATAGAATGGTGATCCTTTGAGCGGCCGCCAGCTCTAAAGAAGAGAGAGAATGTAGGAGAGAGGAAGAGAGAGAGAGAGAGAGATGAGAGAAGATTAGTCAAATTCTTCAATGTTTTCTTCATATTATAATATAGCTCCTTATATAGCCACATACATCACTACTCTTGTATGCATGCATGATTTAAGGGATTCCATGCATAATTTAACGGGATATCACTATTCTCCTTGATATGAGCACCGACACTTCTTAATTACCTCCTCTTGCTTCTTTATTTATAAACAAAGGTGTCATCCATCCATCTTGCTGATTGTCTTGTCCGAGTTGACCTCCAACAAAGTTCTGTGGCAGGATATTTTGGTGTAACAACTTGTCTATTTGATCAGTTGAAGTTGTGATACTTAGTTTAGACGCTGTGTTACTCCCTTGATACTTCGTTACTGTAGTTGCTTTAGCTATTTCAGTGCCGCTCATAAAGTAAGCAAATGTTTAATATTGCAGTTTTCTTAGGCTTAACTATAGTCCTAGAGTTATGAGGAAGGTGTCAGTTTCAGGAAAAAGGGATAATTGTGTTCGAGGGAACTTGATTGGGTACTACAATTCTCCTTAGCCTTGAGGATGATTGGTCAAAGAAGTTTTATCAAACAAATTTGGGCATTTTATGAACGTAAGACCAAATCTTCTTTCAAAATTTCTTATTCAAGGACTTCTCAGCTATGAGGGCCAAAAATCGGCCAAACACAGACGAATTATCAACCCTATTTTCAATCTTAACAAGCTAAAGGTAATCACTGTAATATCCACTTCTATTTATTCTATATACATACATTCAAGAAATCAATACTTTAAAGAATTATAAGTTGTACATGTTTGTATATAATTTGCCATTATCACTATTTTGTATTTAGAAGTGAGTAGTGCATCGACATAGTGTTCTATTAGACGGTAGTATATCTATTATTTTTGTTCTGAGTTGTTTATATATAAACAATATAACATATGTCCTAATAGAACCCAATATCCTAATAGAACCCAAACTCTAACTTAATTCAAATATATCTTAATCATGGATATATTTAGAATTAAAATTTAAACGTCCCAATCTTAATTAATTTTGGATTTTTCCTTTTAAAATAATTTATTTGATTGTGTTGGACTAGAATGCAAATCCCGAGGTAAACAAAAAAATGCAAATTACAAAACGACCCTTGAGAACATGTCTCAAGGTAAAATGCAAATTACAAGATTACCCTTGAGAACCCATATCTCGAGGCAGAATGCAAATTCAAATATTGCCCTTGAGAACACATATCTCAAGACAATATCAAATCTTAGGATAGCTCAAATGCACATCTCGAGGCGATTCTAAATTTCATGTAGCCTGAGAGCAGATCTCGAGGTAACTTGAGAAATACAAATTCCGAGGCACCTAAAATACATATCCCGAGGCGAATTAGGTTAAGTTTTTTCTAAACTAAAAATAAAATAAATAATAAATAAATAAATAAATAAATAATAATAATAATAATAATAAAAAATGATATTTAAAATTTCAAAATTTCAAATTTCAAAATAATAATAATTAAAATTTGATCCTATCCTTCGTTGTGATCCACGGGGGTTGGGATTATGATAAGGATGAGAGGGATCTTGGGATTAAGAAAAGAATAAGAAAGAAATCTTTTAAAAGGGGGGATCAGTGAAAAAAAACAGAGAGGAAAAAAGAAGGAGGACCGGGCTAGAGAATAGAAAAAATGAAGAAGAACAAAAGAAAAAAAAGAAGAAAAAATCAGATGAAAAAAGAAAAAAAGAAAAAGAAGAATATGGAGAAAAGGAAAAAAGAAAGAAAAAGAAGAACAAAGAAGAGGAGGTGAAGAGAGAAGAAGAGCAAGGTGCCAATAGCTTCTCTCCATACCTACATATATATATATATATATATATATATATATATATATATATATATATATATATATGTATATCTATAAGAAAAAGGTATAAATATCAAAATGGTCCCTCTATTTTTTGTTTTCCACCCTTTTAGTCCCTCTAATATAAAATATGCCCTTTTGGTCCATGTATTTGCACATTTTCATCCTTTAGTTATAAAATCCGCCCTTTTGGTCCTCGTATTTACACATTTTCATCCTTTTTGGTCCCTCTAATTCATTAATTGGAATGACCAAAAGAGCAGATCCATCAATTAGAGTGACCAAAAAGACAAAAATGTGAAAATACGAGGACCAAAAAGATGTATTTTATATTAGAGGGACTAAAAGGGAGGAAAACGCAAAATAGAGGGACCATTTTGATATTTTGACATAAATAAATAAATAAAATAAAAATAAAAAGGGGGAGCTTGCTGCCTTCTGCCGGTTAGTGTCCGCCCGCCGTCGTAGCCATCACTGCCGTTGTTGCCAACGTTGCATGATATTGCCGCTGCCTGTCGATGTTACTGCTGCTGCTATCGTCACTGTCACTACTGCCGCTGTTACCATTTCTACTGCTATTGGTATCACCGTCGCCGCTACCATCATTGTCACTGCCATCGCTGCTGCCTTAAAACTAGCACTGCTTGCTTTTATCTATCGACGTCACTGCCGACTTTTCTGCCGCCGTTGATGCTGTTGCTATTATTGCTGTTGTTGTTGATGCTTGTTGTGTCCGCCATTGAAGTTGCCATCGTTGCTGACGTTGCTACACAGAAAACCAAAGCCAGCCCTTCACTTATGTTGCTGCTGAAGAGGAATGGAAACTGGTGAAGAAAGTGGCACAAGTCATTGAAGATGATAGAAAACCTAAGATGATGAAGAACTGACGAAGAAAATGATGCCAGGCTCCAGAAGGACCCACTATGGTTTCCTTCCTCGCTGTCTCCAATTGAGGTTTGGATGATCTATGATTTGGATGTTGAGGAGTTTCTTTGAGCTAGGATCTTCAAGAAGTCAACGTTGCTCGCCATGCCGACCTACACGGATATCACAATGGATAGGTTTTTGGAGCCCGGGTCTCGGAACACTACCTCAAAGTCTCCACAGGCGCCAGTGAAGGTCATGAGGCCTGTTCCAAGCTTTTCTGTGAAGAAAAGCATTTCCCGATCGACTTGTGGTTTCACCAGCTATGTATGCAATACCTAAAGCGACCTCTTTACCAGACTCTCCGTCCTCCTTCTCTCCGCCTCCATATATCATCAATCACAAGCTTCGTAGCCCTCGACTGATCAAAAGCCATTCACACAATACTATTATTGGATGTCCACCTCAGGTTGATGGTGGGAAAGTAGAAGCTTGCATACGCGGAAAATATAAAGCATGCATACATGCATGGCATAAAAAAAATAAAATAATAATAATAATAAGTAAATAATGAGAAGTATGCCATATACTCAGGGCCCAACATGAAGAGATATACATGGGAAAATTAAAAAAATTATCATATGCATGCAAGCATGAATGTACCACCTTTCTATCAAAGGCAGGAAAGAACTACAATAATTATGGAAAGTGCTGAGAAGGAGCTTGAGAGGAATAAGCTTGTTTTATCAACCAGGGAAAGATTTGATAATCACTATTTAGAGTATTGAGATCATAAAGAATAAGTTTCTTATACAAAACAACCTTTAAAACTCATTCATTTGATCAAGAAAATTCTCACAAGCTCAAAGGAACAGAGGAAATTTTCAACATAACTGAAATAAAACTAGATGCCCTTTTTATATCTTACACAAACCTGGGTACCCGAAATGAAACATAAGCCATTCTGCCTCGAACTAACACCAAAACCTGATGATGATCAAATCCCAGCCATTCATTTATTCTTCAGATCACCTTGCTTTAGCTGCCTCGAACTTAAACTATGTTGTTTGATGATGAAATCTGGACCCTTGATCAAACATTTAAAATGAGATCCTATTCATCCCTTATTGCCTTGAACTAAGGATATTATTGGTTGATGATAAAATTTCAGCCCTCCAAATTTGAATGATTCACCTTGCCTCGAACATGAGGCGATGTTGCCTGATGATGAAATCTCAGCCCTCCAATCCTATCTCTTGATGATCAAATGTAAATTATTCACCATGATGCCTCAAATTTAAATCAATTATATGCTTCTTATATCCACCTTCAATTAATTCTCCTTCTCTATATATAAGCTATGCCATCTTGCATAAATGGACCACATTGAAAATGTTTAATAATGAGATATTTATCTTAAGACAGCAATCAGGCATGCAATATCGCGACGAGGCATATGAAGCAAGTTATGCTCAAATATATATGTGATGTGATAAAAACATATATATATGGATGTATAAAATCCAAAGCCAAAGCAGCTATGTCAAGTCTCAAAATGTGAAAAGAGTTAATATTTTAAAAAAATCATATAATTCGACAATTGAACTCAGTAGTCTCAAAACAATAAAAGTCGAAGACCCAAAGAGTTTCAAAAGTCAATTCTTGATAATCTATAAAAAGTCGACAATTGAACTCAGTAGTCTCAAGACATTTAAAGTCGAAGACCCAAAGAGTTTCACAAGTCAATATTTGAAAATCTATAAAAACAAATCGACAATTGAACTTAGTAGTCTCAAGACATCAAAACTTGAAGACCCAAAGAGTTTCACAAGTCAATATTTGAAAATCTATAAAAAAAATCGATAATTGAACTTAGTAGTCTCAAGACATCAAAAGTCGAAAGGCCCAAAGAGTTTCACAAGTCAAGACTTGAGATCCATATAAATCGACAATTGGACTCAGGAGTCTCAAGACATCAAAAGTGGAAGACTCAAAGAGTTTTACAAGTCAATATTTGAAAATCCATATAAATCGATAATTGAACTCAATAGTCTCAAAACGTCAGAAGTCGAAGACCCAAAGAGTTTCACAAGTCAAGAAGGGAGCTTCACAAGCATGATAGCCGAAGCTTATGGAAAGTCAAACCAAGTTTGTGATTCATCAACAAGAGAATCCACAGCTTGAAATCTAGATCAAATCTAAGATGCAAAATTAAATGTCCAAGTTTCAAACAAATCAACAAATGAGTTCAAAAACCTCAAAATTAAAGTGTTGAAGAATCATAAGTTGCAAAAAAATTTCACAAGCCTGAAAGCCGAAGCTTATGAAAAATCAAATCAAGTTCCAAATCAAATCCAAGATGCAAGTTCAAATGTCCAAGTTCCAAGTTTCAAACAAATCGACAAATGAGCTCAACAACCTCAAGACTAAAGTGTTGAAGAGTTCATAAGTTGCGAAAAAGCTTCACAAGCATGAAAGCCAAAACTTATGAAAATTCAAATCAAGTTCCAAATCAAGTCTTCGATGCAAATTTAAATATCCAAGACATAACTTGACAAGTTTCTAAATCATGTTCAAGATGCATATTTCAACCGTTGAGAAAGACCAAAAGTCAACAAAAGTCAAAGTGTGTTTTCTTCGGCGAAATAGTTGGAAGGAGATGAAATCTACAATTATTATTGTGTTAAATTCCAAACTTCCTGTACTTTCAATGAAGTAGGTGATGAAATGCTACAATCATTGTTGCGTCAAATTCCAAACTTCTTGTACTTTCAATAAAGCTATGGATTCATGTTTATTGAAAAAAATAAAATTTATTTTGTCAGAATTTATTTCCTTGTTCACACTTATTTCTTAATCGGAGGTTCCTGCGACAATGTCCAGGGAAATTAACAGTAAGGGCTTGCCCCTAATGGAAGTCAAGAGCCCATAATCTCTTGAAGTCATAAAAAAAAATAAAAAATTGATTTATGATCCATGCTTTTTAGCCGGTCAATCCTAATTAAAGACCGGGTGAAAAAAAAGGAGCCCACATGAGTGTAAACTTAAATGTTTCTTATTATCTATACTTGTATTAAATGAGTGGTGCTTGCTATATATACTTGCTGTTATCCGTTAGAGGCGATGATATGTACTAATTGTTTTGACAAGTAAATCAATGCCAAACTGCTTCTGTAGCTATGTATTGCATTTATAATTTGTGCCCTAGAACTTCTACGCTTGAATTTAGGATATTATAAGTATAACCCAAGAATTAATGATGACCATCTTGAGTGACCAAACGCAAACTCCTGAATTCTTTGTGCAATTATTGTTATCACCTCGTGCAATCATAGTCTCATCATAGTAGCACATGACCTGTTTGTCTACTTACCTTCTTATGATCCTATTCATCAGAAGCAAACACTAGTTGTATATTGTTGCAGTACTTACTCTTGATTGCTTATGTTTCTTTTCTTTTTTACATGTTGATATTAGCTATAATTAGTGGAAATCTCTGTACTCTTTTGTGATCCTGTTCATCAACAACAAAGTATTCTTGTTTTCAATTTTAATAGTTAATCAAATTAGTAGAGAAGAAAAATCTTTCCTTTTTCTTTTGGAACTTTATTCATTAGTATCAAAAGTGTCAACAAATCCATTCACCATTGTACTCATTCTTAGTGCCCAATCTTGATTTTTGATGTTGAAGAAGAGATCAAGACCAATGAGCAACAGCAGCAGCAAACAAAGTCTCCAATCACCTACTGGAAAATACAACAGAATGGCATCCTCCATGAGATCAACAATGTTACCATAGTCGGTAATAACTTACCTTTGTGATCATAATATGTATGATAGATTGACATTCAATACTTCTGATCCTGTTGTGTTGACAGATTATTTGTGTATTCTATACAATAGATTGACATTCTATACTTTTGATCCTGTTGTGTTGACAGATTATATCTAGACATTCTTCTCTGCACCTTATTTGTGTTGATATGAGCTGAAGTTTCTTTGTTAAGAAAATATTGACTTTAAATAATTCACACTCTTGTTTTAGGTCATCATTAACCTAATTTGACTGAATTACTTGTAGTGGCTTCACCGTCATACTTATTCTTAGAGGCATTTGAAGAAGGCATATGCCATCGAAGAGAACAAAAGGTACGGTGATTTTTGCTATTATGTGTCCATCTTTCTTAAATGTCATTATAACAACAACCAAGAGGAAATTCTTTCCATTTTGCACATGATTTTCTATTTCTTATGAAGTTTCCTTTAACCAAGAATTGATAGGCTACCATGTCTTATTATTTGCATCACTTTTGCATATTCGTAGTTGTTCATGCTAATTAACATCAACTGAACATTGAAAGTAGCTATGACCAGCTTGTCATAAGCAACTTCAAAGAGATATGGATCACTAGGAAGGCAAGCATTGGGAGTAGCCTCATAATACACCTAAGAAAACATAGAGCTATCAGACCACTAAATTATTACTTGAAACTCAGTATAGATATGCTTAGACTTGATTCATCTATGTTGTATAGAACTACTCATTTGAATGCCATTGGATAGATATATGATCAGGCTAGCATGTGAATTTCAACAATGTGAGAGGAGGTTTTGGCATGACATGTTATGTCAAAAAATTCATTACTTGCCAAGTGAAACATGAGTACCAAAAATCCACTTTCAAACTATCATTGAGATATTGTTTGACTTATGCTTCTACTAATCTTGTTTTCCTGGTGTTTCTTTATATTGTTACTCTTTTTCTGCACACCATTTTATATTCCACTGGTCATTACTTAATACAATTGTGAAAGTTTTAAATTTTCTATGGTGTTTAGCCTTTTATTGAGTTTCAGTGTTTTTCACTGGTAATTAGCAGCAGAATCAGTACATACTTTCCTTCTTATAATCTCAAGATGTTTAGGTAAATTTTGAGACAACTCCTCGTACTTCACATGCTGATGCCAGGATTAGAGAGCCTACTTCCCATGGCCCTCACACTTCAGAGGATGTTGAACAGCCTCAGCATTTAGCCCAACAACAAGATAAGGGTGCCGATGAAACTGTAACAAAATGAATGTGATGTTTTGGATTATTACATTAGATACTTTTATAACTTTCTATTATTACATTAGATTTTCAAACTTATATTTCGTATTAGATTGGCGTATTAGATGTTTGGACTATTACATTTTGTATTGGATTGTATTAGATGTTTCGACTATTATATTTTGTATTGAATTGTTGTTTTGGATACTTGATTAGAATGTTTATTTTGCAATATATTATAAAAGTTATTGTTGAGGATTTTAAGTTTGGCTTTAAAATATGTCTATAAAAAATGTTTCAAAATTATGGCAAATAATCAAAAACTACATTGTAGTTTTTTTTATGAATAATAAATTTGTGACAATAATTATGTGTCACAAAAATGTCTCAAAACATTGCAACATAATTTACAATACAATTTGTGATAATCTAAATGTGTTGCAAGATTTGTTGCAAAAACAGTTACATAGTTGCAACACAATTTGCAACACATAAAAGTTTTGCGACAATCGCAAGTTTTGTTGAAAAAAATCTCACACATTTGCAGCACAATTTGCGATACATTTTGTCTGTCACAAAAAATGTCACATATCGTTGCAAATTGAATTGCAAATATTGTTTCATAAAACTCATGTATTGCGATGATATTTGCAACGTTTTCATTTTGTGTCGCAAATTTTATGACACATTTTTCAAAAGTGTCACAAAAATTTGCGATGTATGAAACGCGACACATTCTATTGTGTCACAGATTATCTTGCAAATTGGGCTTTGAGACACATTTTAGATTTAGTGTGTTGCAAAAATGTGTCACAAATCACGTTTTTTGTTGTAGTGATACTATCAGGATGTTAAATTATGGTTTTAAAACTGTACATTGGTTTATATGTCAAAGTTCAGTATTCGAAATCATACAGATAAACAGTAAATTTTGAGGTTAAGTTTAGTTAGCATTCTTTGTTAACATCTATAGGAAGTAGCTCGTGATCAGCAAGGCACATATCTACAAGCTTACGCCCAGGGTAAGCCACTGAATGATGCTAGCTAAATTGACACAATATTAAAAGCTATATAGAAAGTGGCTTATGATAAAGAAGAAAATTATGTTCTGGACCGCAACCTTTTGTCCTAACAAAGACATACTAGGTAATACTAATTGGATAATTACAATTTGTGCACGCATCAAACCTTTGAAGAGTTGCATGCTTAAATGTAGGAATAAATTACCTAGCAAAATCTTCCCTTGACAAATATCATGCAATGAAAGGTAAAACTGAATATTGGCATTTATATGATTACCATGCATTGCTTTATTCTTTAGAGTGTTTAAATATTTTCATTGTCTGCACTTCTTTTTAGTATTTTCATTTTTGTAGCGTCTTCCATCACAACCCATTTCACAACTGCACTTAAAACTGCAACAGAATAAAACAGTATGTATTATGAAATAAACTCAAATACCACCATGCCTAAAATCCTAGATATTATAGATAGGGAAAGTTTATTGTAGACTTCAAATCGCCGCAAATAAATGTCCAAAACAACAAAATTGGCCCACATACTAATTTTGGGATGGTTAAATGTTGAATTCAATAAGAAGTGCTTTCTATAATTCAATCATTTAATAAATCAATAGTTCATAAAAGTACTAGAAGAACAGCTCCTCTTCTTACCATTGCACCACATGAGACCAAAATTATTGAGATCACTTGATTTTCCTGCACGTAGAAAAATACAACATCAAGCAACAATGAGAATGTTAAAGAAAAGATGCAAAAAAAGTTAAAAAGATGACCGTCCTACCAACACGGGCAATAGTTGCAAGATATATGGCAGTTGTGATGTTGTCTACAAACACAATGGCATAGCCAAATGCATCAAATGACAGGTCACGAACTCCAACAGCAAATGCTCCAAAAACAATCAATGCCACTGATTAAACCTTTTGTTATGCCATTGAGAAAAAAATAAAAAAAAAGTTTGGATAAATTAGATGAGCTCAACATGTTGCAGAAAACCCGAAAAAATCACAAAGAAGACCCATAAGAAATACTATGATATAATTGTGCAAATATAGCATTTGCTTCCCAACCATAAAAGAGAATCACATTTAAGATGGGACATAGTGATAGGATAATGGTGAGTTTGTTTCAGGAATTCTTTAACAAGAAATTGTGCCTGTACACATTCAGAAAATGGAAATAGCAAATGCCCATATGCATCACAAGTTGAAAATTTTCAGAGTAATAAAAGGATACCAGATAATTTGAACAACAGCCTTCAAGCTAACAAAGTTCAGGCAATGAACATGCAACTTTTTATAATTTCAAGCATGTGGTTGTAGATGCAACTTAATAAGAAGTTTGCATAAAGTGAACAATTTTGCAAATTTAACATCGAATATTTAAAAGGATCTCAAAGAAGCAAGCTGAAATAGGGGTTTGCCTCCCAATTTGTTACCAAGTTATGAGCATCAACCTAGCTTTGAGTGTTGATGTTCTAAATTAGGCAATTAGCTCTTTTTTATAATTTCAATCATTAATGCAATTGTCTACAAAAAAGATTTTTCAACTATATTCAAAAAAATGTCAATTTCCTGTAATAAACCATTGGAAGTTTTTCCTTCTCCTTCTTTCCAATATTTGCTTGAGTAATCGGTGGCTAAAACTACCGGATTGTGTGAGCTTCGATAAATACATAACCTCTGGCTTAGGTGTAGGCATACAATAGTAAATGTAAAACTCTATTGTACACTAATAGTAATGTATTTAGACACTTATCAATCTCTATTGTACACTAATAGTAATGTATTTAGACACTTATCAAATATCCCCACTTAAGCGTTTGCTTGTCCCCAAGCAAACAAACATGAAGGACAAGAAAGATTGATAAGTGGCTAAATACATAACCCCTGGCTTAGGTGTAGGCATACAATAGTAAATGTAAAACTCTCAAGATGGTAAGCAAACAACCACTTAAGCAATTTTGAAGCATTCAACGGCAATGAAGTAATGCGTGTGGAGCCCCTCTATTTCGTGTACTTCTTTCTTCTGACTTTATAGTTCTTAGTTCTTTTTTCTTTATTAACATACTCCCTCCATTCCCTTTTATTTGTCTTGGTTAACCGAATCTCACATACCAAGAAATTTAGTTATTTACAAAATTTTATAAAAAAATAGTTATCTTTCCAAAATTACCCCTAATTTATATCTTTACATTTCTCTCTCATATTTAATTCCAAGAAGAGAATTGAATAGTGTTAAGGGTAATTTTGGGAAAAAATAATAAATGCTTCTTGATGTTAGATAATGACAGATAAAAAGGAACAGAGGGAGTAAACTGTAAATCACTTTGCAAGTAGGGTAAATATGCTGATTAGGCACCAAAACCCCAACTTACTTAGTTGATTACAAGTTCACATAATGGGGCTCATGCTTTCATAGCTTTTGGCTTAGGGAACACTCTAATCAAGAGCCAGAACCCCAAGTTACTTCATTATTAGAGTAGAGGAGCATTGTCTCTTATTATGCTACAAAATTTATACAAGAGAAAGAATAATAATTTTTTCTTTGAACCAGGTTGATTAAAGGAATAAACACTTGATAGTCCATTAGAGGAGGAAGCCAACATGCCAAGGCTTGAAACCACCATAATGGTTAGCAACTGAGAGGGTCACGACTGCTGTCACCTTTCCTAACCTAGGTGTCCAAGGTCCTACATAGGAGGTATGTGATGGAATGCTGAGAATAAAACAAAATTCTTAAGAAGTACAAGGTTGTTAGTAGCTTGGCATCTATTATAGCTCTACACTACATAATCCTATAAAAATCATCATTGGCATCATTGGTACACTATCATGCATGAATTTCAAAAAATATTTCAAAGTTCACAAAAATCTACCCCCACCCAAAAAAACTAAATGCCCCTTATGTATAGAACGATATTAATCTGCTCAAATTATTGTCTAGATTATAGTCTGAGCAGTCCATTGTCATTGCTAATATGTTGAGACTAATGGTCATGATCTTAATTTTAGTTAATTTGGCCATTATCCATGACTTATCAAATCTTGTTATTTTATATTTTATTGCGGTTCTTTAATGTGTATCTCTTATAATCATGCAAAGCAAAGTCAATACATATAGAATATGCAACCATAAACTAATTAAGAATGGAGAAAATGTGGAGAAATGAGACCTTAAACTTTATGCGTGCCAAGTTACAATACCTATAACAAAAGCCATCTGTGAGCAATTTACATGTTAAAAATTAAAGCAGTCATTCATGTTCATGTTTGATAACCTCATCTATGATTTAAACACCTTGAACATGACCAAGAAAATAAGAAAACTAGAAGAACACTTGTTTTTTGTTGAAAAGAAAAGAAAAATAAAATCAAACTTTCAGCTTTAGAAACGTTTCTTCTCCTCAAACTGTGAAAAAAAGATCAATCTTTAAAACAAATTGTCTATTAAAAAATAAATGGTGTTTAAATTCAATGACAAACAACAAATTCAATTAGAAAAACAAACAACATATGAATCAAAAAACCCTAATTGAACAAACAACTAGGGGTATAATCGATCGAGTCCAAGCCGAGTAGTAGCGAGCTCGAGCTCGACTGAAAATTCAGTACTTGATACTCGGCTCGAACTCGACCGAATATTCATTTTATAACTCGAGCTCGAATCGATACACAATTCAAGTTGCTCGAGCTCGTTCGATTAAGCTCGAAAATGTTGAAAATGATCATAAACATTATGCTCGAGCTCGAAAATGTTTTCCCTTTGATTTTCATCAAAAAAAAAAATCTATTTTTTTCATCCATTCTAAATTAACCACATTCTAAAATTTTTTAAAGACCACAAACACAATTCAAACTTGACCAAATATAAGAACTAAAATAATAACATTCTATAATTTTTCAAAGATAAACAAATACATTCATATTTTACCAAATGCAACATCAACTTTAACAACAACATTCCAAAATATTGTGAAACAAAAAAACAAATAGAACTCAAACTTTAACAAAATACAACAAATAGAACAATTATAAAACAAGTAAGTCCATAGTTAATAAGTCCAAGTAAAACAAATAGAAAATAAACAAGTGCTAATACAATTCATTAACAACAAACAAATAAGTCCATAAATAATAAGAAAACAATCAATCCACCATCAACATCCACCATCTCAAGAATATATTTTCTTGAATGAGAGGGTTTGGCCCAATGTTTCCATCAAACCTATACAAAATTATAAATGAATAATTAGAAAACAAATCATTTTAATCATTGATGATAAAAAAAGTAAGGATGAGCAAACTTAAATGTTACTTACATGCAAACATAATTCTTCAAACCATTTTAGAACTTAAGCTTCAAGGTATCCCAATTGGATTCTTCTCCTTCTAATATATTCAAAGTTAACAAAGAATAGTCAAAAATTACATTAAAGCAAGAAAAACCATGAAAAATAAATAATTATATTAAAGCAAGAGCAATTATAAACTCATTTTGTTTTTCTTTTTCACTCCATGAAGATTTTGACACCAATCTCCTCCATAAAGCAATGCTTGCACTGTATCGGGAGCCAATGAAGTACGATAAGTGTCTATCACTCTACCGCCTGCACAAAAATTAGCCTCTAAAGCCATTGTAGTGATAGGAATAGCAAGTATGTTACGAGCCATTCTAAACAAGATATGATACTTTAAATTGATTAGGATCTCCCTCAAAAATAAAACAACCTTCAGCTAAGTATGCATCCAAATCTGATTGTTGTGGCGAGGCTTTTTCAATAGATTTTACATAACTTGAAAATTCGGACAAACCTGATGAGCCTTTGCCATCATTACCAACATTATCATTATTATCCATCGGAGTTTCACCACTTTGCTCATTTGCCATGTTGATATTCACAAATATATTCTTCATAAATCTCATGTAGTGCTTCTCAAACTTTAGCAATATTTTCTCTTGCTTCTCTATCAGAATACATCATTGAAAAAGTTAAATCAACAACCCTCATTTTGCATCTTGGATCCAAGACGGTAGCCATGGATATGAGCAAATTGCATTCCCCCCAATATTTATCAAATTTAGCCTTCATTTTGCCAATCATTGCTAGAATAAAACCATCTTCATCATTCGTCCTTTTGTCTAGAAACATTTTCACATGATAGAATTCATTAAGAAACAAGTTGGAAGTTGGATAATCACTACCGGAAATAATTTTTGTGATAGCATTGAACACTTCTAAAATCTCACATATTTTCTCCATCTTTTCCCAATCTTTAGGGCATGGGCAACATTGATAAAGAATTTCTCGATCTTTGAACATTGGAAAAATATCTTTAAATTTCATTGCAACTGATAGCATTTCAAATGTTGAATTCCAACGTGTCTTACAATCAAGAATAAGTTTTCACTCCGCCAATTGTAGTTGATGCACAATATCAGAAAATGACTTCAATCTTGCTTCACTTTGATTGATAAACTTCACACTTTCATAAATATCTTCAATTATTTCTTCAATTTTAGAAATGCCATCTAGCACTATGAGATTAAGAATGTGTGCACAACAATGAACATAAAAAAACTTTCCTCCATAAAGCAACCTTTTAGTTCTTGAAAATGTGTCTTTAAGAATCCTAATTGCCACATCATTGCTGGAAGCATTATCAACAAAGATAGTAAAACCCTTGTTCTTAATTCCCCACTCTTTCAAATACTTAAAGATACAATCAGCAATCACAACACCACCACAAGGAGGTGGAAGATGAACAAAATTGATAACACGCTTTTGCAATCTCCAATTATGATTAATAAAATAAACTGTTAAGACCATATACTCGATCTTTTGATTACTAGACTTCCATAAATCTGTTGTTAAGCTTATCTTGCTAACATTCTTGAGCAATGTTTTCAATTTTTTTTTTACTACATAAACTTGCATACTATCTTTCTTGATAGTAACCCGCGACACTTTTTCCCATTCAAGAATTCCACATCTTTGCATCATATTAAAACCTTCCTCTTCCATTACTGAAAAAGGATGCTCATGCATCAATATCCAATGTGCAGCTGCTTCTCTCATTTTTTCCATGTCAGATTTGCCATTTGTGAGAGCCGGTTGCATTTCAACATCGCCATTACCTCCTTGTACAGGTTGGAAAGAAATCCTTTGCTGTTGATTTTGATAAATTTCTCTCTTCATGAAAGTTGACAAGTGCCTTTGAAATTGAGTTGTATTCTTGCTAGAATTTATAGCGAACTTCCTCTTGCAATGAATGCATTCTCCTTTTTTTATAAATATTAGGAAGATCAATTTCTTTAAACTCCAACCATACACTTGAAGTCTTGGCCCTTTTTTTCTCATGACCTTCCTCTTCTTCCCCGTCACCAAGGTCAACAACATCACAATAATTTTCAGTTGGATTCATGCTTTTATTCGCATTCCCATCATCATCACCATCAAAACTATTGCTCATCGAAAAATCACCTTCCAAAATAGCCCGAGTAGTTAATGAATTCGTTCCGGGCTGAAATGGTGTAGATGAGAAATTTGGTGTGCTTGACGACATATTGTCTATCACAATAAACAACCAAATAAATAAATAAATCAACCTTTTTGTATTAGACATGCAATTGTAAAATAAGCATGCTTAAGATGTACAACCTTTTTGTCCAAATCTCCTATTGTTTTAGGCAAGCTTAATAACCTTTTTGCAAATCTCCACTTGTTTGTGCACATGAAAGCACCACCACAAAGGATGAAAGCACTAAAATTCTTTTAAAAAACAAGCAAATGGTTTGAATCAAATAAATGAAAAATAAATAATGAACTAGTGATGACATAAAACAAAGAAATACCTTGTTAATTTGTAGCCATTTGTTTGTGCATATGAAAGCACCACCAAAAAGAATAAAAGCACTACTTTAATTTTAAAAAAAACAAGCAAATGGTTTGAATAAAAAAAATCCAAAATAAATCCATAAATAGGAAAAATAATAAAGTTCGTTAGTTTGATTATTAAGAAATAACTTATATGTTCAAAAAACAAATGAAAAATCAAGTTTTATTAACTATAGTTAAGGTGCACACATTTACATTTAAAATAAACTTTGTTATCATTGGTTTTTGCTTCAAGGAGACAGTATCAAAGTGCGACACTATAAGCCATATATTGATGAGATTAAATTACTACCTCAAATTTAAAAAATAAAAATAGAATGAAAAGATTGAAAGACGATAGTGAAGCATAGTGGACTCCCACAAACCCATTGGAAACCACACAAATAGAGTTGAAATGAAAGAGAGCTAAAATAAAAATAGCATAACAACACAATGAGAAACAATGCAAAAGTATGAATAGGCATTAAAATATGGTAAACATAACAAAAGAAACTAAGAATAACAAGCAAACTATGTCAAAATAATTGTCATAAAAATAACAAGGTAGGACAAGGAGAAAAAAAGGAAAAAAAAAACAGAAAACCTAACAAACAATCTGATGCATGCAAAACATCACCCAAAAAAAACTAAGAATAATAATAAACATGTTATTCACCAGATAGTTAAACAACATGAAATAATATATATATATATATATATATTTGAACAAAAAAACATTAATGAAAGAAACAAAGATGTTATAAAAATCAGAAGGGAAACAGCAGATCAAGAGAGTATTAAACCAAAGAACTATATGAATATCAACAAACATGCTATCAATTTGTTAAACAACAAAAAATAAAATAAATAACTAATTATATGAACAAAAAAATCATCTACAAGACAAGAAAAACCGAGATGATATTGAAATCTGAAGGGAAATGTTAGATCCAGAGAGTATTAGATCAAAGAAGCTATAAATAACAACAAACATGCTATTAACCTGTTAAACAAAAAATTAAAAATTAAAAATTAAAAATTAAAAATATAAATATAAAAAAAACTCAGCAAATGACCGCAAAATTATGAATGGAAACAACAAACATCATTAGATAAAACCAAAACAACAAATAAGTTATGAAAATCTAAAAGGAAACAACAGATCAAGAGAGTATTTATTAAACAAAAGAAACTAAACATACTATTAACAAGAAAAACACCAAAATAAATAAATAAATGAACTACGTATCATGAATAAAAGCAACAAACATCATATAAAACATAACAACAAACATGCTATGAAAATCTAAAACAAGCAGCAGATCAGGAGAATTATAAACAGAGGAAACAATTGACAGTGAAGCATAGTGGATAAGATGAGGGTGTGGCAGCATCCAAGCAGAATAAACTGGCGACGAAGAAAGAGAGACAAAGATCACAAGTGAATAAAAGATCTCAACTTTGATGTCGCCGACGAACTTAGAGCGAACCAGAGACGAAGAAAGAGAGCACGAGAGGAATGAGAAAAGAATTAAAAAGCCATCGTTGCAAGCTCACTACTTGGCACCTCACCGGTGACGCTGTTTATCGAGTCATCCATTGGGATCAGAGATTCAGAGAAGGTGGCCTAACTGGGTTGAAGGATGGGGATCCAATGAATCGGGTGATTAGGGTTGGGGTTTTTGTGAAAGGGGTTGCTCAGTTCTAAATTCTCAACAGTGAGAATGAGAGAAAATGTTTTTGGTTAAAAAATATTAATATTTTAACTATAAAAAAGATATAATGTAATTATATAATAAATATTATATATATATATATGTTACTAATCGATTAGGCTCGCGAGCACTCGAGCCAAGTATCTAGATACGCAAACTCGGCTCGCTAGAATACTCGAGCTCGGCTCGACCATGACCTAGCTGCGTTCGAGTTTTCACCGAGTTGAGCCCGAGTAGCTTGCGAGTAGATGTGTATCATTTACACCCCTACAAAAACCAAAATCAAATCAAATTTTCTTTTAGCTCCCCCTTAAAGAAAAATAACAAATCCTAATTGAACATATGAATAAATAAACACATCATACTTGAAAAAACTCTCAAACCTACCAAGTAGAAAGACAACAAATTCAATTCTCAATAAGGGATATTATCAATTACAAGGTATAAAAATGCATTTAGAGCATCTATTTTCCTTCCCTAATATTCTCCAAATACTAACCACAAATGTAACCACAACCACAAACACTAATTCAAGAAGGGAATCACAAAACCAAGAAATCACTGGTGAGCCTTAGAGAAAGAAATAATATAATGAATATTGATTTAACAAAGCTTATCATCAATCAAGTACAAAGAATCACCTCCAGTGTTTGGATCTTTTAAAAAAACAAACCATAACTGAACATTTATAAATTCTATCACTTGAAAGGCTATAGAATTCAATGCAAAGTGCAAACCTAGGGCATGAAATACATGGATGAGAAAAAAAGACCATAAAGAAAACAATATAATCATTTTTTAAGACATTTCTTCCTATTAATCCTTCATCAATCAAAACACAACCACAAACCCCCAAATTCAACAAATCAATGTCACGCTAAGATTCACAAAGAAATAATTGAATATAGATTCAACAACCCCTATCCAGAATCTTACATGAAGAATCACCTCTTCTCATAAGGGCTATCAAGAGGAGCAGCCTTAAGGGTGGCGTGAGTTTCGCAAAGCTTCTCAGAAACCTGATCATCCTCCTTCTGGGCGTCAACAGAGGACTCAAGGGCACGAAAGGGGAACCGCTTCTCATTGTGCATATGAAGGCAAGGGATAGAGAATGGCTAAGGGAGGATAGAGAAGGGTCTAGAGGATGAATACATCATCGAAGAGAAAGGAGGGAGAAGTTTTTTGCCATCAGATGGCTTGAAGAGGAAGAGCTTGGCCATGGATGGAGTGCTTGGGAGAAGAAGAGGGTGTGCCGATGAAGGCGGGGGTAAAGATGCCATGATGCCATTAGGAGTAGGGTTTTGTTGCCATGTCATCAAGGGCATTTTACAGCCGTTAAAGATGATGACAACTGGACTAGTGAAATTTTAAAAATTTAAAAAATAAATCTTATTCGGTGAAATCCATGTTTGGTCCCTGTATGGCATCAAACTTTTGATTTTGGTTCTTCAAGTTTAGGAAATCGCAAAAAAAATTTTCATTCATCATAAATAGTTGATGATGTTGTTTATTCATTTAATGTTTTCTTTAAAATTTAATTTACTTTAGATGTCACAAGTGGAATACAATAATAATATTTAGTGTAGTTTTTAGACTATAATGAATACATAAAGCATGTAATATTTAGATCGCTCAAATGCTAAATAATATTTTTTATAAAAAATGAATAAACTACTATTTATATTATTCATACTATGTTTCCGGCGTGCAGTATCCAACGTTTGGCTTCTGTTTATTAGCTTTTCAAAAATTATTGCGCGAGTTACTCGGCTAACTCTGGTTGGTTCATAGAATTCTGTTTTGATTCTTAGTATTATCCTTTTTATTCACTTTAGATTTTAACCTAACTTAAATAACAAAGTTTCAGATCATTTTTTTCCTCTATATATAGACAGGGCCTTTTGTAGTGAGAGCGCTGCCCCTTGTTTATGATGATATGGTAAATAGTTTTACTTGCTTCCATCATAACTTGGTATAAAAAGAGAAAGATGAAAATGTAAGTTTTCAATGCTACATGAATTGGCTCAAGGTTGTGTTGACCAAGTAATTTGCTACAATGTGGCATGACACGTCCGTATATGCGTATAAACCGCAAGTGCACAGATGTCAAAGTAATAATCGCAGATGAGTGGGTATCGTATCCATAGAGAGTAGGGAATAAAGACACTTAAGTTGTTTCTTAACTAATGTAGAAGATGAATAGTGATAAGTGTGACAAAATATGAAATAATGAAAATAAAAGCAACAAGATAGAGAGCACAAGTAAAGGAGAAGGTAAGGCAATCGATAAAGATGGGGTACCCGGATATTGATCCGCCTAAGACAATCGTTTCAAGTGCAAGAACCCTTTATTATACTTCCTAATTGATGCAAAAATAAGTCGTGGAAATCCTTAATTACATGATCCCAAATCTAAATCTAACCTTGCCTAACTCTATACATGTCTCGGAGGAGAGATCGAATAACCTCTCAACCTTGCACTCGCATAGAATTGCAATGAGCTCTAGGGATTCCAAGTGATAAACCTTATTCCTATATATAGACCTAACCCTTTGGTCTAGGTGGAAGATCCCTAGCCACAATTAAGCTCTAGGTGCTAAAATCACTTCAGCCCTTTACTCCGTTACACTCGAAACTAAGCCACAGCAGAAGGTCATCCCTTAGCCCATTCACCTACTATGGCCGCAAAGAACTCTTGGAACGTGGAAGTAGGATAAATCACACTAGAGGGGAAAGGGGATGCTCCGCTACCTCTCGACTCACCCTCTTAACCCTGTCCAATCTAGCTTTGTCTAACTCTCATGGTGTGTCACTCACTCACAAGAGTTACCAAGAAGAACTCTCAACCCTAGTGTCACTCTAGGGGAGTATTCATACAATCAAGCATACAAGATTAGAACTCACAATAAACATCAATTAATTAAAAGCATAATAAAGATATTCAATGAAACGAATACATCCTAGGGTTCACAAATACCCAAGTACCCACTAGGGGTTTAGCTCTCCATGGAGCTAGATAAAATCAATGAATGCGAATGTAAAAACAAAGCATCCATAGAAAACACCCTCGTTAGTCATGGCGATAGTCTTGTGGAGAGTCTTCTACTCATCGCAAGGGTCCCTTTGTCCGGCCTAGGATACACCTCACCGGATCGCTGCCGATGAAAGCTCTCCCACTAACCTTCTTCCAGACGACGGGTGATATCCGAGCCATAGAACTCTCAAAAGCACTAGCCAATATCTCTCAAAACCCTAGCCGCCGCCCTCTCTCAAGTTGGGGGAAAGATGGTGAAAAGAATGCTGAAATCGGGGTTGAAATCGGCTTTTAGAGGGGTGGAATTGGGAATCCACACGCCCATGTGGATTTTTCACACGGGTGTTTTCCTGTTTTCTCGGCCGGCTGTAAACAGTGCTACTGTAGTATTTTTGCTATAGTATTTTCTATAATACCTTGCCACAGTACCGGCTTGAAATACTCCCGAATCCATACTTTCATCGAGGTAACGCAAACGGGCACACATTTACGTCATGGATCGCCTTGCTTCTTTAATAACGGACATGTTGGTGGAGATCTTGTTCTATATGCACAAGTCAGATCCTTGAATGTGACTGCCCTTGTGCCCCTCCAAATAGTTGTGCTAAATCGAGTACGAGGAGGTTGGCACAAATTCCTGCATCTGGAGCCCGACATATGTCTTCGCGTTTGAACCTTAGCATGATTTCCTCCAAATTAGTGCATTACGACCCACATTGGCTTCTTTCACTCATAATCGGCCTCACAACCCTACCTGCATGAAAGTAACATAAATACCCCCATATTAGCGTTAAAACCTGAGAAAAGTAATGCTCAACACAAGGAAAGAACACTTCGTATTCTTATCGAACAAACACTTATGAAACTCCCCCACACTTAAGCTTTTGGTTGTCCTCAAGCAAAGATTAAAACATTATATGCATAGATGAAGGAAACATTGGAAGTGCTCTGCCTTAGGTTCACCAAAGCATACAAAGAGACCATTCTAAAAGTAAGGAAAATTTCAGCACTAAATACGAAAAATCAATGCTCTAGTTAAAACACTTGAATAAAAAAGGACAACAAACCTAAAATTGTTTAAGTGCGTGAGCTCACTGAAAACAACCCACATTATACTCCTCAAAGTTCTAAGCACAAGGGACTTATTGATCTACACAAAGTAACAAAAACATTTCAAAGGTGGTAGTAGCTTCACACATCCTCTAAGGTAGCCCTTTCCAAAGCGGCCGCTAAGGTGGCTTTCACACTTTCGAGGTGGTAGCTCTTTCTACTGGAGTGGTAGCTTTCACCCATCCTATGCGATAGCTCTTTCTCTCATTAGGGCATAACTAGTATCCGACTTATGAGAGTAGCTTCATACTTCATAGGTGGTAGATCTTTCCACCCAACAAGCATAAATAAGAAATAAACCTATTTTGATCCTTTCTTTTTTTCCTTTGAATTAACGAAAGAAACAACTATACTTAGTCCCTTTAACATCAAATTTGAGTTTCCAAAAGGGTTTCAAGAGTGAGAAGTACAACAAGTTTTAATCGGGCAAAAATTCCTAGAAATTCAAACAAAAACTAGAGCATGAGGATATTCAATGTTAAAAATTCTCCTAAACTCATGAATACAATCATTGCAACTAAGGTGAACCGCCATTGGCTATGTGAACATGTATATCAATCAAAACTAATATAAAAGATGTGTGCACTATGAACTCCCCCCCACACTTAAGTTGTACATTGTCCCCAATGTACTCATGTAAGCTCACTCATAATGTATATCAATTAAATTCAAATGTGGGATAAGCAATCAAAACAATACTCCCCTGACTCCTAGTGTTGCATTTGATGGAGCTAAGTCCTTGGGAATGTTGTTCCAATGGGCTTGTAAAGCTCACACGGCCAAGTGCCGAAACACCTTGGCCATGCCCATGACAAAGTTCTCAATTCCCATGATGGCAAGACCATCTGCACGCATACACGAGGGGGTTCATTGAAGCTCAATAAAAATAAAACAACTCGAGTATATAAAAGATGAAGTAATGAATACAACTCGAGACAGCAAAATAAAAGATAAACTCAGAAGGAGAGTCCTTTCTGAGAATACAAGTCCAAAATATAAGTGCAAAAGTAAAAGAAATGAAAAAAAAAATCAAGTGTCGGTGTCATGCTTTGGCTCTCTGCTGGTGTTGGTGCTGGTGATGAAGTACATGGTGGGTCAACAAGTGCTAGAATAGGGGATGGAGATGCTAGACATGCCAGGGGAGTTCTCGGCTAAAGGACAAATGACGAGGCGATGTCTCGCTCTAAAATCCGTTGTAACATGTCGAAACGTGCCATGAACTTTGTGTGTTGTGTGGCCTGCGTAGCCTGAATCTCAGCAATCTCTGCTCGGGCCTTAGCGACCTTTGTCCGTATCACCCCCACAACACCCTCGAGCCTCTCAAAATGATCATGGGCTCGAGATGGTGAAAACATGCATACTGGGGATGGATCCTCTGCCATATGAGGTGCCTCAGTCTCCATCGGTTCTAGTTGAGGCTCGGGGGTAGGCTCGGAAGCCTCGGCATCATCATCCTCCTCCTCGGCTATCTCCGGAACCAGTAGCACCAGAGCATAAACCCCCGTCCGAACCCTATGAACCATGCCCATCAATCTCATCGTCTCCAGGCTCAGGGACGCAGGTATACTCGTCTTCTCGGCCCCGCGAATCGCGCCCAAGAGACCCATACCCAGAGCTAATCTCGTAATGTATGGACCCGAGAAGATCGCTCCCTGATAAGTACTTGTGCGATAAGAATACGAAGTGTTCTTTCCTAGTGTTGAGCATTACTTTTCTCAGGTTTTAACGCTAATATGTGTGTAGTTATGTTACTTTTATGCAAGTAGGGTTGTGAGGGCGAATATGAAAGAAAGAAGTCAATGTGGGTCGTAAATGCACCAATTTGGACAAAATCTTGCTAATGTTCAAACGCGAAGACACAGGTCAGGTTCGAAATGTGGGAATGTGTGCCAACCTCCTCGTATTCAAGTTAGTATAACCATTTGAAGGGGCACAATGGCAGTCACATTCAAGCATTCCAACTTGTGCATATAGAACGAGATCTCCACCAACATGTCCGTTATTGAAGAAGCAAAGCGATCCATGACGTAAACGTGTGCCCGTTTGCATTACCTCGATCAAAGCATGGATTCAAGAGTATTTCGGGTCGGTATTGTAGTAGGCTACTGTAGAAAAACTGTAGCAAGAATACTATACTAGCACTGTTCACAACCGGCCGAGAAAATAGGAAAACAGAGAATCCACAGTGGCATGTGGAAATTCCACATGCCCGTGTGAAAAATCCACAGGGGTGCTCACACGAGAGTGTGGATTCACGATTCCAGCCCTTTAAAAGCTGATTTTAGCCCCGATTTCAGCATTCTTTTCTCCATTTTTCCCCCAACTTGAGAGAGGATTGCGACTAGGGTTTTGAGAGGTATTGGCTAGGGCTTAGAGGTTTTACGGCTCTGACATCGCGGGTCGTTTGGAAGAAGGTTAGTTGGAGAACTTTCGTCGGCACCTATCCGACAAGTTGTATCCTAGGCTGGACAAAGGGACCCTTGCGACGAGTAGAGGACTCTCCACAAGACCATTGCCATGACTAACGAGAGGGTTTTCTCTGGATGCTTTGCTTTTTACATTCAATTTCATTGATTGTATCTAGCTCCATGGAGAGCTAAACCTCTAATGGGTACTTGGGTATTTCTGAACCCTAGGATGTATTCGTTTCATTAAATCTCGTTTATTATGTTTTCAATTAATTGATGTTCATTGTGAGTTCCAATCTTGTATGCTTGATTGTATGAATACTCCCTTAGAGTGACACTAAGGTTGAGAGTTCTTCTTGGTAACTCTTGTGAGTTAGTGACACACCATGAGAGTTAGACAAAGCTAGATTGGAGAGGGTTGAGAGGGTGAGTCGAGAGGTAGTGGAGCGTCCCCCTTCCCCTCCGTTATGATCTATCCTACCTCCACATTCCAAGAGTTCTTTGCGATCATAGTAGAGTGAATGGGCTAAGGGATGACCTTCCACTGGGGCTTAGTTGCGAGTGCAACGGAGTGAAGCGTTGAAGTGATTTTAGCATCTAGGGCTTAATTGTGGCTAGGGATCTTTCACTTAGACCAAAGGGTTAGGTCTATACATAGGAATAGGATTTATCATTTGGAGTCCCTAAAGATCATTGCAATTCTATACGAGTGCGAGGTGTTGAGATTGTTCGATTTCTCCTCCGGGACATGTATAGAGTTAGGCATGGTTGACCTTAGATTTGTTACTATACAATTAAGGATTTTCATGACTCACTATTGCATTAATTAGGAAGCATAATAGAGGATTTTTGTACTTGAAACGATTGTCCTAGGCGAAACAATACCCGGGTACCCCATCTTTATCGATTGCCTTACCTTCTCCTTTCCTTCTCTTTCTTGTTGTTTTAACTCTTGAGAATTGCATCTTGTCACACATATCACTATTCATCTTCCACATTAGTTAAGAAACAATTTAAGTGTCTTTGTTCCCTACTCTCTGTGGATACAATACCCACTCATCTGAGATTATTACTTCGACACTCGTGCACTTGCGGTGTACACGCATATTCAACGTGTTACTCCCAATCTGGCATACTGGTCCTAATGTCGAATTTACTCAGCAACGATGTGCCCTAGATGGATTGGTATGCGTTGCATCATCGAATACAAGTACAGAAGCTCCTGCCGGCTCAGAACGCCAGTGCTATCACCATGACCATTCACCGACCTACTCATGATGGCATGTAAATATCTATACGTAGGTCGAGAAAGGCATGTGGCCCTGGACACCCCCGGCTCGTACTGGCCCTGACCACACAATGCTCTGTAAGCTCTCTGCGGGGTCAAAGCTCCAGGATAATCAGTCGGTAACTGAGAATACTCCTCAATATCTGTGAATGCCTCCTCGTATAAGCCAAGTCGGACAGAAAACTGCGTGATACTCATGCTCTGGTGATGTCCAAGTGCTCTGAACTGAACGACGTCGAGGCTGTCGAATCTCGAATAGGATCTGTTGAACTCGAATGACGACAAGACCTCTAGTGTAAGCTCACGGATGGATGGCTCTCTAATCGACAACAACTGCCTCCAACCAGCCACCGACATGAGATCCTCGACCTCATCGGCGAACTTGTCTCCCTACTGTAAATCTCTCAGTATGCTCGTGTCTAAGAATCAAGTTTATCCAAACTGAAGTCTCGACAAACGCTTGAAACGGGCCTGATGCTCAGGTATAGTGAATCTCATACCCTCGGACTCAAGAGATGACTCACGAGGCCTCTAATCAGCTTGCTTCTTTGACCTGGGTGCCATATCTGTAAAATTTGCAAGAAAACTGATGAAACAAGTCAATTAAGCAATGCTGCAAAAATCCGCACGGTCATGTGGAATTTCAGCACACCCATGCGGATCCACAGGGCGTGAAAAAGGCACGGTCATGCCTTAAAAATAAAAAAATGCACCGTTAAATTGCTTTTAACTTCGTTCTAAACATGCACACTCATTCTAATTATAGAAACAAAGCATTATTCACTAGTTTTATCGATTAAAATCATGAATTTGCGAAGAGAACAAAAGATAGGGCTTACCGATGAGTTGAAGTGGAAAACCTTGAAGCGGCCGGAAAACCATGCAAAAATCCCTCCAAATACAGCAGTGCAAAGTCGGGAAGAAGTGTGAGGGTGCTCTTAAGTGAAGAGGGAGTGTGGGAATGAGAAGAAACGATGATCCTTTAAAAGGACTCGCGCCTCTTGGCGTTCTGTACAACCGCACGGGCCAAGAAAGCTTTACACAGCCAGTGCGCCTCAACAAGAAAGCTTTACACAGCCAGGTGCACAACCCTATGTACTCTCAAGAAAACACTCACTGCCTCTGAACACAAATACATGGGCATGCGGAAAATACCCACGCCTGTGCGCCCGACCACAGGGGCTGCCGCACGCCCCTGTGGCTTCTCTGTCCACCTGAGAAGAATCACTAAGTGTTTCACACACCCATGTGGAAATTCTGCACGAGCGTGGGCATTCACAAGCTCAACTCACAGGGGCAGCCGCACGCCCCTGTGTCTTCTCGGGATGGAGAGAACTCGTCTGCAGAGATCCGGACGGGCATGTGGAAATTACCCACGCCCGTGCGTATGTCACAAGTTCGCCAACAGGGGCGAGTCCATGCCCATGTGTGCTCTCGGGATAGTTTGCCAAGTCTTCTGCAGGAAATTACACGCCCGTGCAGAAATTCCCCACGGGCATGCGAGAATCACAAGGTCGTTTACAGGGGTGAGTCCACGCTCCTGTGCCTTCTCTGGATGAGCTCGCAATACAAAATCACGGGCGTATGTTAATTCCACACGCCCGTGTGTTTTCTCTGGATGCCTTAGAAAACCCTACAAGCACTGCAGAAAATTTCTGAACATGTTTACACACTCAGAGCCTGCCTAAATATGCAAACTATACCAGTGAGAAACATGATAGATAGCTCAAACGACCAAAACTTCGTCAAATTCACATGAAAACACATGGTGAAATTACAAGTCCACAAGAAAATCACAACAAAAGCATCTACAAATCAAGACACCAACACTTAACAATTTATTCAAGCAAACACTAAACTACCAAATTAAGAAAATAGTAAACACTTGGGTTGCCTCCCAAGAAACTCTTGTTTAACGTCACTTAGCTTGACGTACCTTGTCTTACCTCACGGGGGCTCACAGATGATGGTTGTCCTCTCACCCATGGCTTGGAAACATGATGAGCAAAGTCTCTTGAAGGTAGAGGGGGAATTATCAGGCTTGGGACCACCTAGCAATGATTCATCCAATTTGTCCAGTTCACGCACGTCTCCAACAGCCTTGGAGCATTTACGGTGGTGTCTCCTAGCCTTCTTCATCTTCTGGAGCACCTTCTTCGTGATCCCCGGGGTAGATGGTACTTTTTCCATCGAACCCAGCATCATGATTCCTTCATTGTCCACCTCTTGGTCAAACAAACCCTCGTACGGGTCCGGATTGAACATTTCTTGTATATATTCGTCAACAATCTGATCAGTAGTGTCTAGAAAATATAAAGTATCATCGAAATCAAGAGAATGCCGCATGGCTTCAGCAAGGCGGTATGTGAGCTTGTCATCTCCAACTCGTAATGTTAATTCTCCGCTGTCCATGTCAATCAATGCTTTGGAAGTCCGCAAGAACGGCCTCCAAAGTATCAAGGGTACATCCGCATCCTCATCGACGTCTAGTACCACAAAGTCTACAGGAAATATGTACTTGTCCACCTTGACAAGCACGTCTTCAATGATAACCCTTGGATGTCTCACTGTTTGATCTGCTAATTGCAAAGTCATCCAAGTGGGCCTAGGCTCTTGCAAGCCTAGCTTCTGAAAGAAGGTGTATGGCATGATGTTAATACTGGCCCCTAAGTCCACCAATGTCATTTCTTCACCCAAATTGCCAATGTTACATGGAATGATGAAACTTCCCGGGTCTTTTTTCTTGTTCGGCATATTCTTTTGCAATACCTCCGAGCAAGAAGCATCTAAGATTACTGAAGCACTGTCCTCCAACTTTCTCTTGTTGGTCAACAAATCTTTCAAGAATTTTGCATACTTAGGAATTTTAGCCAATGCCTCAACAAAAGGAATATTGATATGGAGTTGTTTGAACAAACTTAGGAACTTCTTGTACTGTTCATCCCCTTGGTCATTCTTCAATCTGGAGGGATAAGGGATTCTTGGCTTGAAAAGTGGGGGTGCCGCCTCCTTCTCTTTACTTGCTCCCTTCTCAACCTATATAACCTCGGGTGCGTGTTCATTGGGCTTCTCACTCGGAAGCTTACCCTCAACCTCATGACCACTTCTCAAAGTGATCGCCTTCACATGCTCTCTAGGGTTGGTCTCGGTGTTACTCGGCAAGCTTCCTTGTGGCCTTTCTGATAAGGACTTCGCAATCTACCCTACTTGATTTTCAAGATTATGCATAGAGGTGGTGTGGTTGCGAAGTGCAGCCACAACTGATTGGAACCTTGCATCAGATGATTGCACAAACCTAGTTAAGGCATATTTTCCATGTTTGGGGCTTGTTGTTGTTGTTGGAAACCCGGTGGCCCCATGGCCTTTTGTGGACCTTGGTTGCTCCACGAGAAATTGTGATGACGCTTCCAACCTGGATTGTAGGTGTTACTGTATGGGTTTAATTGATTCTCATAGCATTACCTACAAAATCGACATTCTCAACCGAAGATGCATCACCAATAGAGATTGGGCAATCAGAGGGAGCATGTCCTCCACTACACCCGGTGCAAGTAGTAACGAGCGCCATTCTATTCGAAGTTAGGAGATCTAACTTCTTACTTAATGATTCCACTTGAGTCGCTAATGAGGTTCCTGCATCTATCTCATGGAGGCCGGCCACCTTTTTCTTCTACCTAGCATTCCATTGGTAGCTGTTTAACCCCATTTCTTTAATTAGTGACGGACCTCACCAGGGGTCTTGCTACCTAAGGTACCTCCTGCTGCCGCATCCAAGAGTTGCCTTGTACTCGGATTTAAACCGTTATAAAAGGTCTGAACAATCTTCCACTATGAGAATCCATGTTGCGGGCACTTTCTCAGGAGCTCCTTGAACCTTTCCCACGTCTCAAATAGAGACTCTAATTCCAATTGTACAAAGGATGAGATCTCATTCCTAAACTTTGCAGATTTTCCAGGAGGGAAATAACGGGCAAAAAAAGCTTCTTCAATCTCCTCCCATGTGGTAATTGACGCTCTAGGTATTGAGTGTAGCCACTGCTTTGCTCTCCCTTTCAAGGAAAATGGGAAGGCTCTCAACTTGATGGCATCATCTGTTACCCCGTTTATCTTAAGCATGTCGCACACCTCGAGAAAGTTCTCTATATGACTGTTCAGATCCTCATCAGCCAAACTATTAAACTGTGCGGATTGCTGAAACATGTGGATGAATGCCGGCTTCAGCTCGAAGTTCTGAGCGGTAATCGGGGGACGCACAATGCTCAATTGTGTCCCCAATACTGAAGGTCTGGCATAATCGGATAATGTCCGCTACTGCTCATTTTGTTCTGCCATGTTTTCAGATTCTTCTACTTCCAAATCAACTAGATTATACTATTCTTACACAGTTCTTTCCCTTTTCTTCTAAGTGTACGTTCAAGCTCAGGATCTCCTTCAATCAATATCGAAGGGTTCCCTCGGGTCATAACCTGGAGCTACACCAAAAGAAAGAAAACAAAATTAGGACGATGATAGAAAAGAAGATATGAAATAGAATGAATGAATAGCTAAGAAAACAGAGTGCAAAGTATCTCTAAACGCCTACTCCCCGACAACGGCGCCAAAAACTTGACACGTCCGTAGATGCGTATAAACCGCAAGTGCACGGGTGTCGAAGTAATAATCCCAGATGAGTGGGTATCGTATCCATAGAGAATAGGGAATAAAGACACTTATGTTGTTTCTTAACTAAATGTGGAAGATGAATAGTGATAAGTGTGACAAAATATGAAATAACAAAAATAAAAGAAACAAGATAGAGAGCACAAGTAAAGGAGAAGGTAAGGTAATCGATAAAGATAGGTAATGAGTCCGGAAGTGCACGGGTCATCAAGTAATACCTTGTGCATGACACAGGGGTCATATTCCCTAGGGTCCAAGAGCTGCTATTATTCCCCCTAGATGGCACTGTCTAGTCTACCAAATATAGGACTAAAACAAGATAAGAAAAATAACAAGAAGAAAACTATAAACACATGGACTAAGGCTCACCACATAAACATACTAAGGAAGCAAGTAACAATGAAAGTGCGAGGTCCCCGGGCGATGATCTCCTCGGGACTACTAAAGCTATATGGATGTTAGAATTACAAAGGCAGCGGTGGTTGGACCGAGAGACATCCAAAAATAGATCACCCCGATGGTCACGGCGGTAATCCCTAATCCAATAAGAGTATTGGCTCGGAATCTCTTCCGACCAAATCCTCCTACGATCGCATTACAAGTAGGGATATCTCAAATTAAGGCCGAAACTCAACCTAGGTACAGCCCTAATAGTTAGAGGGGTATGAAATACCCAATGGTCATGGTGTATTCATACATGTATCCCTTCCAAGCAAGGTGTGTCGAGTACAAGGGCGATGGTCTCGCACCAAATACAACCTAGAAGTTGGATCACAGAGTTCTCATGCAAAACAACACATCAAAGAGCACCAAGCAAGGATCACAAACCACACAAATACCATACATGTAAATCAAGCATCCATACAAGCAAGTTCATCATAAGGTTTACCGGATGCCCGGTAACCTTGGAAGTCTAGTTCATCATCAACAAAGGAGCAAGTGTAGGAGACAAGAGATACAAAAAAAAGCTCATAACAAACTCCCCTAAGATGAAGACTAGAAGGTGGTGATGAGAACTCGTTGGATCCACGCCGGCGAGCTCCTAGATTGTTTTCCTGGACTGTAACCTTCTTCCCCCTTCGATTTGCCCCTCAGATCTGCCTTCTCCCACAGCCTTGAAGCTCTAGAAAATGATGGTGGAGAATGGTGGCCAAAAGTCCCCCAAATGATGCCCTAACAAAGTTTTTATATGCCCAGATCCCGATGGGTAAACGGGTCAATATACCGGCCACATGCCGACCCCTCGGGATATCTAGTTTTCTGCACGAAGCCAGCGATGAGCTATAGTAACTGCTACAGTGAAAATGCTACAGTATTCCGCCCGGAAACATCATTTTGCTACAGTATACCGAGTTTCCCAGGCTTCTATTAGGCCTGAAATGCAAAAATAACACAATTTAGACCAAAAGGACATCGGTTCAACAAAAAAATATAACGAATAATACCAAACAAATACATTCGAAATACGTACTTTGTAGACGTTTATCAAACATCCACACACCTAAGTTTTTGCTTGTCCCCAAGCAAACAAACATGAAGAACTAAGGGAAATAAGATAAATGGCTAAAAAAGTGCAACCTCAAGCTCAAAAGTAAAGGACCTCACAAGCACAAATGGACAGAAATCAAGGAGTGAGCTGGTCAATGAATAGTGAAGTGATATTAGCTCTGCCTCATCTAGAATGCCCCTGTGAGTGTGTGCTAACCCCCACCTTGACCTCCACACCCTGGATTACCCTAGGATGCCCATTCACCCAAACAAAATGAAAATTTCATTAAAACGATAAAGACATACTCAGTACTCAATTAAGAGTCCTCTAGTTCCTAGATAAAACTCTAACTTTCAAGTAACTATGCAGCAAACCTTAAGGGAACAAGAGAGATACTATATTTCTTTACACACATATATACAAACATACACACTTTTTTTTTCTGAGTCCGACTAACATAGACTACACAAAAAAATTTTTTTACAATCTTTCTGAAGGATGCACATGCTGATTAGGCAAAAGAGCCACACAACGTATTCGAATATAGTCTACATAGACGCATTCATGCTATACTAGCAGAGGAATACTGTCATAGACTCAATTTTGTTTTTCACATGTACAAATTATATCTCATGTGCCTTGTATAGACTTGCTACAATAGTACACTCTAAGCTAGAGAAAACAGTAAAGGAATACAAAAGCTCTTAAAAGTGCATTGAAAATATAATTTAACAAATTAATGCCAAAATCATAATGATGGGTTGGTTGGAGTGTACAAGGTAGAAGTAATGGTGAACATGTATATAGGTGCACTAGAGATGATACAGAACTACATTCAGGCACAAATAAAGTACAACTCACAACTATCATTCTACCAAGCTAGGAAGTCCTTAACAATAAAATCATAGCTATCATAGGTAATCAACCATACAAATGCAAACATTTTCAAAGTTCACGGAACTCCACCCCCCACTTAAAGATGCACATTGCCCTCAATGTGCCTAATCAATAGAATGCAACAAGATAGACAATAAAAACATAGTAAGAGGGTTTCGTGAACCTCCCCGAGTCTTAAAGCATGAGTAGTGAAGTTCATGAGATCGAGGTGACCACCAAAGATCATGGTAGATGATGGAGGAAGAAAGTGTGCTTGATTTCCTAATTCCACCCTGCAAGGCAGAAAAGAACATCACCTCGAGGCATCTATTGACACACCTATAAACACCAACACAATAAACAACTACAACACAAAAACAATTAAAACATAGAAATAAAAGAAAACAGAAAACAGAGACATGTCCATGTGATCTGAGCTACTTGTCCTTGAGTCGGTAGCAATGGAGGCCCAAAACTTGTCATTTGTCATCGGGTAAGGAAGGGAGAAAGAGAACCATCCCCCCTAGCTCTCTTGAAAGCTAATGTCCTGATGGACATCCAGCAAAAACACAGTGGAGATCATCCAACCAAGTTAGAAGCAAAGTGGGCATCAAAAGAATGAAGAAAATCAAGAAAATGCCCAGTGCTACAGTAATTTCGGAAAAAACTTTTCAGGATCTTTGCTTGTAAGAGTAGCCAAAAATTTTACAAATCAAGAAAAACACTTTGATAATCATTAAGCATTCACAAACCAACAAAAATCCAAGAAATTCCACCCTCAAAAACAAGAAGAACTCAAGGTTTTGAGTAAGAGGACAAACCCTTGCCCTAGAGTAAGATGAGTGAATTTAATGGTTGGATCCGGCCAAAAGCTTGCTCAAACTCCAAATTTTTGTCACTAAAATGGAAAAGAGGAGGAGGAGAGCAAACTAGAGCAAAAAAAAATGATGAAAAACGGTGGAGAAATGAGGGAGAAAAGGTTAGAAGAATGGGGAAGAAGGATGAATAGTAAAGTGCCCCAAATCCTCACTTTAATAGCCCTCACTCGGGTGGTCTTGAGGGGCATCCTTGCGGCCCAAGGATGGTCCTCGGGATTTCTTGACACACAACTTTTGTTCTCCACACATTGCACACTTTGTTTATGATTAAAACCTTGAAAAATAAAGCTAGAAACATCGATAAAACACTCAAAACATCAACAAGCATGCATCAAGAATAAGAATTGCTCAAAGACCACATGACAAACAAGAAAACAAAAAGGCTAAAAAACTAAGAAAAATGATGAAAATGCAATTACAACCAAACCACACAAAGAGTACAAGTTAAGCAAAACAACACAAATGAGAAAAAGAATACGAGAAATGAAAAGAACTTGGGTTGCCTCCCAAGAAGCGCTTGTTTAAACGTCATTAGCTCGACGTACCTCTTTCTTACCTAGGGAGGCTTGAAAATGGTGTGTTCATCCCGGCTAAGAGTTGCATAAGAACCACCAAGAAATACGAAACTTACCCTCCAGGATGATGCAAATTTGGAGGTCAAGCATGAGTCACCTTTTGGCCTCCATGGAAAAAGCTTGGGCCGGGAGTTGTTTAAACTTGGCATTGGCGGGTCCTTGGAAGGTTTCAATATCCTACCCGCATTTGCTTCCTCAACCCATGTCAAAATGCCTTGAACTACCCATAAGTGTTGTTTGGGTCTCCAAGGAAAAAAATTTGGTCGAGAGCTTGTTAAGCCATGCATAGGTGGATCAATTGGTGGCTTCAACATCCTATCCACAATATTTTTCTCAACCATGGTGTGATGAACTTCAATTGCCCATAACATTTGCTTGGGCCGCCAAGGAAAAATCTTTTGGTTGGGAATTGTCCAAGCCCGGCATAGGTGGGTTCAAGGATGACCTTGGCTTCTTACCCACATCTTCAAATACAATTCCCGGAATTTCTTCTTTGCACTTCAAAATTATTGATTGGTTGATGGAATGGTCGAAGTTGAGGAAAGTAATGTCTTCAAATGTGGTCGACGGAATTTCTTCAACTTCCTCAAATGTCTCGACGTCTATGATCTCATCCTTCGCCTTATCTTCTTTAGTTTCAACTTGAGGTGGAACATCAATTATTTGCTCAAAAGGTATTGGTGGTACATCAATTGCTTCTTCAACCTCCAACACCTCAATACCAACTTCCACCACAATTTCACCCTTATTCTCTTCCTTTCTAATGTCATTCTCATATATGTCTTCAATAGTTCGTGCCAGCTTGGTCGATATATTGGATGACTCTCCCATCTTGTTTTCCATACTTTGAAGAGATTGTTGGGTATTAAAAATTGCGGTATTCATGGCTTCAAGCTCCGCATCCGCATTCATCATGAATCTTGCAAACACATCTTGTGCACTGAGACCCCGTTGATTGAGTTGCTTACTATAGTCTACAGAAGGTTGGTAGTACCAGGGTTCTTGAAAGGAGGGTAATTGTAGCAATCCATCAAGAGGGTTCTCCTATTGTTGGGTATGATGAGGTGCCGAAGAGTGTGGGTGCCCTCCCCAATATGGATTGTAAACATCAGGATATGGATTGCTAAGGCGTCCTCTCTTGGCATCAAGTTCTTCCATTTCTTTCTCAAGTGCATACGTTTTAGCGGCCAATAATCTTTCTTGAAAATCCAGGGCCGGATCATATTAGTGTGCTCTCATGGCATCTAATTCTTCCATCTTCTTCTCAAGTGTATACATTTTAGCGCGAAGCATTTTTTCTTCAGAGTCCATGGCCCTGTGTAAATAAACAAAACTAGCAAAAATAAGCTATCAAAGAAAACACGAAAGAAACAAAATAAGTAAATATGCACAAAATGGTAAAATACACATACAAAGACAAATATTTAAAACGACAAAGATAAATAACTAGAGCAGTGATCTAAAGGTTTTCCTAGCATTCTTGGTGGTCCTCGGCAACGGCGCAAAAACTTGATGAGTCCGCAAGTGTACGGGTCGTCAAGTAATACCTTGTGCGTGACACAGGGGTCGTATTCCCTATGGTCCAAGAGCTGCTATTATTCCCCCTAGACGACACTATATAGTCTACCAAATATAGGACTAAAACAAGATAAAGAAAATAACAAGAAGAAAACTATAAACACATGGACTAAGGCTCACCACATAAACATACTAAGGAAGTAACAATGAAAGTGCGAGGTCCCCGGGCGATGATCTCCTCGGGACTATTAAAGCTATATGGATGTTAGAATTACAAAGGCAGCGGTGGTTGGACCAAGAGACATCCAAAAATAGATCACCCTGATGGTCACGGCGGTAATCCCTAATCCAATAAGAGTATTGGCTCGGAATCTCTTCCGACCAAATCCTACTACGATCGCATTACAAGTAGGGATATATCAAATTAAGGCCGAAACTCAACCTAGGTACAGCCCTAATAGTTGGAGGGGTATGAAATACCCAATGGTCATGGTGTAATCATACATGTATCCATTCCAAGCAAGGTGTGTCGAGTACAAGGGCGATGGTCTCGCACCAAATACAACCTAAAAGTTGGATCACAGAGTTCTCATGCAAAACAACACATCAAAGAGCACTAAGCAAGGATCACAAACCACACAAATACCATACATGTAAATCAAGCATCCATACAAGCAAGTTCATCATAAGGTTTACCGGATGCCCGGTAACCTTGGGAGTCTAGTTCATCATCAACAAAGGAGCAAGTGTAGGAGACAAGAGATACAAAGAAAAGCTCATAACAAACTCCCCTAAGATGAAGACTAGAAGGTGGTGATGAGAACTCGTTGGATCCACGTCTGCGAGCTCCTAGATTGTTTTCCTGGAGTGTAACCTTCTTCCCCTTCGATTTGCCCCTCAGATCTGCCTTCTCCCACAACCTTGAAGCTCTAGAAAATGATGGTGGTGAATGGTGGCCAAAAGTCCCCCAAATGATGCCCTAACAAAGTTTTTATATGCCCAGATCCCGATCGGTAAACGGGTCAATATACCGGCCGCATGCCGACCCCTCGGGATATCTAGTTTTCTGCCGAGAAGCCAGCGATTAGCTATAGTAATTGCTACAGTGAAACTGCTATAGTACACTGATACAGTACTGTACTACAGTTATTCCGGCCGGAAATGCTCGTTTTTGATACCGAATTCATCCCAAATCACGTCGCCCGAGTTGCCCAGGCTTCTATTAGGTCTGAAATGGAAAAAAATAACACAATTTAGACCAAAATGGCATTGTTTCAACAAATAAATGTAACGAATAATACCAAACAAATACATGCAAAATATGTACTTTTAGACGTTTATCAATGGGGTACCAGGATATTGATCCGCCTAGGACAATCGTTTCAAGTGCAAGAATCCTCTATTATACTTCCTAATTGATGCAACAATGAGTCGTGGAAATTCTTAATTACATGATCTCAAATCTAAGGCCAACCATGCCTAACTCTATACATGTCCCGGAGGAGAGATTGAATAACCTCTCATCCTCTCACTCGCATAGAATTGCAATGAGCTCTAGGGATTCAAAGTGATAAATCCTATTTCTATGTATAGACCTAACCCTTTGGTCCATGTGGAAGATCCCTAGCCACAATTAAGCCCTAGGTGCTAAAATCACTTTAGCGCTTCACTCCGTTGCACTCGCAACTAAGCCCCAGCGGAAGGTCATCCCTTAGCCAATTCACTCTACTATGGCCGCAAAGAACTCTTGGAATGTGGAGGTAGGATAGATCACACTAGAGGGGAAAGTGGACGCTCTGCTACCTCTCGACTCACCCTCTCAATCCTCTCCAATCTAGCTTGGTCTGACTCTCATGGTGTGTCACTCACTCACAAGAGTTACCAACAAGAACTTTCAACCCTAGTGTCACTCTAGGGGAGTATTCATATAATCAAGTCTCCAAGATTGGAACTCACAATAAACATCAATTAATTGAAAGCATAATACAGAGATTCAATGAAACGAATACATCCTAGGGTTCACAAATACCCAAGTACCCACTAGTGGTTTAGTTCTCCATGAAGCTAGATATAATCAATGAAATCGAATTTAAAAACAAAGCATCCATAGAAAACCCCCTCGTTAGTCATGGTGATGGTCTTGTGGAGAGTCCTCTACTCGTCACAAGGGTCCCTTTGTCCGGCTTATGATACACCTCGCCGGATCGGTGCCGACGAAAGCTCTCCCTCTAACCTTCTTCAAAATGGCGCGCGATGTCAGAGCCATAGAACTCTCCAAAGCCCTAGCCAATACCTCTCAAAACCCTAGCCGCCGCCCTCTCTCAAGTTGGGGAAAAGATGGAGAAAAGAATGTTGAAATCGGGGCTGAAATCGGCTTTTAAAGGGGTGGAATCGGGAATCCACACGCCCATGTGTGCACCCCTGTGGATATTTCACACGGGCATGTGGAATTTCCACACGCCCGTGTGGATTCTCTATTTTTCCGTTTTCTCAGCTAGCTGTAAACAGTGATGCTGCAGTATTTTTGCTGTCATGTTTTCTACAATACCTAGCTACAGTAGCGGCCTGAAATACTCCCGAATCCATACTTTCATCGAGGTAATGCAAACGGGCACACATTTATGTCGTGGATCACCTTGCTTCTTTAATAACAGACATGTTTGTGGAGATCTTGTTCTATATTCACAAGTCGGAATGCTTGAATGTGACTGCCCTTGTGCCCCTCCAAATAGTTGTGCTAACTCGAGTACGAGGAGGTTGGCACACATTCCTCCATCTGGAACCCGACCTATGTCTTCGCGTTTGAACCTTAGCAAGATTTCCTCCAAATTAGTGCATTATGACACACATTGGCTTCTTTCTCTCATAATCGGCCTCACAACCCTACCGGCATGAAAGTAACATAAATACACCCATATTAGCGTTAAAACCCGAGAAAAGTAATGCTCAACACAAGGAAAGAACACTTCATATTCTTATCGCACAAACACTTATCATGGCTTGTTTTCTCTGTTGGATGAACAACATCCCAAAATGCAAACTTATTAGCATCTATGTATGTAAATGGATTCCATTTATCACATAGGTACCCAAGCTTAAAGAACCCTGTGGCACAACACCCATGTTCAACATGCTCATATCCTGACAAATTGTGAAAACAAACATTAATAAAAAAAATCAAATAACTTTTTAATATATATATATACATTGCAATTATGTGTTCTTATAAATTTGAAAGCCATCACATTGTTTATAAATTTTACAGTAGTTTAGCGATAGTTTGACTAATTTCAAATATATGGTTAAGATATAATAATAAAAAGTGTGTGCATTTCGAGTGGCTTATATATGTTGTGAAAAAAATCTAATAAAATATAGAAATTTGTTTTATCCTGCACATGGCACATTTAAGTAAATCTATTATAAGAGAAATTATAAAATAACAGGATCCATAAAGACAACTTAACAAGCTATAGTGAATAGCAATATCAAAAGTAGGTAAATAACAAGAAAGAAAAAAAGAACACTTAACATAAAGGGAAGGATTCTAAACTAACTGAAGAAATAAAGCATAGACTGTTGATAAGTGCTTGTGCGATATGAATGCGAATCGTTCATTCCTTATGTTGAGCATTACTTTTCTCGGGTTTTTACATTAATATGTGTGTTTTTATGTTACTTTCGTGCAGGTAGGGTTGTGAGGCCGAGTATGAAGGAAAGAAGCCAATGTGGATCGTAATGCACCGATTTTGGAGGAAATCTTGCTAAGGTTCAAACGCGAAGACTTAGGTCGGGTGTGAGATGCTAGAGTGTGTGCCAACCTCCTCGTATTCTAGTTGGCACATCCATTTGGAGGGGCACAAGGGCAGTCACACTCGAGCATTCCGACTTATGCACATAGAACAAGAGCTCCAACAACTTGTCTATCATTGAAGAAGCAAGTGATCTACGAAGTGAACGTGTGCCCGTTTGCGTTACCCTGATGAAAGTATGGATTCGGGAAGCTATTCAGGCGTCTGTAGCAGCACTGTAGTAGCACTGTTCACAGCTGGCCGAGAAAACAAGAATTCAGAGAATCCACACGGGCATGTGGAAATTAAACACTCCCGTGTGGAAATTCCACATGCTTGTGAAAAATCCACAGGCTCGTGTAGTCGCCCGACTCCAGCCCTATTTAATGCCGATTCAGCCCCGATTTCAGCATTCTTTTATCCATCTTTTCCCCAACTTGAGAGAAGGCTTCGGCTAGGGTTTTGAGGGATATTGGCTAAGGTTTTGTAGAGGTTCTACGGCTCCGACATCGTCATTCCTGAGGAAGAGGGTTGGTAGGGGAGCTTCCGTAGAGGCATATCCTATACCGGACGAGGGAATCCTTGGACGACTAGTAGAGGACTTTCCACAAGACCATCGACACGACCATCGAGGGGGTTTCTTTATGGATTCATTGCTTTTACATTCTATTTTTTTTATTGTACTTAGCTCCATGGAGAGCTAAACCCCTAGTGGGCACTTGGGTATTTGTGAACCCTAGGATGTATTTGTTTCATTGAATCTCTTTATTATGCCTTCAATTAATTGATGTTTATTGTGAGTTCCAACCTTGAATGCTTGATTGCATGAACATTTCCCCTAGAGTGACACTTGGGTTGAGAGTTCTTGTTGGTAACCTTGTGAGTGAGTGACACCACGAGCATTAGACAAAGCTAGGTTGGAGAGGGTTGAGAGGGTGAGCGAAAGGTACAGGAGCATCCCCTTTCCCCTCTGACGTGATAGATTCTACCTCCGTTCCTCGAGTTCTTTGCGGCCATAATAGAGTGAATGGTCTAAGGGATGACCCTCCTCTGGGGCTTAGTTGCGCGTGCAACAGAGTGAAGCATTGAGGTGATCTTAGTATCTAGGGCTTAATTGTGATTAGGGACCTTTCACCTGAACCAAAGGGTTAGGTCTATAATTAGGAAGAGATTTATCACTTGGAATCCCAAGAGCTCTTTGCAACTCTATTCGAGTGCGAGGTTGAGATGTTATCTAATCTCTCCTCCGGGACATGTATAGAGTTAGGCATAGTTGACCTTAGATTTGGGACTATGTAATTAAGGATTTCCACGACTCACCATTGCATCGATTAGGAAGCATAATAGAGGGTTCTTGCACTTGAAACAATTATCTTAGGCGGAGCATTATCCGAGTACCCCATCTTTATCGATTGCCTTACCTCCTCCTTTTCTCGTGCTCTCTTACTTGTTGTTTTTACTTTTGAGAATTGAATCATTTTCACACTTATCACTACTGATCTTTCACATAGCTAAGAATCGGATTAAGTGTTTTTATTCCCTATTCCCTATGGATTCGATACCCGCTCATCCGGGATTATTACTTCGACAAACCCGTGCACTTGCGGGATATACGCAAGGGGACCATGTCAACTGGAAAATAAACCAATCTAAGCCCAGGCAATGAAGCAGAGAACTTTCCAATCAATTCCTTAAACTTGGAGTTAAAATCTCTGGCAACCATCTTGCGCTGCTTTATGACTCACCCCTATGGAAAAAATTCATTGTCCTCTCCAATGGAACACTCGCAATTGGACACAACCCTGTGAATCCTATCTTATTTTGCCCTCAAACTATATAACTCTTGTATGAAATTCCCAATTAAAGAGATGGGAAAGTCCTTGTACTCATCAACTATGAACTCTTTGAACCTTGTTGTAGTGTAAGAATAGTAGTTTTCAACAAACTCATTTCCCTATGCTTATGATGTATAGCGCCTCATTCACTGTCCATTTAGCCTTCTTTTCTCCGAGATAGGCCTTTAATCTCTCTTGGTACTCTTTGAAGTACTCCACTTCTTTCCATAGTGGGATCATAGACTGTATTTAATAATATAAAATATTTTAGTATACTTCTTCTTTAAATTAAATAAACACTTTATTTTACATATAGCATTAGTTATAAACAATTTATACTTGACAAAAAGTAAACACAAACAAACAATCAAATTATATACTCAATTTTATTAGATACAAACCAAACATATTACTTGATCTCTAATGCAACATAAAAGCTTACTCTCTTGACATGTGTTTGTTTATTTTAACTATTGCAAACAAATGAACCATAATAATCTCTAATACCATATTAAACGTAAAACAATACATTATTTGTCTTATTTAACTCAAACCTTAAGCTAATAAAACAAAAAAAATCTAGACTTATTTATTTAAATTCATATTTTCTTAAATTAAGTAATATGGTATTATAAATTACTCAAAAAAATTTAACCCAATATTATTAAAAAAACCTTTGTAGGAATTAATGGTTGGAGCTCATGGAACATACTTTCTATTATTAATTATAGGTCACCAAAATGAGTAAGAGACCATTTTGAACCTTTCAGCCTGAGCAAGTAAAAGTTGCCACCAAATAAGCACCAGAAAAATAGATATTTACTTTATATGATGAACCCATTTATTGCACCAACTGAAACATTGAAGAAATTGGTGAAAAGTCCTAAACTAATATTTTCATAACTAAGTACGTCACTTTCATTTCTAGTAATTTGAAAAATTCTCAATTTTAATAGTAACATTATTTGAATTTTCAAAAATAAAAAGTTTTTGGTCAGCCTTTATGCTTTGTACAAACCATATCTATCATCATATATTTATCAATGAAAAATATTTATTTCATTTCTCCAATCATTCCACTCATACACCAACTGACAGTGGCATCCATGTTATATTATTAATTAAAAAATTTCAAAAATATAAAAATAAATAAAATTATAACATTATAGATCATAATTTTTAAAATTTCCTAATAAATGTATTCCTTTCACCTCCACTCTTGTTTAATATTACACAGAAAAAAATAATTTGCTAAATTTGAACTTAAAGGTGATTTAAATTTAAATAGGCGCCTAGAGGGAAACTGTGCACCTATCCCAGGTGCTGATTCTTGCTCAGACTAGATAGTAATTATGTACAATATTTTTATAAATTATATAAACATAATTTATTAAAAATTATTTTTTAGGCATACACAACTTTGATAATATAAAATCATATATGTTAAAACTATACACATAAGATATGTATAACCCCAGAAACCAAAAAATTACATATGTACTTCTGTTTGACGAACTTAATACAAAATAAGATATGCATAGGCCAAGAAACCAAAAAGAATTACTTATATACTCTTTTTTTTCGACCAACTTGATACAACAATATATATATATATATATATTTATATATAAGGGCTAAATATTAGAAAATTTTGTTTGTACCTTTAAATTTCTAATCTGCCAATACTTATTATGTATATATATATATATGTGTGTATAAAGCTAACTTCAAAAATATTTAAGTGTTTTTAATAATTTTAACATTTTAATTAATTTATATTAAAAACATCAACTGGTTTGTCAGAAATACATAAGCAAGTTTTTTTTTATTTTTTTTATTAATATGGATAAAAAAACCATACCACTCTCTATTTACATTTCAATTATGAATTAGGAGAGCAATAATAATCCAATGACCCAATTCCAACAGAACCAAGACATGGTTTGTTCTAGTCATAGATTTATATGTTTTTGTGTTTGTTTATTTTATAATATGAAGATAGATTGGTAATTATTTAAAAAAAATTATTGTTCTTTATTTTAAAAGTCACTGAACTGAAAGCAATTAAACTAACGGGAATAAACCACTTCTTGATTTTATGGTAACCATGAAACTATGTCCTTGAAATAATTTGTATTGGGAGAGACCTTTTTGTATATGAGTCAAATAACTTAACCGAGTATATTTTCAGCATATAGACATTAATAAAAAAAATACAAATATGATGTAGCAGGGGTATAAATGCCATAACCGACAATGGTCATGAGAAGGAGTCTCGAAAAGTAGTGGTATAGAGCGTGTCATTGAGACAGTCCCATGCCTACACAGTAGCGACAGCAGAACACAGTGCCCAAATATACGCATTCAAACAAACAAAACAAATGAGAAAGAAAAGGAAAAGTGCATGCAAACCAAACCCCTTAAAGCAATGGTGGGAATGAAGGATTGGAGTACTCACCACACTACAACAAATTATATTTTTAGTGATAACAAAAGTTATCATTAGAAGCAATAGTCACAATTAGCAATAGTAGCAAATTTTGGAAGTCATCACCTTATGTCACAAATACCTCCAATACTAATACAAGAGTGACCATTTTAGACAAATGGTCACAATTACTCTATATTTTTGTGACCAATTTTACGACATTAACAAATTTAATATTTGTGACAAAAGGATGTAGATACAATAACCTTATTTATTTATGTCAATTTTGTTGACACAAAATAATTTTAATTGTAATGAATAAAGTGCTCATAATAATTTGTTTTGTTGTGTCAATTTTGTTAACACAAGAAAAATACTAAATTGTGACGAATAAGCTGTCACAATAATCTATTTTATTGTGACAATATTATTGACACAGAAAAAATACAATAGTGATAAAATGTTTTTGTCAATAGTAATATTTTTATTGATAACCAATACTTTGTCACTAATGTTACTTTGAAATATTGTTATGTGTTTATGTTGTCACAAATAAAATTATTAATTTTAAAAAATAATATTGTCACTAAAATAAGAATTATGTTATGCTAATTTCCTCACTAATATAATAAATTATTTGTGATAAGTATAAAGTTATATTTTAGGTACTTTTGTTAAGACAAATTTCTAATAGCAACAATATCATCACACAAGAAAATAAAATATTTAATATTATATGAAAATAAATAAATAAATATCATCAAAAATATATAAAATTAAAAATTTGAATGTATAAATTGAAAATTTTAATATCAAAAATACAATTATAAAATTATCCTTTTGAAAAAAGAAAAAAATTATAAAATTATCCTAAATTTGGAGATGAAGTACTCCTTTATGCATATGAATCTTCTCTTTTGCTTTTCAGTCTCAACTTCTAGTAGAATTTGACTCCTTTGTTGGGACTTTAATGTTATTCCCTTTCTTTGATGTTTATTCTGCACATTTTAGGGAAAAAATAATCTAATGAAATAATTTTAAAAATTAAAAAATTCTAATTTAATACAACCTTCATATCATTATTTTTTTCAATTGAGACAAGTTCCATGTTGTATTTGGCTTTTGTGATTTTCAATAGATAAAAATCATAAAAAAAGAAGAAGAAAATCACATAATCAATATCTAAATAACATATTCCTATGATGAACATGAACCTAAGATTTAAAGTATTGAAAAAAGAAAACACTAATAAACAATCATCATTGAAAAATAATTCAATAAACCTAACTTTGAAGATTAAAAAAGATAAAGCAAAAAATAAAAATAAAAAATTATCTCTTATCAATTGCATAAACTAAGCAAAAAGAATTTAAGAAAAGAAAAACAAGCAAATCTTGTGGCCATCAATAACATGTACCTTTACATCAAGAGCTAGTTGAGTTACTTTAATTCTCCGAACCGAATGAAGCAAAACTGTTGCCATCGATCTCTAGAGGCTTCTCTCCTGTTTATATGTTAAGTTCATTGAGGATATATATCTTTTTAAATTTTAATTTTTTTTAAAATATATATTATCTAGATTTTGTTTCGTGAGAATTTGGTAAATCTCTATTTAATTTTAATTTTGAAAATATTCTCTAATACTATAAATAATAGGTATAATTTAAATTAAAAGTTTGTTTTCTATCCCTTAAAATATCAATTTTGAGAGTTGGGTAAACAATAACAACTTGCAAAACAATGAATTTGGAGAATATTTTCTTACATCGATTTTTATCTCATATTTTTACAAATATTTATAAAATTTGAATAGTTTTTCTTTTAAAAAATGTTATATATATAAACACAAAACATATCGAATTTGATCCTAAAATATGTTAAGCATATTTTAGGGTTTTTTTGTGACAATATTTACTAGATATTAATAGTTGAATTTTTTGTGACAAAAAATTTTGATCATAAAAAATAAAATAACAAGTAGTGGAGAACACTTTCTTCACAACAAATGAAAATATTATTTACGACACTATAGGTCCATTAATAGTGACAACGTATTTGTGAGAGATCCTAAATCATCACAATTATAATAGTTTAGTGACAAAAAATCATCACAATTAACTGAAACAATAGTGTTAATTAATTTTTTTATCACAAAAAACTTTATATTTGTAACAAAATGATTGATAGTTACAAAAAAACATAAATCATAATGTCGTAATTCTTGTAGTGCAAGCATAATTTACATGGTATATTAACTAGATTGGGGAAATCTAGGCCTATATTATTACTTTTTTTAATTATTTTTGTTACTTTTTGTATTTTTGTGTTAAAAATAGTTGTTTATTTTGTATATGATTGATGAATATATATATATATATATATATATATATATATATCTATCTATATATGCATTATGTAGATACGGGGCTACACCAATGAGATGATGATGATTTAGTATTTAGACATAGTTACTAATAAATGTTTTAATAGGTTAATATTTTAGCTTAATAGAACAAAAATTTTTAGTATCCAATAGGTTATTTTGAAGTATTTATAAATAATAACTTTGCTTGATAAAATCATGTTAAATTTTATCTATAATTACTTAAAAAATCTATCATAAATAAGTTAAACAATGGCATCTGTTACTTTTTTTTACACAAAAAACTTAATATTTGTAGCAAAATAACCTGGTGACACAAAAAAATTGTCACTAAAAATCTTAATTCTTGTAGTGCTAACATTGGCGTTGTTAAGACTGGTGCCAATGGAGATGAAGCAAATGGCGGAGGCGAAGTCGTTGATAGTATAAACAGGATTGAGATAGGCAGGAACAATAGGGTCGAGGTCAAGGGCTGAAGGTGTAGAAGTCGTAGGCGAAGTGGCTGTTGCTGAATCTGGAGTTATTAAAATTCTTTCCCCCCTCATGGCACCACCACTAATGGACCTCTAAGGTGTGTGTAAATAAATATGCAAATAATATCAAAGTGAGTCCATGAATATCGCAAGTATACGGTCGTCAAGTAATACCCGCGTGGATGAGCATGAGTGTCGTATTTCCTCAGGAATGATAAGAGGCTCCTATTACTTCCTTTTCGCTTAATCACCAGCTTAAATTTTTATGTCTTTCTTTAGTTTACTTCTACAATCTATTATACAATACAATTGGAGAATCATTAAAAACAATTGGAAGGAGTTGGGTGGTTATATGACAGTTATCTTGATTATTACTTATGATAAACATTGAGTGTGATAATCATGTTTTGGAATTGGATAGAGCGAATTCAAAGGCCTATTGGTCCCAATCTCTTGGCAACAAACTCTAAATCACTTAGAACCTTTAGGGTGAAATCTCTTCCTACCCCAACCTCCTATGTTTGCCTTAACTACAAGAATTCCTATACAAGGGACAAACCAAACCTTTAGCCTAAGGGGCAATTGATCCCTAATGGAGAAATCTAGCTATGCCTAATCTCTTAGCGCATGCATATATCTAACATGGCATGTGTGTTCTAATGTAGGGGCATATCTTCCTCATCCACTTTAACAGGAATATCATTCAAGAAACATGTAATGAATCACATAAACTAGAAAAATTTATTGAATTAAACAATCAAGATTCATAAGTAATAATCGAGGGACCTAGAAAAACAATTCCCCTCGAATTATGTTCCTATGGATCATAAATAAAGATATAAATCAAGATAAAATCATAAGACCAAAGAATTATGTAAAAGAATTTGTAAACTAACTCCCCCAAATAGGTCTCCGAAGGTTAAGGTTTAGACGATCCAAAGATTTGACAAGATGGCACTGAATCTCTTTGCCTACCCTCCTCTAATGATGATCATTGAATTACCTTTAGAAAAATCACTGGAATTTGCTGAAATATGGGTGAAAGTCATCTCCAGTTGCGCAGATCTTTAGAACTCTAGGCGCCTTGCCTTATTTGGTAAAAGAATCTCCCCCAATTAAAAAACCTAGGGTATATATAGAATCGAGTCTGCCACGGCCTTACCAAGGGGCGTTGTGATGCCCATTGTGAAACCCATAGCCCTCCGAGCATTGTGTGGCTAGATCGTGGTTGTGATGGGTTTCAAAATAGTCATTGTGAGCTTGTTGTGCCTTTTCTGTTGCTCCCACTGATTCCACACCGCCATGGCTTAATGATTGCAGTGTTAAGTATGGACAACGACCATGGTGAGATGTCACCACGGACGTTGTGAGTCGTGGTAAAGAACTGATTCAGCAATTTGGCCAATTTTGCTTCAAAACACCCCTGAATTCACTTTTTTTGCCCTAAATCAGAAATAAAGGCCATGGTGAACAAAAGAATGAAATTTCGTAGTAATTAAGTGCTAAACATGTCAAATTCCATGTTGAATGTAGTGTCAATGGTATAAAAAATATAAACTTTCTAGCTCTTCTCAATCAACCTGAATTAGTTAACTTATCACAGAAGCACTAGATTCATTCGATAATCTATGCGCTATGACAAAGTAAAAAGAGACAATGCTAATGTCAAAGGTCCATCACCCACCTCAACTTTGAAGAGGCCATTAATTTATGGAATTCTAATTACCATATTAGAAGGGTCACTCAACTGAAAGCTTTACCTTTTTATAAGTGACGAACCTTTAAGGTGTGTAAAAATATGAATATGTAAATATACAAGTATGCAAACAATATCACAATTAGTCTGTAAATACTGCAAGTGTACGAGTTGTCAAGTAATATCTCATGGGTAAGCACGAGAGTCATATTGCTCTAGGAACGACGAGAGGCTCCTATTACTTCCTTTTCACTTAATCAATAGCCTAAGCGTTTATGTTCTTTCTTTAGTTTACTTCTACAATTTATTACACAATACAATTAGAAAATCGTTAATCACACTTGGAAGGAGTTGGGAGGCTGTATGATAGTTATCTTGATTATTACTTATGATAGCCGTTGAGTGTGACAATCGTATTCTAGAATTAGACTTGGGGAATTCAAAGACCTACTAGTCCCAATCTTTTGGTAACTAGGTCTAAATCACTAGGAACTTCAGGTGGAATCTCTTCCTACCTAGCCTCTTATGTTTGCCTTAAGTATGAGAATTCTACTAGAAGGGACAAATCAAACCCTAAGCCTTAGGGACAATCAATCCCTACTTCAGAAACCTAGCTATGCCTAATTTCTTAGCGTATGCATAGATCTATCATGGAATGTGTGTTCTTAATATGGGGGCATATCATCCTCATCTACATTGACAAGAATATCAATCAAGAAGCATGCTATGAATCTCATAAACTAGAAATATCTATTGAATTAAACAATCAAGTTTCATAAATAATAATCGAGGGATCTAGATATACAATTCCCTCGAATTCGGTTCTTATGGATCATAAAATAAAGCATTAAATAAAGAGAGAACCATAAGACCAAAGAATAAATATGGTTTAAAGAGTTCCTAAACTAACTCCCTCCAATAGGTCTCAGAAGGTTGAGGGTGAGAGGGTCCCAAGATTGACAAGTCTGTTCCTAATCTCTTCGCGCGACCTCCTCTAATGATGACCATTGAATTACCCTCGAGAAACTCACCAAAATCTGCTAAAATATACTTGAAAGTCATCTCCAGTTGCTCACATCTCTAGAACTCTGGCCGCCATACCTTATTTGGCAAAAGAATCCCCCCAAATTTAGAGAAACCTAGGGTGTTTATAGAAATCAAGTCCGCCACGGCCTCACCATGAATGTTGTGATGCCTGTGTTGAGTAAGTTATTGCTGGGCTCAAAGTCGCTTCCTGGCACGACTCTTTAGGCATCATGTGGCTAGATCATGAACGTGATAGGTTTTCACAATGGTTGTTGTGAGGCGTTGTGGCTTTTATATTGTTTCCAATGGTTCCACGCTGCCAAGGCTTGATAACGGCTATGGTGAGTGTAGAGAACAAATGTGGTGACATGTCACCATGGCCGTTGTGCGCCGTGGTAAAGCTTTGATTCAACAACTTAGCCTATTTTGCTTCAAAACACCCCGAATTCGCTTCTTTTTCAATAAAATAGAAATAAAGGCCGTGGTGAAAAAAAGAATAAAATTTCATACTAATTAGTTTCTAAACATGTCAAATTCCATGCCGAATACAGTGTAAATGATATAGAAAATATGAATTTTCTAGTACTTATGAATAAGCTCTTTCAACAACCTATCACAACTAAACGCCTCTATAGACAACCGACATTTCATACCTCTTAAAATAGTTCAGTTTCAACACTTCTACATATTTTTCTGGAACAACTTCTATTAATAATAAGATGAATGCTGGAAGGTAATTGAATAACCAATCTACAAAATGCAACCACTAGAACTAAAGTTACACGCCATTAGTCGTCCCTTCATATCTTAGTACATTATCCTAAGGTTATTGTATATACATTCAAAGCAAATGATATTTTTCGAGATAAAACACAAATCAATCAGAAGGTTTAAGATAATCAAGTTACTTAAAAAAATATAAAATGAAAAAAAAATCCAATCATGTCCGATAAGGTTCATAATTTAACAAAAGAAGCAATCATACTATAGAATTTCTATCATCCAGTAACTATAAATGATCAAAAGCATAAATTTATAATAAAAAAAATAAATGTAGGACCATGGCGGCATATAAAGCAAAGTTCATGTTCAATCAAATGTAGAATCACCAACAAGAACAAAATATATAATTATAAATATACTTGCCAATAATTATGTTTCTAGATTAAAAAAATATAACACAGAAACTATTTTGATAATAATTAAAAAGTAATGTTATCATTAGTAATAATAAAATCATAATGATTATATATCAATTATTCTAATAATATAATGATGATAATAATCCAACTTGAGATAGGAATGAATCACCACCTTACTTTTGCAAAGGCCAGTAAAAACAATCTTAGTTTTAATTTTGGATACAAAAATGGCAAAGATTTTATGGATGGCCCATCTCATATGGCCCAGCCTGCTTAATCGCACGCTTCGAGATTCGGAATTCATAATCAAAGCATGAACTAATTCAACCGAATCCTTGTGCCATTTCACGCAACTTCCTTCTCATTTCTTCATCACTGGTGAAGCAACCAAGCGATGGTACTTACTCCATATTTCCTTTAGATTTATGTCCAAGCTCCAGAATTCGATTGAATTCTACTTGAATTCATTCAATTTTTCTCTGCAATCTAGCTAATCGACAATTTCTTTACAATTACTCTGTTAGTTTTCATAATTGCTCGTTGATTTGTACCCATTTCTTCATTTTGTTTTGAGTTGTTATTGCTATAAAAGATTATATAATTTGACATGTATGTTTGATGAATGTCATTTCTAGGGATACATTTTCAAGTGACAATCATGAATTGCTGTGCTTTTTAGTGAAATGATGTTTTGTGGATTCAATTGAAAGCCTCATTGAATGTTTTGTGGATTGTATTCTACACAGGGTTAAGAATTTGGGGTATTGTTAAATAATTCTTTGTTCATGAATGGTGGTGTTTGTTTCATCACTACTAATAAATCTAGGTTTTCTGCTTCTACTATTTTTCTCCCATGTTTAGTTAATTCAATGTTTAAACTAGTTTAAATAATACTTTTTTGATCTTGATCTTGGCTTCCTTGGTGTTTCATTTATGCTTATGAGTAGAAATCTTGTAAATATACCGGTTAAGTGATTAACTGGAGAATTTAGCCTGGAGAAGTGAAGGAGTTTACTTGCAAAAATCTTGTAAAGCCTCTTGATGAAATGAAAACTCTCTTTTCCGATCTATATTTTCAACATGTAGCAGATAGAGTTCTCATCATTTAATGGTTAAGATAAATGTAAGGTTTACATCACATTAAATTAAATTATTTAGGAAGTTGAAACACTTAAGGATCATTATGCACGGTTTGCTTGAGGAAGGATGGGAATGAGGAATTTCTTTTCCTAATGCATTGTTTCCAGAGCATTCTTAAAATTATTAACATGCTACAAAAATGACGAGAGAATATTAATGAGTGTAGCTCATGATTTTTTATGTTGATATTTTATGTTACCTTGAGAATTGGACTATAATATATTATTTTCACGGCACCAATTGAGTGACTGCAACATATTTCTTGAAGCTCACTGAGGTTGGCTATTAAAGACTAATGCCCAGTTAGGTGAAAATGATGAACATTTTGTATGAGATGGGAGTTGTTTTGCCCTAGTTTTAAAGTTCACAATTTTGCAAATTGGCTGCTAAGTAATTACTTTTATTGGTTGATTCCTTGATAGTGAAGGGCTATGGAGGTTGTCAGTAGTTTGTTTGAAAATCCTCAAAGCTATCTAGAAACTAGAATTTTGAGGGGGAAAAAAAGAATGACAAAAATAAAACTTTGCTTTGGATGAAGAAGATAAAACATGTGGAGTGTGTTGAATATGAAAGAAACCTGCACTTGTAGTCATAAGCCTAATTTCTTAAAATGATTTATCTCCTTGCAGATTCATGTTTTAATTGCAAATTCATACTTTTTACCTTAATGTTTTGTTGGTATGGTAGGTGTATCATTCTAGTTTTGTTGATGAAGAGGGAATCACCAAAGCTTGTGAATTGCTTCTTCTTCCCCTAAGGAGTCATATCAAAGGTCTTGTACCGGTCTCTGAATAAGGTGATAAAGTTTCTACCATAGTACTGAAACTCTCCCTTTCCATCTTTTCCTCACTTGTTGGATATCTGGCTCATGTATATTTTTAAAAGTAAATATAATAATTTCACCAAAAATACAATTTTTCAATCATTTGTCTTCTATTTTTAAGATATTTAATAACGACAAATGTTGTATTACTAGCTCATTTGTGTTTTTAAATCTAATTTTATTTTTAAAAATAAAAAAACTAAATAAAATCTTAATTCAAATAATATAATCTTTAACCATATCATTTTACCGACTCAAATTCAGACTCACCATTGAAATGGCCAAAAACACTTTCATATGAGAGGGAAACATTTTTCTTGAGTTCATTTTGGAACTTCTAAACTAAATTTCACTTGTATTATTTCAGAAGGCAATTAATCCAAGTAAAATTAAAACATTACAATAAGAAAAGCAAAGATAATTCAGCCAGGATTACCATTTAACAAATGTTAAAAGCATTGTATCAATTGCATAATCTCTAGAAAGACTGTCTATGATAATAAAACATCTTAACCCATAAGATCGGTTTCAACTGAGCTGGCAGTGTTCATGTAATCCCTGTATATTCTCAAGATAACTGAGGACCACACTACATTGATGTTAGAAGTCACTAAAAAATGAGAAAAATGACAAAAATGGTTTAAATATATAGAAAAATAAACAAGCCAACATTTTCATCATCTTCATTCATAACTTGCTCATTTAGTTTTTGACCAATTACATAAAAGCACAAGCCACATTTATAACAAAGTAAAAAAGGGCACTGCTAAAGTCAAGGGGCCACCGGTGATGATAAGTGCTTGTGTATTAGTAATACGAAGTATTCTTTTCTTACATTAAGCATTACTTTTCTCAGGTTTTAGCACTCATGCATGTGTATTTGTGTTCTTTTGTGCATTTAGGGTTGAGGAGACAAGTATGGAAGAAAGGAACCAAAAGTAAATTGTGGATGCATATTGTTGGTGAAATCTTGAAGTGAACAAACAAGAAGACACAAGTTGTGATCAAAGACATGTAAGTGTGTGCCAACCTCCATTGTGCTCAAGCGAATACATAGTTTGGAGGGGCACAAAGGCAATCACACTCGTGTGTTCTAAATTGTGTAATACTAGCAAGATCTTCGCCAATGTGATTTTATTGAAGACACAACACGATCTACCGCATAGATGTGTGCCCGTTCATGTGGCCTCGATGATAAGTGTGGATTCGGGAGTATTTTGGTGAAGTATTGTAGCAGTTTACTGCAGCAAAATTACTGTAGTAGTTACTATTTACAGATCGCAGAAATTCAATTCTTGGAGATTCCTACAGGAATGTGGAAATTCCACAAGCCCGTGTGGATGCCCGATTCCAGCCCTATTTAAACCATGACTTGAGACGTTTTGAAGGATCCTTTTCCAATCTTTTTCCCATCTTTTTTCCACCTTTTGGAGGCGCTCGTGGCTAGGGTTTGGAGAGACTTTTGCTAGGTCTTGGGAGTGGTTCTACGGCCTTTGGCACCACGTTCCTTTGGAAGATAGTTATTGGAGGAGCTTTCATCGTCATCGATTTGCCGAGGTGTGCCCTATGGAGAGCTAAACCCCTAGTGGTTTTCCTTAAGGATTTCATGCTTTTACATTCAATTTCACAATTGATTGTATCTTACTCCATGGAGAGCTAAACCCCTAATGGGTGCTTGGACTTGTAAACCCTAGGGTGATTTTGTTTCATTAACCTTTCATTATGTTTCTATAATTGATGTTTTTAATTGAGTTCCTACCTTGAATACTCATTGAATTGATTTTTCCCTTAGAGTGACACTAGGGTTGAGAATCTATCTTGGTAATTCTTGAGGATGAGTGACACACCATAAGGGTTAGACAAAGCTAGGTTGGAGAGGGTCGAGAGTGTGAGTCGAGAGGTCGCGGAACGTCCCCTTTCCCTTCCAATGTGATTTATCCTACCTGCACGTTCCAAGACTTCTTTGCGGTCATGATAGAGTGAAGTGCTAAGAGATGAACTCCGCTGGGGCTTAGTTGTGCAAGCAATAGAGTGAAGTGTTGAAGTAATCCTTAGTGCTAGGGCTTAATCGTGACTAGGTGTTTTTCACATAGACCAAAGGGTTAGATCTATATTAGAGAATAGGGTATATCACTTGGAGTCCCTAGAGTTTCTTGCAACCCCACACAGTGTAAGGTGTCGAGAGTACTCCTTTCACTGGGGCATAGTGTAGGATTAGTCACGGTTGACCTTAGGTTTGGGACCGTGTGTTATAGAATTTCTCCCACTCATTAAACATCAGTTAGGAGACATAATGATTGGTTTTGCACTTGAAACAACAGTCCTAGGGAGAGCAATGTCCGGGTGCCCCACTTTCTATAGATTGTCTCTCCGATTTTGCTCTTGCATCTCTTTTCTTATTTTCTTTTATTTCTGTTTGTATTGATATTGTTCACACCACTCTTGAATCATCTTCATCATAGTTAAATAACAATTTTTGTGTTTCTGATAACTATTCCTTGTGGATACGATTATCCCACTCACCAGGGTATTTTATTACTTCGACAACCCGTGCAATTGCAGTGCGCACACGAAAATGGTGTGTTAGGTGACCTCAATTTTGAAGAGGCCACTAATTTATGACATTTCATACCTCTTAAATAGTTCAGTTTCAACACTTCTACAAGTTTTTCTAGACCAACATTTGTCGATAATAAGATGAATACCAGAAGGCTATTTAATAGCCAATGTACAAAATGCAACCACTAGAACTAAAGTTGTACATCATTACTCATCCCTTGATAGCTTAGAACATTATACTGAGGTTATTTTTTATAAATTTAAAGCAAAACATATTTTTCCAAATAAAACACAATTCGGTCAGATGGTTTAAGATAATGAAATTCAGCAAAAAAATATAAAATGAAAAAAATCCAATCATGTCATATAAGGTTCGTAATTCAACAAAAGAAGTAGCCATTCCATAGAATCTCTACCATCTACTATATATAGATGTCAAAAGCAGGGTTTTTCAATAAACAAAATAAAATGACAGAACACATCTACATATAAAGATAGGTTATCTGCCACTCAAACCAAGAAGGATTGAAAATATAAGGTACAAAGAGCCATGATATAACAAGAAGCCAACTACTGACAGTGAGGAGGATAAAAGATGATGCACCACTCTCATTATATTCATAAGCTATCTAGACAATGAGAAAAAGTGCAACTTCAGGCTTGAAAATAAGGAAATGCACTTTACAATTGCTGCCAACACACCTAATGTTAAAGCACATATAGCAAACAAATCTAGCAGAAATATTACTTACGTTTTCACAAATATAAATACAAGAATAAAACATATAATTTTCAGTAAACTTGATGTGACTGACAACAAAGCCTCTTCCCATTGGTCGATACTGATTTTGGACCAAAGTAGATTAGTTGTGCTAAACTCAGTTAAATAAGGAATGTTCTAAAAATTTTGATCATATTAAAAGACATACCTTTGCACCAACATGAAGCATTGTGCTGCCAAAATAGTGTGTCCTAGTTCCAAGAGAAAACGTGAAGAACACAGCAAACAGTTGGAGTTGCATGCTAACAAAACTAAAAATGGCCAGTACAAATAGAGTAAATGTAAAATGCAATTATTAAAATGAACAAAAAAAAAGATAAGTGAGTAAACAAAACAAGTTATCCATCTGATTAATGTATATTTCATCATAAAATATGTAAGTGCAATTGCTAAAGGAATTGCTACAGTAAACTTTGAGTCATGTTGCATTAGTTAGTTGGACCTTGACAATATTCCAACACCAGCTCAATGTGATAAGATTTATTCAATACTTTTTTAGCCTTTCTAGCAAGAGACAAACTGGCATGGTTTATGCATTTTCAAGATATAGATTTTAATCATTTCCAATCATGAACTACCATTATAGACTAACAAACATATTAAATTTGGGAGGAATTTACAACAATAAAAGCTTCAATAAATTGAAATTAGACCACCATGCCACAATATTCAGTTGATGCAAAGCAACCAAAACTATTTTTCATCCATCATAGATTTGATAAGTAGAGAGAGCCAGACAATCATTTGAGTCTCACTTCATTACTAAATCCAAGAGGTTATTTTCATTCTTTACTAGTCCAAACATTACAAGAAAAATCCAATATTGGCACGGTAGAATTGTCAAGGAAATGATTTTAAGAACTGTGCCAAATTGATTTTGGCACAGTATTTGGCATGGAAAAAAATAACCATACCTATAGCAATGGTGGAAAATGTATTTTGGCACCGGTTTTTCTAAACGGTGCCAAACTTTGTCTCTATTTTTGCACAGTTATTTACTTTTTTGCCAAACATTACAAATGATTTTTGGGATGGCCTTTGGTTCCATGGTTGCCACTGTTTTGGTATGGTTCTATTGGTTTAGTATTTGGCACGGTGTTTTTGGCACTACTTTGTATATTATATATTTTTTCACGGTAGTTGGCACAGGTTTTGGCAAAAAAAATTTATTACGAATTTTGGCATCCTTTTGTTTATTATATGAAAAAATAATTTATATAAAATTAATTTTATTTAAATTTTCTTGAATGCACCAGTACAAAATGAAACTGAGAAAGTTACAAAAGCAATACAGCAACACAAGAAATAATACTATTCATATGTAGATTCATTCTCAACATTCAGCAACAAACTATAAATTAAAAAAGATCAACTGTGAAACCACACACAAGTCCATGATATGTGTTACTGCTACAAAAAAAGGATGAGACTAAAGCAACAACAAGCCTTTCCTAATTCAACTATATATTCCACCAGTATACATGGAAGTCTCAAGTTTCTGCATTCCTTGTGAAGTCCATGCAGGTCTGGCACCTACAATCCACAAAACGGTAGGTTTCACATCCAAAGCAGATGCATGAATGAAACCTTTACATGACAGAGAGAGGGAGCATCCTCTGAGAACCTTGCAGCTCACCCGCACTTCATCATTTTCACATGTGATCCTGATCAATAGAGGGCACCATAACTGAAATGAAGACATGGCTCAACATGAATTAGAAACAACATATTTCCATGGATGAGGGCCAGTGGGAAAATAAGACATACAAATGGTAGCAATTTGTATGGATTCCACACATGGTCTTGGCTAACAATATATAGACTAAAGTTCAACATATACTAAACAACAAATATAGTATGTCAGCTACGGACTACTAATTTTGAAACAATGGTTCACAGTATGTGTTTTGGATCTAAATCCAATGGATTATGGATGTTAATGTGTCTTAAAAATTAGCAGGTAATTAGTTCATTGACATTCACAAAAGAGGAAAATTAATCCAAATTGATTCAAGAACAAGTATATAACATGTATAATGATACGAACTGAATTATAAATTGTATTTTGATTCCTTCATTTGTTTCCATGAAATGAGTTCAGGAGGGAGAACCATTTCATCATCAGAGAACCACAACTCTGGCTGATAATTTACCCATAAAATCATGGCATAGAAGTCCTCTTGATCCATGTCCTCCAAATAATTAATACATGCATTTGTTCTTTGGAACGATAGCCATGCATTGGATAATATTGAAGGGTTGTTGTAGCCATACTCATCCCTTTAACAATGAGATCCTTTCAGAATACCAAACTTAATTTCAAAGGAAGCACATCCTAGAAAATATTATGGGCTTATTATGTAATAGTATCATCTATGGTGTACTCTGCACAGTCACTAGTTTCAAAAAATTCAATTTATTATCAATGGCATTACAACAACAGAGCAATGGGTTCAAATGTTATCATATGTTTATATGTGTATTCTAATAAAAGTAATTGTTTAGCTATTCATGTACAAATTGACATACCTTGAGTGAGCTGACAAATTGAGCTGTGCAATAACATCTTTGCATGTTCGAAATGGCAGCTTCCAAGAGAACTTTGGAAGCATGTCCACCTTTAGACCTATGCATATAATAGCAGCATTGTATTTTCCTGCATATTGACCAATGAGAATAGGTTAACTCTTTTTTTTTTTTGAATAATAGACTTCAAGCGCCCTTTTTTATGAATATAAACAGTACTAAACAGTACTGGAACCCGGATGTACAGTATATATACAGTATGATGATAGTATAGGAATCCCGGGTGAACAGTGTATGAACAGTACGGGGAACAGTACTGTTGGGGGAGAGATTTGAACCCATGACCTCCCCCTTACACTTTGATGTCATACCATTGGGCTATCCAATGGTTGACAATAGGTTAACATTTTGCCAAAATGGGCAAAAACTAGTTTTAATTGATTGATTCATGTCTAATAGTAAATATTATACATTCCTCTTAGTATAATACATGATTTGCAGTAAATATTATACATTCCGCTTAGTATAATACATGTCTGGTAGTAAATATTATACATTTTGTTTGGTCACTTTTATCAATAAAAACTTCATATGCTGTAAAAAATGTCCGCCCTTCACAATTTCCCAGTTTCCTGATTCCATCCTTGAGGAAGATAAGCAAGGTGTCCAATATACCCGATGTAACTTGTTCCAAATTAATCGCATACATCTGTAAAAAAAATTTATTACCTACACACTGTAAAGCAAATTATGAAGTAATCAATGTCCCATAGAAAATGAAAACTACAAATTTTATTTCATGCTTACAACTTATCAAGTAAACTTCAAACTAAAACATTGAATGCAACCATATAATAAATAAGAGGATTGATTCTAACCAACAAGAGGTATTTGAAGGCTCATGCTACTATTAAATAATGCATCATTATCATGGCAGATAAAAAGCACCAAGTTTTTGAAAAGTGAGTATTCATATCATTGTAATTTGAAACTTTCTTGACAAATTGCAAGTCAGAGCATTTCCAATTAGGATCTGCCACAGCATCATGGTGAACATAGCACTCCTCTTTGGTTCTCAAACAGAATCTGCATTCTTTGCTACACCTTGTACTGCGAACAAATTCATCACGATGACAAGGATGCCCATTGGGGCCTTTGTGAGATCCATTCATATGTTTTGATGGTAGATTGTAGTATTTCAAGAAGACTGTTTTTGCTAGTAGAACCTTCTCTCCACTAACTGTGGCCCACACATTACTCTTCCATTTCCTAGCAGTCTCCCATCTAGAATGCTTCTCAAAAGTAGCTGGTGTCAACTTGTCTGCTCATCATAGCATAAATAATAAATCAACAGGCAAGAGGGGCAATAGGAGAATATAAGGCAAAGTTTTCAGTAACCAATTGTCAAAGGTTTCGAAAACATTAATAAAGAAATGACTTGTCATATGTAGGATCATAGAGGCGAAGAAGAAACTTTGCCAGACTAGTTTTCCCACCTCTTGAGGGTCCAACAAAAGCAAATGATTCCCCAGATTTGATATGCAGATCTAAGTCATTTAAAATAAGAGGCATGTTTTTAGCATATTTGAATATGACACCAGAAAATTGTATATCTCCAGATACACAATCTAAGTCAACATTATTTGTTTTTCAATTACCTAAAAAGAAGAAAATAAAAGCATCCATAAGCTACATATAAGCATAAACCTCAAACAAATGGTACCATAAAGCATTTTTGAGTAAAAACTAGTTCCTTATATTGACCATGCTTGGATCACAATAAAGTGAAAGAAAGGTCCCTCCAGTCAAACCAAAACATTAACTATGCCAGTTATCAGGTAAATAAGAAGCTAATTAGCAATGAACTGTATTAACTCCCATAACATACCCCATTATTTTTAAAATATGTCAAGGAATCAGCCAGAAGTTACCTTCCAAACATAGCTAAATTACCTTGGAGCTGAATCTAGTTAGATCAAACAATCATTCTATGGTAGACTCTCCTTGCTTCAATTGATTGTATGTTTTTCCAACACCCTGTGCAGTTCAAAATTTTTAAAGACTATAGTAGGACACATACATGCAAATGAAGAAATCAATGTACCAAAGTCTAAAGAAAAAGGCTCTCTACAAACTCACCAAATGATAAATTCAACAGTAGTAAAAAATTGGAAGTTATGTATAGGATCCACCAAAACTAAAATAGGAAAAAAAAAGAGAGAAAAAAATCACCTGTATATGCTCAATAAGCAAAGCTAATGATGTTACATTGGTGGCTTTGGAATCATGGTACTCCATAGCAACTTCTAGTAAGAAGATTGGTCTCCCTGTCATTTTTTTAAATTTTTTTTTTTTGTTTTTTCACTTTAAGAAATAGGATATTAATGATGGAATTGGACAAAGAAACAAAACCTGGGTGACATTATTCTGAAGCTTTAAAAGAGACAAGATGAGGGGTTCCAGCAGTGGAGCTTCAACATTATGCAACATTATTCCTGCATAAATGCAAAATGAAAATTTGATCCAAGTACATGAAGTTTATTTTCCATGGGTTGAGCAACTAATACTTGAGAATTAGGTTCAAAGTATGAATTAAGATAACGCAAGGATCAGTATTAATTAAGAATGTGAGATTGGGGTGATTCTTACGGTCCAGCAACAAAAGGGACCCCTTTTCTTGAGTTTGCAAGAATTTCTCCTTGGAGACCCGTAATGATCTCTATCATTTCTTAGACAATCTTTGGATCTTTGCTAAAACTTTCATAGCATGGACCCCATCTTGTATCTCTACAAACCTAAAAAAGTGTAATGAAAAGACAAAAATATGAGATCTTAACAGCTATATTGTATATATCAAGTGAGGCATCACAATATTGTACATAACTAAACTAAAGAATAGAAAATTTGAACCTAATTTACCACAACACATGGTGCAAAGACATAGGGAATCCCTATCGGTCTAACTTCAAGAGTAGTTGATGTGCCGATCTTTTTTACAAGTGCCGGATCCCTATCCAATATGCATAAGAGAAATTGCTTAAGAGTCATTCAAAGCAACTCTATCAACATAGGAACAACAAAAATATGAAAAAAAGATTTGAAACATGAGGACATTTGTCTAAAATTTCTTTTCCATTATTGCTTGTCAATTCATATAGGCTGGAAAATTTCTATTCTCTAGACTTCAAAACTTTTCTTTTTTGTAGGTTAGGTGGCTCCTACTCAACTATACTCACCAATGATTTACTTGAACCAGATCCAAACTGAGGTGCTTCTCTAACTTTCTAGCAGAATTCGGCTTGAGAACTATCAAATGTCATAAATAACTAGCTGGTTTGGCTACCAACTATAGCCAGCTGCTAAGCATGTCATGTGAGCTGTCTATAAAATCAGTAAACTATCGCATAAATGATGCATGATGCATGACACAATCTAAAAAGAGAATTGTATAACCTTTATGGTTTCTACACTTGCTTCAAAGCTCAAAATTGTCCCACTATTCTGTAGGAGATATGATAAGTGTCTAAATGTAGGTGTTTTCATATATACATTGTATTCACTTTGCATGTATTTTGTGAGGTTTGATGCCCGTTTTGCGCTTAATCATCTACTATTTACTTTGTAGGGCATAAGAGAGACATGGAGAACAAAAAGATATCATTTAGGCCAAAAGAGAAGAAAACTGCAATTTCATACCACCCCCATACCACCCAGTATGGGGGCCATATGCACTGTAGCAACGGGATGAAATTGAAGCCGTCTACCCAGATTTTCATACCACCCCCATACCACCCAGTATGGGGGCCATATAGGGGCCATATGTACCCCGTATGAAGCACGAATCTAGATTATTTGAGTGCTATACGACCCCCATATGACCCCTATACGACCCATATGCCATGAGGGGTATAAAAGCTGACTTTTAGGGCAGAACAAGGTACTTTTTGGACAGATTTTAGAGAGGCTACTTGGGAGGCTTTGAGTGACCTTGGGAAGAAGGAGAAGGGCAAGGAAATGAGGAGATCATCAAAGGCCAAGGTCAAGGGCTCTCAAGGCGAGAAGGCGACATCATTCAAAGGGGAGATCAACCACGATTTGAAGGAAGGAGACCCACGGCTAGAGGAAGGGTCATTCGGCATTCCTTTGGCGGGGGAAGCATCATTTGGCACATTCTCTACCTCCTCCTCCACCATTTCATCTAGGGAGTGTCATTTATGCTTTTGTTTTGTGTTTTACTTGATTGTATTGCTTGTTGTGGGATGATGACACACTATACCCCCAAGGCCACCGGGTGTTGGTGAACCTTGGGGGGTTTTATCTTGTGTTTTGGATTATTACTTGTTAATTCCATGCTTGGGTTATTTTGAGATTTAATCCATTGTTTTCATGCTAAGCGCTACACTAAGGAGAAATTTGTGGCTCTTTTATGAGTGATGCATGTAGATGTGACTTGCTCGCATGTGTTAGATCATGAATGGATTATAAGGGGATACTTGTATCATCACGCTAAAAAATCGGGTGTTGGTAGCCCTCCATGTTAGGTTTGAGCCGGAGAAGAGTAGGTTTACTCCTATTTGAGATTTCCTTGTACTTAATGCAATCATAGGAATGTGGATTTGGAAGAAATTCCTATCGATGTTCATATGGGATTAGGGTTCAATTGCCTAGAAATTGGTGTTGTTCTAATCTAGAAATCTCTTGATCCAATTTACCCATGCATCTTTTAATCATCATCCATGTTTCATGATAACCTCTCAAGGGGATCCACATCCATAGGCCTTTGCATTACATTGATTTTCTTGCTTGCTTATTGCTTGTTCTCTCTAATTTGTTGGTAATCTTCTTTTAATTTTAATTGCGTCTAGTATAGTAGATTCCATCACTTGAGATCTTAGGCTAGATAATAGTTTGAGAAGGAGTAATAGGAGATCCTTAACCCCGTGGAATATGATCCTCGTGTCTTCACACGAGGTATTACTTGCCGATCCCGTACACTTGTGGGGAAGCAATCAAGTTTTTGGCGCCGTTGCTGGGGAACTTTAAGGAATTCTTGAAAACTTTTAGATTATTACTCTAGCCATTTCATTCTTTACTCGATTTTATAGTTATTTTTCTTTTCCTTTGATCTTAATAATTGAATTCATTCTCTATTCCTTTCTGTATAGTTCATCTCATGAGTGCAACATGGAAAATCCGAAACATCAAATTGGAAGGTTACATACACATGTTTGAAGGCTGGATTAATTGGCAAACTCAACAACATTTTTCACACCCTCTAGACAACTATTTATACACACTTCTGCTATCAGGGGATTCTAGCATATCTTATGACGGTGGCAACGGGCACACAGTGTTTGAGACTGACACGTCCAAATATGCGTATAAACCGCAAGTGCACGGGTGTCGAAGTAATAATTACCCGGTGAATCGGGTAGTCGAATCCACAGGGAACGAAAGTATTAGTAATAACCACTTCTCAATTATCTAGTCGGAATCAATGAATATGATGAAGTGAACTAATTGCAAGCAAAGCAAACAAGTATGCAAGAAATAAAGTAGAAGAGTCTCAATCACTAAGGATGAGGTATTCGGGTAATGATCCCCCTAAGATCTTCCTTGAAGCTCAAGATTCACTAAATGCTCTAGAATCGAGTCTAATGAGTCGAGGTAGTCCAACGATAACCAATCCTTGTCTCCAAGCAAAAGGCACTAGTCCCATACAAGGTCCCGGTGGAGAAATCGAACAATCTCAACACTTCACACCCTATATGACCGCAATATGCTATAAGGAAACCTAAGAGTGAAACCGATTCCTAAATGTAGATCCAACCCTAATTCCCGGCGAAGGATCCTAACCCCCTACAAGGTCCCGGCGGAGAAATCGAGCAATCTCACGCCTCACACCAAATATGGTTGCAAAGAGAATATGGAATACGGAGATAGGAAACAATCAATCGAAGGGGAAAGGGGACACTCCTCCATCTCAAGGCTCACCCTCTCAACCCTCTTTTAATCTTGGAAATCTAACTCTAATGGAGATCTCTCACATCAAAGTATTAAATCATGCAATGTAAATCAACCACAAGGATTAAAAAAACACTAGCAAGCAATTAAATCACAAGATTAAAAACTCAAGACAACTCGGATTAACTAGAAGCATTAAGAGAATCAATCCAAAAATATAAATCTTAGGGTTCACATGCCCAAATACCCACTAGGGTTTAGCCCTCCATGGGCCTAGTTACAAAAACAATAATGGATACAATGAAAAGCAATAAAAACCCATAGAAAAACCCCCTCGAATTCGCGCGGATTGGCCTTGATTGGTAGTTCTACGTCTTGAAGGGTTCCTCTCCGAAGCTAGGTCGCCAATGGCTCCCCAAAAATGCTATGACGTCGAAGGAACCTATCAAAGTTGGTGAAGAACTCCCTCTCAATCGGCGAAGACCTTCTCCTCAAACCCTAGCTGCCTCTCTCTCAATGTCTATGCTCAAAGCTCCGCAAAAAGTCACTTTAGAATCGGCCAAAAGGTGTATTTATAGCCTCACACCGCGTCTGTCACATGCCCCCATGCGCCCGCGTGGATTTTCCACGCGCCCGCGTGGGCTGCAGGAATTTCCACGCGTGAACAGTAATTCTGCTACAGTGATTTCCACAAACGCGATGATAAACATTCTCCTCTTAAGGCCACACGATCGGGCACACGATCATATGGTAGGCTATACGGCTTTTCCTTCATCAATGCGTCATGAAGGGTCTTGAAATCTTTACAAAAAGGAGGAATGTAGAGACATGGCTGCCTTTGTGCCCTTCTATTAATAACTTGGCTTGCAAAACTATGGAAGTTGGCACACATCTCCTCATACACGAACTCCTCTTGTATCTTCCAACTTGATTTGTACAAGAACTCCCAATATTATGCCATGATAGCCTATCTTCGCTCCCTTTTGAAATCCTAATGCCTTCACAACCTATATGCATAAAAGAACACCCAATACACGAAATGAGACATAAACCGTATAAAATATGATGCTCAATGTATGTAAAACATGCATAAAAACATGTTCACTCAAGCACTTATCAGAGACCTTTATGGAAAGTGGAACACCATCAATGATAGGAGGAAGCGAATCACCAATTGAACAATTAGTTTTCACTACCGAGGACCGACAATCTGCCACCATGAATCCCACCCTGGAAGGCCATACTGAAATGGGTCAGGTGTTAGCAAAGGTATAGGAGTCTGACTTGGAGCATCAATATAGGCAACATGAAGGTGTAGGATATGATGCCGAATGTTTTGAGCTTCTTGTCCATGATACAGACAACAATTCCAATGAGAGCGCAGGGTTCGAACAGGATGATGGTCTATGAAACAGAGGTTTGATGCCGTCAACTGAGGAAGCACCAGATTTGGAGTTGAAAACACTACCTGAGCACCTTGAGTATGCCTTTTTGGGAAAGGGTGCACAACTTCCAGTCATCATCTCTTCAAACCTAACAGTTGAGCAAAAGAAAGGATTGGTGGATGTGCTAAAAAGGCACAAGAGAGTGATTGCTTGGAAGATTGCTATCATAAAAGGGATAAACCCCTCTGTTTGCACTCACAAAATTCTAATGACGGATGAACACAGATCCAAAGCCTTGCCGCAAAGAAGACTCAATCCAAATATGAAGGAAGTGGTTCATGCAAAAATCATAAAGCTTCTTGATGTGGGCATTATCTACCTGATATCAGACAGCCAGTGGGTAAGCCCCGTGCAAGTGGTTCCAAAGAAGGGGGGAATGACTGTGATCACCAATGAAAAACTGAGTTAATCCCATCTCGTACAACTACCGGGTGGAGGGTATGCATCGACTATAGAAAATTGAATGATGCCACACGAAAAGATCATTTTCCCCTACCATTCATTGACCATATGCTGGAGAGACTAGCTGGACATGCCTACTATTACTTTCTGGATGGGTTCTCTGGTTATTTCCAAATTCCCATCGCCCCCGAAGATCAGGAGATGACTACGTTCACTTGTCCGTATGGAACATTTGCTTATCGCCATATGCCTTTCGGGCTATGTAACGCCCTAGCTACCTTTCAGAGATGCATGACGGCCATTTTTGAGGACATGGTGGACGATTTTATGGAAGTGTTCATTGATGATTTTTCCGTCTTTGGTGATTCATTCGATGTGTGCCTCAAGAACCTTGAGCGGGTCCTCATTCGATGTGAAGAGACTAATCTTGTGCTAAGTTGGGAGAAATGCCATTTCATGGTCCAAGAGGGAATAGTCTTAGGTCACAAAATTTCAAAAGAAGGAATTGAGGTCGACAAGGCAAAGATTTCCACCATCGGAAAATTACCACCTCCAAATTCTGTGAAGCCCATAAGAAGTTTTTTGGGACATACCGGATTCGATAGAAGATTCATCAAATATTTTTCTAAAATTGCTAGACCCCTGACAAGGTTGTTGGAAAAGGATGTCCGATTCGAGTTCAATAATAATTGCATGACATCCTTTATTGCACTCAAGGAGAAACTAATTCAAGCACCCATCATGGTAGCCCCAGATTGGGACTCCCCGTTCGAATTGATGTGTGATGCAAGTGACTTTATAGTTGGGCTAGTGCTTGGTTAGCGGAGAGACAAACATTTCCATCCCATTTACTATGCAAGCAAGACTCTAACTGGAGCCCAAGAGAATTACACTACGACTGAGAAGGAACTACTTGCCGTGGTATTTGCCTTTGATAAATTCCGGTCATATTTGGTTCTTTCTAAAGTAATGGTGTACACTGATCATTCAGCTTTGAGGTACTTACTTAGCAAATCAGATGCCAAACCACATCTGGTAAGGTGGGTCTTATTGCTTCAAGAATTTGACCTTGAGATTAAGGACAACCGAGGAGCAGAGAATCTTGCAGCTGATCATTTATCCCGTTTAGAGAGCTCTGGCACTGAAACTATAAGAGAAAAGGACATTAATGACTCATTCCCTGAAGAACACTTGTATAATATCCAGGTAGTAGAAGAGCAGGAACCACCCTGGTTTGCCGATTTTGCTAATTACTTAGTCGATGAGGTCATCCCGAAATGGTTTACATATCAACAAAGGAAGAAATTTTTTCGGACCTTAAGCACTACATATGGGAGGATCCATACCTATTCAGAGTTTGTTCCAATCAGGTTGCTCGAAGATGTGTTTCTAGGGTAAAGGGTCTAAGCATTTTGAGGCATTGCCACTCAGGACCCACTGGTGGCCATTATGATGCAAATAGAACAATAAAGAAAATTCTTGATGCAGGTTTCTATTGGCCATCGGTATTCCAAGACACCCAAAAATTCATTCAAGCTTGTGATAGATGTCAGCGGATCAGCAACATATCTCACCGGGACGAGATGCCCCAAAATTGGAACCAAGCCTGTGAAATTTTTGATGTGTGGGGGATTGATTTTATGGGACCCTTCCCGAGCTCCCATGGATACAAGTTCATACTCGTGGCAGTTGATTATGTGTCTAAATGGGTGGAGGCTCAAGCCTTGCAAACAAATGATGCGAGGGTGGTCGTGAAATTTTTAAAGAAATTATTTTCCAGGTTCGGTGCACCATGTGCAATCATTAGTGACAGGGGCACTCATTTCTGAAACGCCCAATTTGCTAAAATTTTGAAGCGGTATGGAGTCTCCCATAAAATGGCAACACCATACCATCCACAAACTAGTGGGCAAGTAGAAGTGTCCAACAAGGACTTAAAGTGAATTTTGGAGAAAACTGTATCTCAGAACCGAAGAGATTGGGCAGAACATCTAGATGACACCCTCTGGGCCTACAGAACAGCTCACAAGACTCCTATTGGAATCACTCCGTATAGGCTAGTCTATGGAAAAGCTTGCCATTTACCTGTTAAGCTTGAGCATAAAGTTTATTGGGCTATTAAGTTTCTAAATCTCGATTCTTCTCTTGCAAGTTGTAAGAGAAAACACCAACTGAATGGCGCTCCACGGCATATGAGAGTTCGAAGCTCTATAAAGAAAAAGTAAAAGAGTACCACGACAGACGTATCATGCAGCCTAAACAATTTCACGAGGGTGATCAAGTCCTACTATTTAACTCCAGGTTGAAATTATTTCCAGGGAAACTAAGATCACATTGGTCAGGTCCATACACGGTCACTCAAGTCTTCCCACATGGAGCGGTTGAGGTAACCCACCCGAAAAATGACACTTTTAAGGTCAATGGGCAACGATTGAAATTATACTTCAATAACAAATTTACAAGAGAAACTGGGGGTGGCTTCAAACTCTTTGATCTCCCATGAGGTAAGGAATGATGTACGTCAGGCTCGTTATGTTAAACAAGTGCTTCTTGGGAGGCAACCCAAGCATTCGGGGGAGTTTTCTTGCATTTTTCATATTTTTAGATCATAGTTCATTTCACTTTTCGTATTTCTTAGACTTCTCTTGATTTTGAATAAGTTCAAACTCACACACTTGGCACATTTTTCTCATCCTTTTTAATTGTGGTGTATTTGTGCAACTTCTTGAGAAACTCATGTTTAGGTGTTAATTCATGTGCTAGATCGTCGTTTTATTAATTTTTGGAGAAGTCTTCGAACTTGCCATATCATTTTTACATCATTTGAAGCAGGATTTCAAAGTTTTGAGGGTTTCTAAAAGTTATATGGCCTTACTGGGGCGTATGGAGGCCGTATGAGATGAACACAGAGCCAATCCAATGGCTCTGTGCCATCTCAGACGGCCCCCAAACTGACCCCATATGGGGGCCATTTGAGACGCGCCTGAGGGCCATTCTCGGCCCATACGGCCCCTATACAGGGACTTATGGGGGCCGTATGGGGCTGGCCTGCCCCTTATTACCCCCTCTCTTCTCTCTCTCTTCCACTCTCTCATTTCTCTCATCTTTCCACCGAAATTCTCTCTTCTTTCTCACTCATTTCTTGGCCAAATCTTCTCATTTTTTCTCCTAAAACTTCTCCCAATCCATTGGAGACTTCGATCTAGTGGTTTCCCTCAAGTTTAAAGCTTGTTTTCTCAAGATTTCATCGGTATGCTTTTTCAATGCCCTAGTTTTATCTTTTTCATTTCTTGGGCATTCTTGGAGCTTTTGTGTGGAATTTCTTTAGCATTTTGCTTATTTTGGATGATGTGAATGTCTTGGATGGATTTTCACTCAAATTGATGTAAAAAGATTTCGATTCTAGGAATATAGGGGAAACTCTTGCCACATTAATAGTAACCCTACGGCCCCCATACGGCCGTATGACTACAAAAATTTGATTTTTCACTTGTTTCCTCTATCTCTTGCATTTTATTTTGATTTATCTTGTATCCCTATAAGCTTGAACAAGGTTTATCTTTATTGTAGGGATGCCACACACTAAAAGACTCGCCTCCAGCCCAAGAACCACCTAATCCCTCATCTACTCCGGATGAACCCGTCTTCAAGTTGGCCCATCATTGAGAGAAATATGATACTTTGAAGACAAAACCATTTGGGACATTGTGTTACATTGAATGGGGGCTTGTGGAGGGCCTTGGGATAGAAAATCAAGTCAAGGAGTGGCTCTCACATAATTGTTGGGATAAGCTTTTTGCCATTAATGAGCCCATCTTTCGCCAATTAACCTTGGAGGTTTTGAGTACTTTTGAGGCATGACAAGATGCACAATCCGTGTGAGATAGGAAATGTGTTACCATCCATTTTCAAGCTTTTGGAAAAACTCGTACTATGCACCACTTGGACTTTGCCAAGTATTTGGGAATCTATGATGATGAGTTTATTAATTCGATGCTTGGTGACCGTCTTAAGCTTGATTTCCCAAGTGATGTGAGTAGAAGCCACTATTGGGCGACCTTGGGAGGTTGTGACCAGACCCAAAAAGCCTCACGCATGACAAACCCGGCACACAGATGCATTCATGCTTTGATTACTCGTTCTATTTAGGGGCCGGGCTGATAGCAAGGGAGTGGTCGCATAGTCTGATCTTTACACGAGGTATGGCATTTTCGAGGAGCACCCTACTCATCTTGCCCACCTTATTGCCGATGCATTTCTTCACCAGAGATCGTATACGTGATTAGGAGCTATTTTTGTCGTGCCCTATTTGACTAGATTGATCCGTGGCATCAGTTTATTCGAGCAGATACGAGGTATGACCATTGTAGGAGGTGCAACACCCCTTGGGAAGGCCCACATACGGGCAATAGGCATGGTGGTGAGCGAGCTTGCTAGTGGCAGACCCACACGTCCCTGGGCCACTGGTGAGTCCAGTCAGCACGGGACAGAGCACACAGAGTCAGAGCCTGAGGACACTCCTATCCCTACCCCCAGCACTACATCATAACCTGATTTTGACACAAGACTGAGGAGGATTAAGGGAGAGATTCAGGCTATGAGTCAGGAGCAGTGCGAGATTCGTGGCCAGCTTCACCAGATCATTGAGGGACAGCGTCGTCTCGAGGAGGACTTTCACCGTTTCATCACGTCGTACTATGGTTCATCCTCGCACACTGTGACCACTTCTTCTGCCGCCATGCCACCACCACCAGCACCAGATTGTAATGAGAAGTAGCTCGTTTGAGCATGGACACTCATTATCTACTTTAGTTTGCTTTGTTTTGTATTTTTGTATTTTATTGAGTTGGCATGGTTCTTACCCTACCGATTTGTGTTGTCGAACTTTATTTTCTTTTTTTTTGTTGACTACTCCCTAGTTTCTCCCTTGTGTTTGTATTGGGTAAATTTTTTTGTGGAATGATGATGTCCCCTTTTTGCCTCGCATGCCATTGAGGGAATTTGGTGAACTTTCCTAGTTTTTAATGGAGGTCAGACGAGACATGTATATCTCACCACATCTTTTGTCGAGTCATACCTCATGACGAGCACAAGTTGAACTGGGGAAGTTCATTTTCACCCTCCTCTATTATTTTCATTGCTTCATCTAGCATGCTTTTCATGATTAGAGTACACTGAGAGCAATGTACAACACTAAGTGTGGGGATGGGTGTATTTCATGTATTAGTACCATTTGTTACATGCTAGTGCTACCTATGATGGCTTTGTTCATTCTTGTAAGATTCTTTTAGCTTGGACTAATGATTGATGTGAGTTACTTGTTTTTTATGCTTTAGTGAATCCTGTTTTACCCCTAGTATTGTCATGTGCACTGAATTTTTTGTGTATGCCCTGGGAATAGCCAATGTGACTACTCTAACTCTCTTGTATGCCTAACACACTACTTTGAGTACTTGGCCTTAGAACACTAAGTTCTATCCTTCAATGGACTCTTAAGAACTTCTAAGTCTTGTTGAGCTAATCCTAGTGTTGTGTCATATAGATTACTCTAAAGATGTGATCTAGGGTGAGTGTGTGAAATGAAAAAAAAAAGAAAAATAAATGAAATGAAAATAAAAATTAGTCTATGCCAGTATTCCTCTGCTACTGAAGCATGAATGTGTCTATGTAGACTGTAATCAAGTAGTTGGGTGGCTCTTGTGCCTAACCAGCATATGCACCCTCTAGAAATATTTCAAAATGATGTTGGTGCAGTCTACGTTAGTCGGACTCAAAAAAAAGAAATGAATGATGAAATGAAAATAAAAACCCTAGTGATCTTTTTGAGTACCTACCTAAGGTTTTGAGAAGAATGAGGATTCAGTTTCAAGCTATAGATTTAGAAGGATCTTATTTGGCCATTGAAGTAGCACTTAGTAGTTTAAGACTTAGTATTCTTTGTATGTGGAGTGATTAGCATCTAGAGCTATACTAATTGAAGTCCTTAGGCTAGACTAGATCAGGGCAAATGAGATATAAAATTCACTTACACGGCACAGACATATAAAGGATGAGACAGGATATTTCTTATTATGCTTATTGATTATAACCCAACATCTATGTATCATTGTCCATTGCTTTTGGGGTCTTATATTTGCTTGATGATAGAGGTAATGCATTTAGCCACTTTTCAGTCTCTTTGTTTTTCATGAGTTTTTTGCTTGGGGGCAAGCAACGCTTAAGTGTGGGATATTTGATAAGTGTTTAAATGTAGGTGTTTTCATATATATATCATATTTACTTTGCATGTATTTTGTAAGGTTTGATGCCCGTTTTAAGCTTAATCATCTACTATTTACTTTGTAGGGCATAAGAGAGCCATGGAGAACAAAAAGATATCATTTAGGCGAAAAGAGAAGAAAACTGCAATTTCATACCGCCCCCATACCACCCAGTATGGGGGCCGTATGCACTGTAGCAGCGGGATGAAATTGAAGCTGTCTGCCAAGATTTTCATACCACCCCCATACCACCCAGTATGAGGGCCATATGGGGGACATATGTACCTCATATACACCCCGTATGGAGCGCGAATCTAGATTATTTGAGTGCTATACGACCCCCATATGACCCCTATATGACCCGTATGCCATGAGGGGTATAAAAGCTGACTTTTAGGGCAGAACAAGGTACTTTTTGGACAGATTTTAGAGAGCCTACTTGGGAGGCTTTGAGTGACCTTGGGAAGAAGAAGAAGGGCAAGGAAATGAGGAGATCATCAAAGGCCAAGGTCAAGGGCTCTCAAGGCGAGAAGGCGACATCATTCAAAGGGGAGATCAACCACGATTTGAAGGAAGGAGACCCACGGCTAGAGGAAGAGTCATTCGGCATTCCTTTGGCTGGGGAAGCATCATTTGGCACATTCTCTACCTCCTCCTCCACCATTTCATCTAGGGAGTGTCATTTATGCTTTTGTTTTGTGTTTTACTTGATTGTATTGCTTGTTGTGGGATGATGACACACTAGACCCCCAAGGCCACCGGGTGTTGGTGAACCTTGTGGGATTTTATCATGTGTTTTGGATGATTACTTATTAATTCCATGCTTGGGTTATTTTGAGATTTAATCCATTGTTTTCATGCTAAGCGCTACACTACGGAGAAATCCGTGGCTCTTTTATGAGTGATGCATGTAGATGTGACTTGCTCGCATGTGTTAGATCATGAATGGATTAGAATGGAATACTTGTATCATCACGCTAAAAAATCGGGTGTTGGTAGCCCTCCATGTTAGGTTTGAGCCGGAGAAGAGTAGGTTTACTCCTATTTGAGATTTCCTTGTACTTAATGCAATCGTAGGAACGTGGATTTGGAAGAAATTCCTATCGATGTTCATATGGGATTAGGGTTCAATCGCCGAGAAATTGGTGTTGTTCTAATCTAGAAATCTCTTGGTCCAATTTACCCTTGCATCTTTTAATCATTATCCATGTTTCATGGTAACCCTCTCAAGGGGATCCACATCCATAGGCCTTTACATTACATTGATTTTCTTGCTTGCTTATTGCTTGTTCTCTCTAATTTGTTGTTAATCTTCTTTTAATTTTATATGCATCTAGTAAAGTAGATTCCATCACTTGAGATCTTAGGCTAGATAATAGTTCGAGAAGGAGTAATAGGAGATCCTTAGCCCCGTGGAATATGATCCTCGTGTCTTCACATGAGGTATTACTTGGCTATCCCGTACACTTACAGGGAAGCAATCAAGATACAATAAACAAAAACAATACGCTAGTGGAATTCACAGACCTTATCAGAGAACATACATATAAATAAACATACATACAAAGAATGGAATGAATTCAGTATTGGTAATCAGAGAACATACAATGCCCTTATAGTTATGTGCATGAAGGAATGTTTTGCAGCCTAAAAAATAGAAAATCACATTGAATGACAATTCATGACCTTTACCTTCAACAAAAAAAATTGAAAACATTAGGATGAATTGTTGATGAATAAATTGAAGGGAACTATGGCTTGAATTGTTGCTTCATCTTCTTTATCAGCCAATTGAAGAGAAACTAACTTCTACACCAACAACATCAAGAAGACAAAACTCAAAGTAAGCTTTAACATATATCCTCTTCATCATTCTGGCCATCAAGAGTGTTGTCGGCAACGAATGTGGTGCAAGGCCTTTTTCTCATTGGAGAGTGCTCATCAACATGCGATTGTGCCTCCATTGCTAGTGCTCTATGGATAGATCGCGTGAGAGTAGCAACATGCATATTGGCGAGGTCAATGCCCTTCAACCTAAGTACTGCAAGCAATGAGATTTCAGATGACTCACAATGAGCCCACTCAATCCGCATCACATCATGTTCAGCTCACATCGTATCATCCTCGGCAAGCATTGTATTGTGCTTAGCTTGGGTTTTAGCAAGCTCTTCCTGCAACTCCTTAATTTGGTCATATAGTTGCCCATTTGATTAAGAAGGCCCCGAACATGGCTTGTAATTGATTGAAGACATTTGCCTAATTATATTATCCTTTCCCAACACTTTATTATGACTTCGGACAGCAATGCTGTCCCACAATTCATTTTAGTTGATGAAATTCTCATCTTCCCCTTAATCACGCTTATCTGCAAGGGCTTTATCAAATTGTTCCTGCATCCATAAAAAATTAGATCCAATTAATAAAAAAAATATTATATAAATGTCTAAAGTAACCTATGAAAGTAATATATTTATATATATATAACAAATCAAATAAATTGATGCAAATAAATAAATAAATAAATAAGCTTATATTGTGAGAGATTGCAATGCTTAAATATATATATATATATATGTGGATATAGCCTTCACGGAAACAAAATCCTTGCTTGAACAATCAATGTAATTGCTTGCAAATAAATTGATGAAACTATTACTAAAAAGCCACTAATTTAACAAATTGATGCAAAAAATTAACTTCTTGAGGAAATTATAGTATACTTACAACAATTTGTGTAGCACGCTCACCTTTGAGAGTGTCATCCTTCTTTCCGTGAATGTGGATGAAACATTCTTTCGGTGTCGGTTCCCTACCCAATTCTTTAATCTGAAAAAATAGCATAATAAAAAATTTAAAGAGTTAAATAAATCATTGCTAATAATAATAATAATAATAATAATAATAATAATAATAATTACATAGAATATGGACATTACAAGCCTGAGGTAGTATGCAGCAGTGCTAACAGATCCACCACGATAGATTACAATCGAAGAAGCTCCATTTACTGCCCTATTCTTTTTGTTTTACTCACTTATTTTCTTGAACTCTTCCAACCCCTAATATTTCTGCGAATTCTCCCAAACCGAAGGAGTCATCCACTCAAATGGAGCATTGTAAAGCGTGCTAGCAAGGTACAAATGTTTTTTCAACCACTAACTCACCTCATGGTTGAAATGACACAATATCATAGACTCATGGTACGACTCCTATGTGTAAATACCCTAATGAAAGAAAGATTAACTACGTTAATATTTTTTTAACAGTAAAACAATATAATTAATTAAATGATATTAATACATTAATTTAATTAAATGATATTTACCCTAAAAGCTGTGAATATTCTCTGTCGCACATCTCTAGCCAATTTTCCCCATCCGGTCCATACTTCTTTGTGTGGCCTTGGACGAAGTCATGTATTGCTCGTTTAACTTTGTAATCTCTGAAAAAACAAGTCAAATTAATAAACATTTAATTATAAAATTTAGGAATTTTTCTTGAGGAATTTATACATACAATATAAAATATTTAAAAAATAAAATTTACTTACATAACTACACTGTCAGGACTAATAAACCAAGGGGGTCCAGTGCTATTAGATTAATTGGATTGATCCTCTATTGCCTCATGTTGGTCCTCAGAGACATGGGTAGACGCCTCGGCATGTGGAGTTAGTGGAGGCTGTGGTGATGGAGGAGATTGCGCAATCGAAGGGCTCACTTCTGGTGCCTGAATATTTGGATGTATACATGGAGGCATTCCTAATTCTGGTGAGGTATTGGAGACTAATTTGGAGCTAACAAACTTCTGACGAATACTTGCGGTTGATCGACCACAGCCTAATATAGATCGACCACCATGTCTCAATTTTGATTGACCATCAAATCGACCCCGACCAATAATAGAGAATATTAAATATAAGTTGTAAAGCATGGAAACCAGTTTCACTCAAATTAAAGGCTAAATGAAAGCAAGGATGCTTCATGCTACCAATATATTATACAAATAATTCAACTAACATTATTACAATGAGACAATAAGCTTGACCAAAAAGATCAATGCTTAAAAAAAACCTAGTCAAACCTGATACGGAGCTATAGTTTGGATAATAAGTCATCCCACTTCAACTAAACAATCTGTCCAAACAACAAGAAACTTGGGTTAATGTAAATGATAAGAAAAAAAAATTAGGATGAGAATAACTTAATTGGAAAGGTAGAAGAAAAACATGATCATAAATGAGACATATATCTATCGCTACATACACATCCGTAATAAACTAGAAACAGTATAGAAATACGATATTCTTTTCAAAAAGAGAAGAAACACAAGAAGATATTTAGTAATTAATTAAAAGTAATGTTCTCCCAAATCATCATCATCAGTTTCTTCATATTCATTGTCTGCCTGTTCATCTTCTTCATCTCCCTCAGTTTCACCTTCTGAAATACCTTGCAACCCTTCAGATAAGTCAACAAATTGTTGTATGCCTTCTGGATCAACCAAAGGAGGAATCTCTTGTAAAATACTGACAACTGGATTTGATGTAATTTCCTCCATTTGATATGTGGTGCTGTCTTTTCCCGGCCAACTTGCCTCAACCATTATCCTAGCTTTTGTCTTGCACATAGCTAACTAATCAACCTTGTACTTTTTCATGCTCGGGTACTCAATATAGTTCACTTGAATGTCTTGTTGTGCTAATACAAGTGGATCATACTTTGGATACATTTTTTTCCGATTAACATCAACCAAATTATATAGAGGATGAACCTTGGTGCCATTTATTGGATCAAATCATGTACACTCGAAGAGGACAATATGGTTCCATCTATTTCAGTGGTACTCAAGTTGGACTACATCCTATAATAAACCATAGAAATTAGTGCATGCATCCTCAACATTGGACCCTTATACACATATGCCACTATTCATGGTTGCTTACTCCATGCTATGGGTGATAGTATGAAAGTTATAACCATTGATGAAGTATCCTGGCCATGTTGTCACCTTCATAGATGGACCCCAAGCAAGGATTTGCAAGAGAGGATCAATGACTTGATTGACCTCATTTGCAACCTAAACACAAACATTGAATATGAGATATTTTGTCATTTTCTTAATACAATTTCAAGGTATTAAAATGATTACTTACAAAATTTTCAAACCACTTTGCAATGCTTATCAATTGCCTTATCGAGGGCATCAACAGGGTTCCCTTGTAGGTAGTTGACAAATATCGTTTGAATGCACATTTAAACATGAAAAATTTAAAAACAAAATATTGAAGTTATATATTTTATAGATTGTAAAATTGATTGTTCTATTAATTGATAATATAACTTACTTGTAATATGGTTGCACTTGTGGACAATTTCACAATATATAAGTATGTGCTACACGTAACTCATTTTTGGGAAGCCATCTAATCTTTGGACGACCTTGACTTTGACCTATGTAATTAAATATAGAGAATGTTCGAAGGCACCATCATTTACCTCCTCATCATTTCGTAAAGGTCTCCTCTTTCTACATGATACATGAGGTTCAAAATAATGTTATGCAAAAATATTGATTTCTTGTGCAAATATAAGCTTGACAAATTGAACCCTCAACATGTGCCTTATTCTTCAATGTTTTTTTTCAAATCATAAAGAAACCTACAAGTACAAGGATAAGAAAACATTACATAAACTAAATAAAAGTATCTTAAATTCAATAAAGTCAGATTGCAACTTTTGTTACCTCTGAAAGGGATACATCCATCTATATTGAACAGGACCTCTAATTCTAGCCTCATAAGACAAATGAACAATGAGATGCTCCATAGAATCAAAGAAAGATGGAGGGAATAATTTCTCCAAGTTACATAAAATCACCACAACCTTTTTTTTCTAACTCCATAAGTTTATCTATGTCAAGCATAGCAGAGCATATTATTCGAAATAATATACTCAATTCTGTCAATGGATTCCATATGAACGAGGGTAACATTTCTCTGAAAGCATTCGGGATAAGTCTCTGCATAAACACATGGCAGTCATGACTCTTTGTGCAGGTAATTTTTAATGTATTCATATCAACACATTTTCCAAGATTAGAAGCATAACCATCTAGAAATCTCAAATTTTGAAGCCATTCACAAATAACCCTCCTCTGCTCTTTGGTCAAGGTGTATAATGCTTTTGGAATATTCTGACTTGTACTATTTGAAGGAATTTCTATCTCCTTATGGTCGCAAAGAATTCAACATCTTTAGTGGCCTTAGCATTATCTTTACTCTTCCCTTTCACATTCATCAAAGTATAGAAGACATTGTCAAACACCTTTTTCTCTATGTGCATGACATCAAGATTATGCCGGATCAAGTTAGTTATCCAATATGGTAGATTCCAAAAAAGACTTCTTTTCGTCCACTTGTGACTTTTTCCATACTCTACAGGTGTGTTAATGGGGTCCTCTATGGCCATTGGGAGAAACATTACTCTATGAAGAATTTCCTCCCCGACAACGTTGGAGATAGATCACTCTTTTCTACTCTACCTCGGATAAAAGACTTCTTATCCTTTCCGTATGAATGATTTCAAGGTAAAAATACCCGATGACAATCAAAATAACTTACTTTTCAACCATGTTAGAGGTAAAAAGCATTAGAATTCTCCATACATATTGGACATCCATATACCCCAGCAATACTCCATCCCGATAACATTCCATAAGCAGGAAAGTCACTAATCATCAACAAAAGTGCAGCCCTCATATAAAAATATTCATCTTTTGAAACATCATAAGTCATGGCACCAACAACCCATAAATTATTTAACTCTTCAATTAAAGGTTGCAAAAAAACATATATGTTCTTCTTTGGATTTTTAGGCCCATGATAAATTAGTGATAAAAACATATAAGGGCTTTTCATACACATGCCTGGTGGAAGGTTGTAAGGAGTCACAATTACTAGCCAACATGAATAAGTCTTCCCAAATTGTCCATACGGTGCAAAGCCATCTACACAGAGGCCCAATCGAATGTTGCGAGGCTCCTTAGCAAAATAAGGATAAGTTTTATCAAAATGCTTCCATGCCTCAGCAAAAGATGAATGACATATTATCCCATCATTTCTTTTGTGTGTAGCATTAGAAGCACATAACCTTTGCAATCTTGGAGTTAGTGGCAAGCATCTCAATATTGCCTATGCAATTCTTTTACGCGGGTGATTATCAGGTACACCATGTTAACTCTTCAATTGTTTATACCTCGGCTCATTACAAAACTTGCAAAAACCCTCCCTAGCATCACTGTTCCAGTATAACATGCACCCATTTTTGCAAGCATCAATTTTAATCACAGGTTCATTCATAGTTTTTCTATGATAAAATAATCAGTCGGCATTGTGTTATCTGATGGAAGAACCTCCTTAATAGTGGTGACCATAGTATTGAAATTAGCCTCAGACATATTAGCATCAGATTTGATAGATAACATCCTAGCAACGAAAGACAATTGAGAGTGATTCTCACAGCCCACATATAGAGGTTGATCAGCAGCTTTCAATACATCAAAAAATCTGTTAGACAATTGACTTATTTCGTCACTCGCAAACCCAAAACTAGATCATCTAATGGTGGTTGCACACTTAGACCAACTTCATCATAACAATGAGATTCATCCATTAGTGGAACATGAGAACAAAGACAATCATATATCATCCTTTGATCCCAAGTCACTTGCTCACCCTCCTGTACTATATGATCTGAAGTCTAATCATCAACCTCCTTAAGCTCTTCACTAATTAGGAATACTTCTTCACCATGCCAGGTCCAATTCCAATAGCACTCTCTAAACCCTCGGCGATACAAATGCAACGTGACATCATTTGGATAAACGAATCTCCTATTTTGCATTTGAAACAGGGACACCTAGTATTTTCCCCGTTTTTATATGAGTCTTCTTGATTAATTACAAATTGAAATAAATTCATCTTTCTGATTCTCTGAAAAATAAAAACACAAAATATTAGAAAAATATTGCTAGTTCAAGAAGAATAGCTTTGAACAACTAATATTGATCTAAACAGTGAAATAACATGGTTTTTGAAACATATTCCAAATGGCTTGGAGCGATGTTTGTGGTTTCGCAGCTGGTATTGTATGCACTTTACTACAAATCAACACACATAGAGATGGAAGAAATGAAACTAAATGAAGTGATGGCCATGCAGGAGGTGGTAGTTATCGGAAAACCAGCCAGCAAGGCTTATTGTGGAGCAACCCAGAATAGCCTATGAAATTGAGCCTCTTATTTTATTAATCTATGTATGAGTCTGTGTGTGTGATTTACTTACTAGATTTTATTTTTATGCGCTTTATCTCTTCATAAGTACTAGCTTTGGAAGGCTGATTAGAGTCTTCAAAGAGTAAGCTAGATTCTCTTTTTGTGATCAAGAAAATCTATAGAAAATGTTTCTTGGGATAAGAAATGTGAGGGTGCATGCATTTGAAGTTAAAAAAATAAAAGACTTCTCAGCCTGATGTTTACTAGGAAAATATTGAGCAATTTGTCTGGTGATTGTTTATAAATTAAGTTGTGTTTGGTGCTTTGCGAGTATACCTTATGAAATAACAATTAATTATATGTACCGGAGTTAAAAATCATTTAGCTATGACAAGCAATCAAATCTGTTCGACCGAAAAAATAGTGTTGGCATAATGAAAATAGGTCATCTTTTATCTAGTGACATTTGATAGGATTAAAGAAAAGAATATGTACCTAAATGATGTATTACGTAGCTTTGACAATCATTGCCACTTGATAAATTTGGGTCTTATATCTATTGATTAGGTGGTTCTGTGAAGTCGCGTAGATAGAAATTAAAAAAAAATCTCTCAAAACAGTAAGCAGGCAAACAAATGGAGAAATTAACTAAATTCATACTATTTAGAAACACACATTTACACCTTTAATGTCAATGATCAAATAGAGTAAGGGCTATCCATAATTCCACTAAGAAATACAAATTTAATGATTCCAGGAAAGCAAATAGACTCCATGATTAGCATCATTCCAGGAAAACATACATATATTAGTAATAATATAATGCATAGGTGCATTATGAGTTTGCAACCCTGACTAGTACTTTTTGGTGAACATATTTGAAGACAGTAGGATTTGATAAAACACACACACGTATGTTAGAAAATTGATTTGTTCATGAAACACTCAATTCCTAACAAATTGTTACTTGACTGAACAATCATTATTCATTTTGCTAAAAAAGAGATGTACTCATAATATCAGACAGTCATCTTTGTTATATGCTTGGAACACATAATTTTTACACTTTTGTCAATCAGATGGCTGCAACAACAACAAATAGCTAGAAAAGTTTGGCAAGAAAGGTTGGCACAAACTTTTATCAGGCCTTATTGTTGGAAAGTTCATATTAGTAACAATGAGGAAAACCTTCAAAATTCATTTGGACTATACTAGTATAAAGCTCTAGTTCAATGAGGAACAAGAACATGATAATTTAATGTACAGTAAGACATACATGTAATGTCGGATCTGTGGAAATAGTTTAACAACTACTCAATCATTAAATTAATCTTCATGATGATTGGTAGCATTGTGAAAAAGATAAATGATGATCTGTGCTCACAAAATGACTTGGAGTGCGCATGATATCTCTTGATGCTTTAATTGTTGTGTATTATATTTGCAGTCAATCTTACTAGGTGAGTGTTACTATAGAACTTAAAAAGAAAATAGACACATAAACCAACCTGTCTAGCTAGTCACTAAAAAGGAAAAACAAATTGATCAATCAAATCCAGCCACCAGTGCCAATCTATTATATTGACATAAAAACAATATAAGAAAGAAACAAAGCTTAAAGCGGAAAAATGAATAAAACAGTAAAGGAAATGCCTGCTCAGCACTGCATCAGCTTCTCAAAATGCCTGTTCAGGACGCCTTATGGACATTGAAGAAAATGTTTCTTGTAGACATGATGACTTGATCGTTAAGGCAAAAAATTTTACACAAGAAAATAAAATGAATAAAACAGTGAACAATTGATACAATTATTAGGATAGTATTATGAAACTTTTGACAATGCATAAATGATTGTATATTGGTCAAATAACCAGTAAACAAGCTTATGAATTACCTAAGAATAACTTAAAAGATGCAAACTGTGGAGCATTGCGAAATTATAATCAAAAAGGTTAACAGCAAAATATAAAATTGATAAGTTTAATTTTTTATCAATTTTACATTTTATAAATAATAGTAATGTTTCAATAATAATGCATAGTCTCATTTTCAACAGAATTTCCAAGGATAAAAGCACAGAAAGAACATTGAAGTTATGAATCTAGACAATGAAAAATTATATAATATACCATATTATTTAATATAGCTATGGTTTTGAAGAATTACATAATTAAAGAGAAGCATATAAAAGATTGACATGTGCCATGAGAAATATTAGAGTAATTAGGGCAGTTTCAATGAGCAATTGAAAATTATGAATCTAGACATCAAGACATGAATGGTAAAGTAACAACACCACAGTAGTAGGTCCACCGTCCACCCGCTCTCCAATCCATCTCTCTCACAACAACTTACATACAAAACATACCCCTGATAAACATCTAAATGTATGTATTTTATATGTATTTATGCGCATGGTTTATGTATTTTATTGATGAATCGATGCCCTTTTATTTTTTTAATTGGTTAATTTCATGTTGCAGGCATAGAAGAAGCCTAAGTGAGCTCAAAAACACGATTGGAGAAGAAATTGGCACAAAAAATGGCGTTTTAGAGCCCCAGGGGCACTATAGCATCACTATAGCAACCTGAAGCACAAAGATCGAAAGAAATAGCTAAGTCTGGGATTCCTTACGAACAACCTCATGGCCAAGAAGACAACCGCAAGCCGATTGAAAGAGGACACTACTGTAGCAGTTTTTCTGTAGCAACTTGCTAGAGTTTCAGCCAATTTTCTGAGCATCCTCACGGACCGTATACTAATCGTGAACCAGCCCGTAAGCCATCCCAAGATCATCTTTAAAAGAGGACTTAGGACATCATCCAAGGGAACTTTTGGCCACCATTCTCCACACATTAGATCTAGGGCTTTAACAGAGTTGGATAGGGTGATTTTCAGGAGCAAATCAAAGGGGGAAGAAGGTTACACTCAAGGAAGATGATCAAGGAGCTTGCTGACGCAAATCTGACAAGTTCTCATCACCATCTTATAGTCTTTGTCTTAGGGGAGTTGTTATGAGCTTTGTCTTGTATTTATTATTTTCTATACCTTCTCCTTTGTTGATGATGAACTAGACTCCCAAGGTCACCGGGACATCCGGTGAACCTTGGGATGAACTTGCTTTTGTGGATGTTTTGAATTGCATTTATGGTATTTGTGTGGTTTATGGTTTAAGCCTTGTGAACTTTGATGTGTTGATTTGCATGAGAACTCTGTATTTTAACTTCTAGGTTGTACTTGGTAGCGTGACCATCGCTCTTGTACTAGACACACTTGGCTTAGAAGGGATTCATGTAGGAATACGCCATGACAGTCAGGTATTTCATTCCCCTCCAACCATTAGGGTTGTACCTAGTTTAGTATTGGCCTTAATTAGAGATATCCTGACACTTAATGCAATCATAGGAGGACTTGGGCGGAAACAATTCTGACCCAATACTTGTATGGGATTAGGGGTTATTGCCATGACTATCGGGGTAACCTACTGTTGGATGTCTCCTGGCCCAATCACCATTGTCTTTGTAATTTTAACATCCCTCTAGCTTTAGTAATCCCAAGGGAATCCTAGCCTGGGACCTCGCTCTTTCATTGCTACTTGCTTCTTTAACATGCTTATGTGATGAGCCTTAGTCCATGTGTTTATGGTTTTCTCTTTTGTTATTTTTTAACTTTTTTACAAACTTATATTTGTTAGATTAGACAGTAACGTTTAGGGGGAAGTAATAGCAGTGCTTGGGACCCCAGGGAATATGACCCTCTCGTACGTGCATGAGAGGTATTATTTGACGAGCCGTATATTTGAGGATCCAATTGAGTTTTTGGTGCCATTGCTAGGGAACTCCAAGAATGCTTGGAAAACTCTATCTCACTCCTCTAGTTGTTTATTTTTGCTTTTGTAAATATTTGTCTTTGTATGTGTCTTTTACCATTTTGTGCATATTTATTTATTTTCCTTCTTTCTTGTTTTCTTTGATAGTTTATTGTTGTTAGTTTTTTTTTTAACACAGGGCCATGGACTTCGAAGAAAAACTGTTGGCCGCAAAAATCTATGCACTTGAGAAACGGATGGCCACAGACTTTCAAAAAAAAAAAATGTTGGCCACAAAAATCTATGCTCTTGAGAAATGGGTGGAAAGTTTCTTTGCCATGAAAGCAATCTCAAGCAACCCATAACAACTAAGACCTCCATAACCCCAAGTCCCCCAATTTCAACCCAAACAGCAGCAAGAGCGGAAATACACAATTGAAGATGTTCTAGCAAGGTTTATGGTCAACACGGAGGCAAAGTTTCTAATAATGAACACCCGACTTGATGAGCTTGGTACAGTACTAAGGAGTGTTCAAACGTCGATCCAAGCACATGAGAACTAAGTTAGGCAACTTGCTATGGCAAATTCTGAGCCTTCTTTGGGCAGCCCATTAAGCAATATTGAAAATACCCAAGTGAAAACCTGACAGCCGTCAATCTTAGGAGTGGGCAACAAGTGAAGATGGGGTAAAGCAAGACAATGAGGATGTCATCATGGTCATGGAAAAATATGAAGAAGTGGAGGAAGCTCAATCGACCACAATTGAAGAAGCTACTTGCCTCAACATATATCATTCCATCAATCTACCCATTTTGGTCAAGTGTACTAGAAAAATTCCGGGAATTGTATTTGAAGATGTGGGTAAGAAGATAAGATCATCCTTGAACCCACCAATGTAGGGCTTGGACAATTCCCAACCAAAAATCTTTGTTTGGCGGCCCAAGCAAATTTTATGGGCACTTGAAGTTCATCACACCATGGTTGAGAAAAAAATTGTGGATAGGATGTTAAAGCCACCAATTGATCCACTATGCAAAGCTTGACATGTTCTCAACCAAACTTGTTCCCTTGGAAACCCAAACAACAATTATGGGTAGTTTAAGGAAATTTGACAATGGTCAAGGAAGAAAATGTGGGTAGGAGGTTGAAACCGTCCAAGGACCCACCCATGCCAAGCTTGAATAATTCTCGACCGAACCTTTTTCCTCGGAGGCCCAAACAACTTGGTGGGATACTCAAAGGAATTTTAGTCATGACCAAAAACGAAGTGGGGAGGATGCTCAAGTCATCTAAGGAGCCGCCCAAGTTTATATTACACAACTTCTGGCCCAAGCTTTTTCCATGGAGGCCAAATAATAACTCATGCTTGGCCTTCAATTTGGCATTATCCAGGAAGGTATGTTTCGTATTTCTTGGTAGTTCTTATGTAGTTTCAAGCCAGCATGAACACACCGTCTTCAAGCCTCCCTAAGGTAAGAAAGATGTATATCGAGCTAATGACATTAAACAAGAGATTTTTGGGAGGCAACCCAAGTTTTAAATTTCATGTTCTTGCATTTTTCGTATTTTGGTTGTGTGATTGTCATGTTTATGTGTATTTTTTTGTGTGTCTCTTGTTTGGTGTTTGTTTGAATGATCCATGCATTTCCATGATTTGTCAATTTTATTCATTGATTTGGGGTGATGTAAATGTGTTTTCTTGCATAATTTGGTGTTCTAGATGTTTTACTTCAATTTTTCATTGTGGTTGCAAGCATGGGTTGCCCAAAATGTTGTTTTTCCAGGCCTTAGGGGAAAGATTATGCCCGCAAGCTTGCCTGCAAGCCATCCAGAAACCCCTTACGGGTAAGCTTACACCTGCAAACTTGCTCGCAAGGCTCGGGTAGCACATTAAGTTAAGTTTCCTCTTCACTATTTCCCTCATATCTCTCTCATTTCTCCTCCGATTCACCTCATTCTTTCACTGTTTTTCTACATTTTTTGTCCTATATGCTTCTCTCCTACGTCTTGCAACTTGGATCCAGTGGTTTATTAGAGGTTTCACCATCTTCTTCACAAATCTTCTTTTATTCAAGCTTTGAAGCCCTAACTTGTGTTTTGATGCAAACTTATTTTTTCTTCTTGATTCACATGCTTATCTTGCTCCAAACTTTGGGAAATGTTTTATGGATGCTTATTATTTGATTAATTTGCATTCTGAGACATTATTTGTAAATTTTTGGGCATCAAAAACATGAGGAAACTCTTGTAAAATTTTTTCTCGTGCTACAGTAACTTTTGAATGAAAGTCCCATTGAATTTGTTTGACACTTGTAGCATCCTTGTAAACCCCCTATAACACTTGCAATGGAGAGAATTGGAAATAATGATTTTGATTGCACTAAGGACTTGCTTGGATTATTTCTTGTTTAATTGTTTTTATTGTGTTAGTTGTTTGCTTGTTTGTTTTGTTTTCCTTTCTTTGTGTGTGATGGATAACTTGAGATGATGTTCCTTTCTACCTTGCAGGATGGAATTAGAGCATCAAGCACACTTTCTTTCTCCATCATCTACCATTATCTTTGGTGGTCACCCAACATCTCATGGACTTCAAGATATGCTTTGAGACTCGGGGAAGTTTACGAAACCCTCTTACTATGTTTTTATTATCTATATTACTGCATTCTATTGATTAGGCACATTGAGGGCAATGTGCATCTTTAAGTTGGGGGTGGACTTTTTGTGAACTTTGAAAATTTTTTGAAATTGCATGCTTAAATTACCTACGATAGCTATGATTTCATTGTTAAGAACTTCCTAGCATGAAAGAATGATAGATGTGAGTTGTACTTTATCTGTGCTTGAATGTAGTCTTGTTTTATCTTTAGTGCACCTTCATTGTTTTTCATGAGTACTTCCACCTTATACACTCCAACCAACCCATCACATTAATAGGGCATCCACACGCCCCTGTGGAATTTCCACACGGGCGTGGGGAATTTCCACACGCCCGTGTGGATTCTCTGGAAATCTCATTTTCAGGCGGCTGTGAACAGTACTGCTATAGTAGTCCCCAAAACACTCCCAATTCCACACTCTTCATCAAGGCAACATAAACGGGCACACGTTTATGCCCGTAGATAGCACGTCTTCTTCAATCAAAAAGCTTCATTAGCGGAGATCTTGTCATCAATGCACGAGTCGGGATATGCAAATGTGTTTGCCTTTGTGCCCCTCCAATCCATTGTAATGACTTGAATTCATGGAGGTTTGGTACATATTCACGTTTCTTGGAGTCCCACTTGTGTCTTCGCGTTTGTTCCTTCCAAGATTCCACCAAACAATGCGATTACGATCTACTTTTGGCTTCTTTCTTCAATACTAAGCTTCACAACCCTATATGCATGAAAGTAACACAAATGTACAAGTATTAGTGCTAAAACCTGATAAAAGTAATACTCATCATAAGGAAAGAACACTTCGCATTCTTATCACACAAGCACTTAACACTATCTTTTCTCCAACTTTGGAGGCAGCCGTGGCTAGGGTGTGGAGAGGCTTTAGCTAGGCTTTTGGAGGGGTTTATAGCCTTTGACATCATGTTTCCTTCGAAAGAGAGTTAATGGGGGAGCTTTCATCGGCACCGATCCGGCGAGGTGTGTCTTAGGCTTGACAAGGGGACCTTTGGAGAAGACACGGCCAGTCCACAAGACCATCGACACAAACACCAAGGGGGTTTTATTCATGGATTGCATATTTTTACTATTGATTTCATTATTGATTCTATTTTTCTCCATGGAAAGCTAAACCCCTAGTGGGTACTTGGACTTGTAAACCCTAGGATGATGTTGTTTCTTTGACCTTTTATTATGTTTTCTTTAATTAATGGTTTAATTGAGTTCCAATCTTGAATGCTTGTTGAGTTGATTTTCCTTTAGAGTGAAACTAGGGTTGAGAATCTATTTTGGTAATGTTTGTGGATGAGTGACACACCATGAGGGTTAGACAATGCTAGATTGGAGAGGATTGAGAGGGTGAGTCGAGAGGTAGCGGAACGTCCTCTTTTCTCACTAGGGTGATTTATCCTACCTCCACATTCCAAGAGTTCTTTGCGGTCACAATAGAGTGGAGTGCTAAGAGAAGAACTCCGCTGGGGCTTAGTTGCGCAAGTGACAGAGTGAAGCGTTGAAGTAATCCTTAGTATCTGGGGCTTAATTGTGACTAAGGATCTTTTCGCCTAAACCTAAGGGTTAGATCTATTTTAGGAAATAGGGTTTATCACTTGGAATCTCTAGAGCCTAAAGCAACCTAACACAGTATGAGGTGTCGAGACTGAGAGATTTCTCCACCGGGGCAAAGTGTAGGGTTAGTCACGGTTGACCTTATGTTTTAGGACCGCATGTTTAAGGATCTCCATGACTCATTATATATTAGTTAGGAAGCATGATGATTGGTCTTGCACTTGAAACATTAGTTCTAGGGTGAGCAATGTTCGGGTGCCCCATTTATCGTCTATTGCCTCTCCTATCTTTTATTTGCGCCTCCTTCTTCTTTTCTTATTTCTATTTGCATTGATTCTTATTCACATCACTATTAATTCATCCTCGTTCTAGTTAAATAGTAATCTTTATGTTTCTAATCACTATTCCCTATGGATTCGACTACCCACTCACTGGGGTATTATTACTTCGACAAACCCATGCACTTGTGGTACACACATAAAAGGGAATTGTCAAGTTTTTGGTGCCGTTGCTGGGGAATAGGCATTTTAGAAATACTTTGCACTTTGCTATTTTAGCTATTCACCATTTATTCTATTTCACACTTTCTTATTCTTCCATCGTTCTGATTAGTTTTTCTTTCTTTGGTTGCAGCTCCAGGTTATGATCCAAGGGAACCCTTTGACATTGGTTGAAGGTAATCCTAAACTTGAATGAACACTTCATAGAAGAGGTAATGAACCTGTGCAAGAACAAACAAATCAAGCTGAGGTAAAAGGTGAAGGGTCAGATAATATGGCAGAACAGAATGAGTAACAAAGGACACTTTCAGATTATGCCAGACCCGCAGTTCTTGGTACACAATCTAACATTGTGTGGCCACTAATTACAGCTCAAAATTTTGAGCTCATGCCAGGCTTTATCAAGATGTTACAGTAGCCGGTACAATTTAATGGATTAGCCGATGAGGATCCAAACAATCACATATCGAACTTCTTAGAAGTGTACGATATGTTGTAGATCAACGGTATTACGGATGATGCTATCATGTTGAGGGTCTTCCCATTTTCCTTAAAAGGGAGAGCGAAGCAATGGCTACATTCATTACCTAGAACATCGATCACTACATGGGAGGAGATGGTAGAAGCTTTCCTTGCCAAATATTTCCTTCCCGGAAAATCTACGAAGCTTAGGAATGAAATATCCTATTTTAGACACTCTAACTTCTCCTAGAATGGCAGCTGTGATGAGTTGCACTGGGTGTGGGGGAGGACATACTCCATCTTACTGCCCTATTTCTATTAGTGGTTCATCCTCAGTCGAGCAGGTTAACTTTGTGGGTAATGCAATGAGAGATCAAGGAAATCCATATAGCAATACATACAATCCGGGGTGGAGAAGCCACCCAAACCTTTCTTGGAGTAATCAAGGGCAAAAGAAGAATATGGCACCACCGAGTTTCCAACAACAACAACAAGGCCCAAACATGGAGAATCTTTTTTCAAGGTTGGAAAACCGGATGACCGATTTAGAGAATACTCTGACCAAGTTCATTCCATCGTCGGATACACGGTTTTAGTCGGTCGAAGCTACACTTCATAACTACACCATGTCATTGCACAACATGGAGAACCAAGTTAGGCAAATTGTGAAGTCACTCTCAGAAAGACCTTAAGGCTGCTTGCTTAGCAACATAGAAACCAACCCAAGAGAATATGTGAAGATAATCACTTTAACAAATGGTCATGAAGTTGAGGGTAGGCTCCCAAGTGAGAAGACCAATGTTGAAGCACCCGAGGTCATGGAGGTTGAGGAAATAGCAAAAGAGAAGAGGGTGGCACCTCCACCGTATAAGCCAAGAATCCCTTATCCTTTAAGATTGAAGAATGACCAAAATGATGAGCAATACAAGAAGTTTTTGGGTCTATTCAAACAGTTATGCATTAACATCCCATTTGTGGAGGCATTGTCTCAGATGCCTCGCTAAGCAATGTTTCTCAAGGACCTCTTGAGCAACAAGAGGAAGTTGGAGGAGAGTGCATCTATAATCTTAGATGCTTCATGTTTGGTGGTGTTGCAAAAGAATATACCGAAAAAGAAGGACCCCGGGAGCATTATCATTTCGTGCAACATTGGCAATTTGGGTGAAGAGAAGGTATTGGCAGACTCAGGGGCTAGTATCAACATCATGCCTTACTTCATTCTTTCAAAAGCTAGGCTTGTGAGAGCCTACGCCCACTTGGATAACTGACAAGGTCCCCTTGCGTATATCCTGCAAGTGCACGGGTTTGTCGAACTAATAATCCCGGATGAGCGGGTATCGAATCCACAGGGAGTAGGGAATAAAAACACTTAATCCGCTTCTTACCTATGTGAAAAATCAATAGTGATATGTGTGATAATGATTCAATTCTCAAAAGTAAAATCAACAAGTAAGAGAGCACGAGTAAAGGAGAAGGTAAGGCAATCGATAAAGATGGGGTACTCGGATAATGCTCAGCCTAGGACGATCGCTTCAAGTGCAAGAACCCTCTATTATGCTTCCTAATCAATGCAATAGTGAGTCATGGAAATCCTTCATTACATAGTCCCAAATATAAGGTCAACTATGCCTAACTCTATACATATCCCGGAGGAGAAATCGAACAATCTAAACACCTCGCACTCGCATAGAGTTGCAATGAGCTCTAGGGATTCCAAGTGATAAATCTCTTCCTAATTATAGACCTAACCCTTTGGTCCAGGTGGAAGGTCAATAACCACAATTAAGCCCTAGATACTAAGATCACCTCAACGCTTCGCTCCGTTGCACGCGCAACTAAGCCCCAGCGGAAGTTCATCCCTTAGAACATTCACTCTATTATGGCCCCAAAGAACTCGAGGAATGTAGGTAGAATCTATCACGTCGGAGGGCAAAGGGGACACTCCTGTACCTCTAGACTCACCCTCTCAACCCTCTCCAACTTAGCTTTGTCTAACACTCGTGGTGTGTCACTCACTCACAAGGTTACCAACAAGAACTCTCAACCCTAGTGTCACTCTAGGGGAAATGTTCATACAATCAAGCATTCAAGGTTAGAACTCACAATAAACATCAATTAATTAAAAGCAAAATAAAGAGATTCAATGAAACAAATACATCCTAGGGTTCACAAATACCCAAGTACCCACTAGGGGTTTAGCTCTCCATGGAGCTAAGTACAATCAAAGAAATAGAATGTAAAAGAAATGAATCCATAAAGAAACCCCCTCGATGGTCATGTTGATGGTCTTGTGGAGAGTCTTCTACTCGTTGCAAGGGATCCTTTGTCATGCCTAGGATACACCTCGCCGGATCGATGCCGACGAAAGCTCTCCCAATAACCTTCTTCCAAATGACGCGCGATGTCGGAGCCGTAGAACCTCTCCAAAACCCTAACCAATACCCCAAAACCCTAGCCGAAGCCCTCTCTCAAGTTGGGGAAAAGATAGAGAAAAGAATGCTGAAATTGGGGCTGAATCGCTTTTAAATAGGGCGAGGCGACTACACGGGCATGGATTTTTCACACGCCCATGTCGAATTTCCACATGAGCATGGATAATTTCCACGCCCTGTGGATTCTCTCGACTCGTCTCGCGATCGTGAACAATGTTGCTACAGTACCTTGCTACAATACTCTGCTATAGTATCCGGCCTGAATAGCTTCCCGAATCCATACTTTCATCGGGGTAACGCAAACGGGCACACGTTCACTTCGTGGATCACTTGCTTCTTCAATGATAGACAAGTTGTTGGAGCTCTTGTTCTATGTGCATAAGTCGGAATGCTCGAGTGTGACTGCCCTTGTGCCCCTCCAAATGGATGTGCCAACTAGAATACGAGGAGGTTGGCACACACTCTAGCATCTCACACCCGACCTAAGTCTTTGCGTTTGAACCTTAGCAAGATTTCCTCCAAAATCGGTGCATTACGATCCACATTGGCTTCTTTCCTTCATACTCTGCCTCACAACCCTACATGCATGAAAGTAACATAAAAACACACATATTAGTGTATAAACCCGAGAAAAGTAATGCTCAACATAAGGAATGAACGCTTCCCATTCATATCGCACAAGCACTTATCAATGACACTTTAGTTGGCGGACCAAACGGTTAGACATCCGAGGGGTATCATCGAAGATATACTAGTGAAGGTCGACAAGTACATATTTCCTGTGGACTTTGTAGTGTTCGATGTTGATGAGGATGTTAATGTTCCACTGATACTTGGGAGACATTCTTGCGCACTTCCAAGGCTCTTATTGACATGGACAGTGGGAAGTTGACATTAAGAATTGGCGATGACAAGTTGACATACCGCTTCACCGAAGCTATGAGACATTCTCTCAACTTTGATAATACTTTATATTTCCTTGACACTACTAATGAGCTAATTGATGAATATGTATAGGAAATGATGTGTCCGGACCCGTATGAAGGGTTGCTAGATGAAGGAGTAGAACAAAGAAGTCTTATCACTTAGTCTAGAGGACAAGATGCAACCTACCCCGGGGATCATGAAGAGGATGATCCAAAAGATGAAGCGAGCAAGGAGACGTCATAAGAAGCACGCCAAGGCTAATGGGGATGTGCAAGCATTGAGTAAGGGTGACGAGCCCTTGTGTGGTAACAAGCTTGATAACTCTTCCTCTACCTTGAAATAATTATGTGCATCATGCTTTCAGGTTGTAGGTAAGAGGGAAATCTTCATCTATGAGCCCCCGTGAGGTAAGGTGAGGTACATCAAGTTTATTGACATTAAACAAGCACTTCTTGGGAGGCAACCAAAGTCTTTATTATTTTTAGGTTTTAGTTTAGTGTTTGCATGAATAAGAGCTTGAGTGTTGGTGTTTTAATTTTTACATGTTGTTGCTATGTTTTTTTATGGATTATTAGTGTTTTAGTGTGCCTAATGGTGATTGGCGAAGTTTCTTGGTCGTTTGAGCGTGTTATCCATGATTCTCTGGCCAGTTGTTTATAGTATATACAGACTTTGTATGTGTATAAGTGTGCATAAATTGTCTGCAGAGTCTGTAATTTTTTCTAAGTCATCCAGAGAAGACACATAGCTATGTGGAATTTCCACACGAGCGTGTATTTCCGTTCAGAGCTCATCACGAGAGAAAATAGGGGCGTGTGAATGCCCCTGTGAACGGCCTTGTGACGGTCACAAGCCCGTGGGTAATCTCCACATGGGCGTGTGTTTCTCTACAAAGATCTCAAACTCTATCCCGAGAAGACACAGGGTATTTGAACTCCCCTATGGATGACCCTATGAACTAAACACGGGCGTGGGTAATTTCCATATGCCCATGTGAAACTCTGCAGAGGGTTCTCCTCCATCCCGAGAGCACATAGGGGCGTATGAATACCCCTGTGAGTATCCCTATGAGTATCCACATGCTAATGTGGAATTTCCACAGGGGCATGTAGAACACTTAGCCAAACTTTTCGGGTGGATAGAGAAGCCACAGGGGCGCGTGGGTGCCCCTGTAGGTCGGGCACACGGGCGTGGGGAATTTCCACACGCCCATGTGGGTGTGTTCAGAGGCTATCCCGAGAACACACAGGGGCATGTGTCTGACCCTGTGATGCCCTCCTGTGGAGCCACACGGGCATGGGTAATTTCCACATGCCCGTGTGAATGTCCAGACAATGAACATGAGTGACTTTTCTTTATAACTCCCTCGCACCCCTTCATTCTTTAACTCCCAAATACTCTAACGACGGCTCTCCTCACTCTCCCAACCGCTCACCCTCTATTTATAGAGTTCTAGGGTTGTTGCCGACCGCATTCGAAGCTTTTCATCCCCATTTCGTCAGTAAGCCCTCATTCTCTTTATCTTTCACCAATCTTGTTTTATTTCATTTAATCTAGTGAATGTTGCTTTCGTTTACATGTTAAATGGTTGGTAGATGCTTTAGAATGATTTTAGAAACAAATTTGTGATGTATTTTTGGATTTTAGCATAGTGGTCGTGCGGCTTTCACGCCCCGTGGATCCACACGGGCGTGTGGAATTTCCACAAGACCATGTGGATTTCTGAAGTATTGTTTTGAGAGTTTATTTAATTGATTCTCTTTTCAATTTTCACAAATATGGCTCCCACAACAAAGAAAACGGCCGACAAGCATCCCAGAGAGCATTCTCCTGAGCCGAAACACACAGAGTTTGCTATTCCTGAACATCATGCTCGTTTCGAAAGATTATCAAAGCTCAAGTTTCGGCCAATCTCACTTCCCGGATTTGAGTGTTGTAAGAGAGATTCAGTTAGTAGATGAGATGGCCAACGAAGTAGAGGAGCTCCTAGCCATGGGCAGTTGGTGCCAATTATTATTTATTCGGGAACTGGCGATTCATATGCTCACACTGGAGGTTTTAGCGTCATTCAAGTTTCGACAAAGCATATAGCAGTTTTTCTAGCATTGACGCTATCCAGTTCTGAGCATTTAGGCAATATCATAGCATGAGTGTGACACAGTTCACTATTCATTTTGGTTTATATGATAAGGCATTCACTGATACTGAGAAGCATGATCAGTTGCTGATGGACTATCCCAGCAGTTTGACTCCGCAGAGAGCTTATTGAGCATTATGTGGATAGGGACAGTACGAACCAGGTGTGTCCACAAGACTATCGATACGGACTATAAGGGGGTTTTACTTATGGAATGCATGTTTTTACATTTGATTTTACTATTGATTGTATCTTGCTCCGTGGAGAGCTAAACCCCTAGTGAGTGCTTGGACTTGTAAACCCTAGGAAGATTTTGTTTCATTGACCTTTTGTTATGTTTCTTTAATTGATGTGTTTAAGTGAGTTCCAATCTTGAATACTTATTGGGTTGATTTTTCCTTTGAGTGACACTAGAGTTGAGAATCCGTCTTAGTAATCTTTGTGGATAAGTGACACACCATGAGGGTTAGACAAAGCGAAATTAGAGAGGGTCAAGACGGTGAGTCGAGAGGTAGCGGAACGTCCCCTTTCCCTTCCAATATGATTTATCCTACCTCCGCATTCCAAGAGTTCTTTGCGGTTGCAATAGAGTGAAGTGCTAAGAGAGAAAATCCGCTGGGGCTTAGTTGTACAAGAAACAGACTGAAGCGTTGATGTAATCCTTAGTGCGGTGGCTTACTTGTAACTAGGGGTCTTTTTCCTGGACCAAAGGGTTAGATCTATATTAGGGAATAGGATTTATCACTTGGAGTCCCCATAGCTTCTTGTAACCCAACATAGTGTGAGGTGTAGAGAGTACTCCTTTCCATCAAGGTATAGTGTAGGGCTAGTTACTGTTGACCTTAGGTTTGGGACCGTGTGTTATAGGATTTCCACGACTCATTAAACATCAGTTAAGAAACATAATGATTGGTCTTGCACTTGAAACAATAGTCCTAGCGAGATCAATGTCCAGGTTCCCCATTTTCTATCGATTGCCACTCATATTATTCTCTTGTTTCTCTTTCTTATTTTCTTTATTTTTATTTGCATAGATATTGTTCACACCACTTTGAATCATCTTCATCATAGTTAAATAGCAATTCTTGTGTTTCTAATCACTATTCCCTATGGATACAATTAGCCACTCACTAGGGTACCTTATTACTTCGATAACCTGTACATTTGCAGTACACTCACACAAGGGGTTTGTCAAGTTGTTATGAGCTTTGTCTTGTATTTATTGTTTTCTATATCTTCTCCTTTGTTGATGATGAACTAGACTCCCAAGGTCACCAAGCATCCGGTGAACCTTGGGATGAACTTGCTTTTATGGATGTTTTGAATTACATTTATGGTATTTGTGTGGTTTATGGTTTAAGCCTTGTGAACTTCGATGTGTTCATTTGCATGAGAACTCTATATTCAACTTCTAGGTTGTACTTGGCAGCGTGACCATCACCCTTGTACTAGACACACTTGGCTTAGAAGGGATTCATATACGAATACGCCATGCCCATCGGGTATTTTGTACCCCTCCAACCATTAGGGTTGTACCTAGTTGAGTATTGGCATTAATTAGAGATATTTCGACACTTAATGCAATCATAGGAGGACTTGGGCGGAAGCGATTTTGACTCAATACTTGTATGGGATTAAAGGTTATTGCCATGACCATCGGGGTAACCTACTGTTGGATGTCTCCTGGCCCAATCACCATTGCCTTTGTAATTTTAGCATCCCACTAGCTTTAGTAGTCTCGAGGGGATCCCAGCCAGGGGACCTCGCTCTTTCATTTCTACTTGCTTCTTTAACATGCTTATGTGGTGAGCCTTAGTCCATGTGTTTATAGTTTTCTCTTTTGTAATTTTCTGACTTTGTTATAAACCTATATTTGTTAGATTAGACAGTGCCGTCTAGGGTGAAGTAATAGTAGCTCTTTGGATCCCAGGGAATACGACCCTCTTGTGCATGCACGAGAGGTATTACTTGACGGCCCGTATACTTACGGATCCAATCAACCCCTGACACATAGTAATAATAAAGTAGAAAAAGGCCTATAGTGCATACCTCATGAACAACACCATCAAACGTAAGGTATCGTCAATATTCTTTTATCCTACTACTAGAAAAAGAACCAAAATATATATGGAGCTAGCTAGAATTGCTTTGCCACAGCATTCTCTGATGAATACAAATATGAATACGGCTTTAAAAACATCAAGAAAGTACACGGGCTTTCATTTCATCTAAAAACAACACGTCAAAGAACCATTCTACTGCTTCAAAACTCATATACAAAGCAACCCCATAGCCATGCAAGAATTACCAATTAACCTCCACAAAAGGAGACCTCCTCAAACTCAATCCACTGAATTGCGGTCATGTTAAGATGAATTTGAAAAAGAATTTAATTCAAAGCAAAACACATGTGCTAGGAATTTCCCCTATATCTTCATAGTCACGCAAACATATGAAGATAAAGAAAATTAACTAGAAATAGAAGACAACATCCAAGGCATTGAATGCAAAAGAATAAATCAAAAGGGTCTAGAAAAAGGAAAATAACTATATAAGCCAATAACAAACAAACACTCACCTATATCACTTATTGCCTTGACAAAGGCAAGATATAAAATGGTACAGGTTTTGCTTTCCGACCTTTGAAAGTTCTCATGCTAATACCTTCCCTGTTGTTCTCCAACAACTCCCAATTGCACTTTCAGCCTATTTGAAGAATCAAATACCTGAGAAACTCATAACAAGACTGATGCACCATCCTGCTATAGCTATATTAATGACTGCAACATCCAACATAATAATCATCAATAGAGTGGCACAAATTACCCTAGTGTAGATTAGAAAAGTTGGGGTCAGATTGCTATTATACCATACCATCATCTTTTCCTCCAAGTTTCTTCAAGAAGCAAATAACCAGACTGTGAACTCTAGATAGAACTGTAAACATCTATAATTAAAATACTAGCTACCATGGTTTCATTTCATCACATAAACAACATTTACCAGCAAATTTTACTTACAATAATGATTGAAAACAATGAGTAAAATGAATCAATGTAATGACTGCCAATTGATCATCTCGAATTCATGTAGTTTTCATTATAACTTCCAAAATATGAGAATCAGTGATAAGTTTCTAAATGCAAGTGTTTTCATATATATATCGTATTCACTTTGCATGTATTTCGTGAGGTTTGATGCCCGTTTTATGCTTAATCGTCTACTATTTGCTTTGTAGGGCATAAGGAAGCCATGGAGAACAAGAAGATATCATTTGGGCAAAAAGAGAAGAAAACAGGAATTTCATACTACCACCATACTACCCAGTATGAGGGCCGTATGCACTGTAGCAGCAGAATGATTCAGAGTGTCTGCACAGATTTCCATACTACCCAGTATACGAGGCCGTATGAAGGCTATATGCACCCCGTATGGAATGCAAATCTAGGGTTTTTGAGTGCTATATGACCCCCATACGACCCCCATACGACCCGTATGACTCGGGGGGTATATATACTGACTTTTAGGGCAGAAAAGGAACTTTTTTGGCTAGACATTTTGCTGGGCATATTTTGGGAGACACTTGAGAGGCTTATGGCGACCTTGGGGAGGAGAAGAAGGGCAAGGAAGCGAGAAGATCAACCAAGCCCAAGGTCCAAGACTCTCAAGGCAAGAAGGCAACTTCATTCAAGGGGAGATCTACCACGATTTGAAGGAAGGAGACCCGCTGCTAGAGGAAGCGTCATTCGGCACTCCTTTGGCGGGGAAAGCGTCATTCGGCATATTCTTCACCTCCTCCTCCACCATTTCATCTAGGGAGTGTCACTTATGCTTTTGTTTCATGTTTTTCTTGTTTGTATTGCTTGTTGTGGGATGATGACACACTAGACCCCCAAGGCCACTGGGTGTTGGTGAACCTTGGGGGGGGTTTATCATGTATGTTGGATGATAACTTGTTAATTCCATGTTTGGGTAATTTTGAGATTTAATCCATTGTTTTCATGCTAAGTGCTACACTAAGGAGAAATCCGTAGCTCTTTTATGAGTGATGCATGTAGATGTGACTTGCTCTCATGTATTAGATCATGAATGGATTAGAAGGGGATACTTGTATCATCACGCCGAGAAATCGGGTGTTTGGTAGCCCTCCATGTAGGTTTAATCCGAAGAAGAGTAGGTTTGCTCCTAAGTGAGATTTCCTCGTACTTAATGCAATCATAGGGATATGGATTTGGGAGAAATTCCTATCTATGTTCGTATGGGATTAGGGTTCAATCGCCAAGAAATTGGGGTTGTTCTAATCTTGGAATCTCATGGTCCATTTTACCCTTGCATCTTTAGATCATCATCCATGTTGCATGATAACCCCTCAAGGGGATCCACATCCATAGGCCTTTGCATTTCATTGATTCTCTTGCTTGCTCATTGCTTGTTCTCTCTAATTTGTTGGCAAATATCATTTTAGCTTTAATTACATTTAGTAGAGTAAAATCCATCGCTTGAGATCTTAGGCTAGATAATAGCTCAAGAAGGAGTAATAGGAGATCCTTAGCCCCGTGGAATACGATCCTCGTGTCTTCACACGAGGTATTACTTGACGATCCCGTACACTTGAGGGGAAGCAATCAATCAGACATACCAATAGAAACAAAACTTGGAGGGGAATACCTTGGTGACTAATGGGAATGAATTGGAGCCTGAGAGACCCGTCAACCAAAAAAGGCCGCTCGAAGATGCAAGTAAAGATCAAATCCTTCAGTGTTGCTCGAAAATCAAGCTATCTCCATACCCAACCCTAGTCGATCATAGAAACCAAAATCAAATGAAGCTCGGGTATCTTCTCTCTCGCTCGCTCACTAAATGGAGAGGCATTCGAGGCTCCAAAGAAGAGAGAATCGAATAGCGAGATCCAAAAAAAGGAGACAATGCCAACGGTGAGGAAGCTTATATGGGGCAGGAGATTAGGGTTGGTAAGCAAGAGAGTCGGGGCCTGATCTGGGGAGAGATGTGATTTATGATGTTTAGAGAAATATTTTTTTTTTTTTTCTTTTTTTTTTTTAACGGTATTTTGAGACGGTATTAATATATTAATATATTTATATTTTTGGCACCGTATTTGGTATGATATTAATATATTAATATATTTATAATTTTGGTATTGTATTTGGTATGATATTAATATATTAATATTTTTGGCACGATATTTGTCACGATATTTGTCACGATATTCATATATTATTATATTTATATTTTTTTCACACTATATCTGGCATGGTATTAATATATTAGTATATTTATATTTGGCACGGTATTTGACACAATATTAATATATTAATATATTTTTCACGGTATTTGGCACAGTATTAATATATTACTATATTTATATTATTAACACGGTATTTGGCACAGTATTAATATATTATTATATATGTATTTTTGGCATTGTATTTGGCACGGTATTAATATAGCATTATATTTATATTTTGGCATGACATTTGGCAAGATATTAATATATTATTATATTGGGTTTTGGCATGGTATTTAGCATAGTATTTGCCATAGTATTAATAAATTATTTTTAAAAAAAAATATGTTTGGCACTGCAATTGGTACTCTCATGTAAATTTATTAAATTTGTATATTTGGCACGGTATTTGGCACGGAAGTAAAGAATATTTTAAAAAAAATCATATATTTGACATGGTTTGTTAGTTCCGTGTCAAATCTTATAACAAATTTGTTAAGATTTTTTTTCGTGCCAATTTTTCCGTGTCGATTTGGGATTTTTCTTGTAGTGAAAGATTTCTTTGGAAAACGTGGAAGACTCAACTACAAGTGTTGCATCATCTTCAAAGACTCCAGACAGTAGTAATGCACCAAATCTAGTGAACACTTCATCAAACAGTTTTTCCTTAATCTCATACAGGGATTATGCAGCAAGTATTTCAAGAATAGATGAATTTAAAGAGGGTTCAAGTCCCAAGGCTGCATCATCAGATGATTTTTCCCCTACAAAATTAGATCATTAAGAGATATGTATGAAAACTATACTTTTGTTCTTAATGTCTCAAATCCTATCACATATGAAAAGGATTTCAAAGCCAAACAATGGTAAGATGCAATGTGTGAAAAACTAGCGGCTATATAAAGAAATGGTACATGGGAATTAACTGGGCCACCTACAAGGAAGAAGATGATTGAAATAACATGGGTATTTAAGACTAAAACCAAGCTGATGGAAGAATTCAAAAGTATAAAGCCATACTAATGGCTAAGGGATACTTACAGCAACCTGGAGTAAATTTTGATGAAACTTTTTCACCTATTGCAAGGATGGAAACTGTGAGATTACTTCTTGCACTTATATGTGATGAAGTGGGCATACATTTACGTTGAAAAGTAAGAGGGATTTGTAGTAAAAGTACAGTGAAATTAAGGTGTACAGATTAAAAAAAGACCTTCTATAGTTTGAGACAAACTCCCAATGCTTGGTATAGTAAGATAGGCAGGTATTTTCATCAACAAGGTTTAGAAGAAGTCAAAATGAGCATACACTATATAATAAGGTGCAAGAAGACAGTGATATATTGTTGTTCAGCCTTTATGTAGATGATATAGTTTACATGAGTTCATCACATGATCTTATTGATGAGTTTTAGTATGATATGATGAAGACCTTCGTGATGACTTATGTTAGCCTGTTAATAAATTTCCTTGGATTGGAGGTTAATCAGGGAGAATAGGGGATCTTTGCTACATAAAGAAGTATATTGAACACTTATACTTAAACAATAGTTCAACATGCAGAATTACGTGTCAATGACTCCAATGAACATTAATGAGACGTTGCAAGCGTGGATAGTAGTGGTAGAGCAGATGCCAAGAAATGTGGGATCTTGTTTAGGTGATTAATATACTTAACACATACATGAATGAACATTTCCTCTCATTTAGAATAGTATTGAAATTCATGAATAGCCTATCCAAGCTAGTACAACTAATTGAATTCTGAGAGATCTTGTATGGATGCTTCAATAACAATGATTGGGAATACTCATTAGAGGAGAGAAAAAAGTGCATCAGGCATGGTATTTAATCTAGAATTTAGAGCTATACCATGTGTTCAAAGAAGCAAGACATCACTTTGCTCTCCACCACAAAAGCAGAGTATGTGGCGGCAACTTCTGCACCTTGTCAGGATATTTGGTTGAGAATTATTGAGAAGAGTGTTAGTAGATTATGGTCAAATGAAAATTGAACCTACTATAATATGGTGCAATAACTACTATAATTTCTAAAAATCTGACACACCCCTTGAGTGTGTGTACCGCAAGTGCACAGATCATCAAAGTAATAAAATACCCCGGTGAGTGGGTAGTCTAATCCACAGGAAATAGTTGCTTAGAAACACAAGCATTGCTATTCAGCTAGAGTAAAAACCAATTTGTGATATTGATTCAAAGAAATCAATGCAAAGAAAAGTAAAGGAGAAGAGGAAACAAGTAAGAAGAGTAAAGAGATGTATCATTGAGAAGATGGGGTATTCAGACAATGCTCACCCTTGGACTATTGTTTCAAGTGCAAGACTAATATTATGCCTCCTAATTGAAGTCTAATGAGTCATGAAAATCCAAAGACACACGGTTCCAAATCTACAGTCAACCGTGACTACTCTTCAACATTATGCCCTCGGCGGAAAGGAATACTCTCAACACCTCAGACTATGTGGAACTATTTGGAGCTCTAGGGATTCCAAGCGATAAATATTATTCCCCAATATAAATCTAACCCTTTGATCCAGGCGAAAGACCCTTAGTCACGATTAAGCCCCAGCACTAAAGATTACTTTAACACTTCACTTTGTTGCTTATGCAACTAAGGCGGAGTGGAGTTTATCTCTTAGCACTTCACTCTATTGTGACCACAAAGAACTCTTGGAACATGGAGATAGGATAAATCACACCAAAAGGGAAAAGGGATGTTCCGCTACCTCTCGACTCATCCTCTCAACCCTCTTCAATCTCATTAAGTCCAACCCTAATGAAGTTGTCACCCCTTCAAAGGATTACCTAGATAGATTCTCAACCCTAGTGTCACTCTAAGGGAAAATCAAAATCACCAAGCACACAAGATTGAAACTCAATTAAAACATCAATTAAGGAAAGCATAATAAGAGTCAATGAAACAAAATAATCCTAGGGTTTACAAACCCAAGCACCCACTAGAGGTTTAGCTCTCCATGGAGCAATACAAAATCAACAATGAAGTCAAAAGAAAATGCAAGAAATCCATAGAGAAAACCCCCTTAAGGTCCATGTTGATGGTCTTGAGGAGCCACCTCGTTTTCTCCAAAATTTCCCTTATCAAACCTATGGCACACCTCGTCGAATCAATGTCGACGAAAACTCTCCCAATAGCTCTCCTCTCCTACACTTAATGCCATATAACCACTTCTAAAACCCAGCAAAAGCCTCTCTAAACCCTAACCGTGCTCTTCCCAAATGATAGGCAAAAGATAGGAAGAAGATCCCCAAATAAAACTCACAAAACGGTATTTATAGGGCTGAAATCGGGCATCCACACGGGCGTGTGGAATTTCCACACAGCCGTGTGGATTTCCAGGTCTTCCTTTCCTCCGCGCTGTGAACTGTAACTACTACAGTGATTTTGCTACATTGAACTGCTACAATACTTCATCAAAATACTCCCGAATTTCACTTTCTTCATGGATGCCACTTGATTGGGCACACATCCACGCAATAGATCACGCCATGTCTTCAATTAAACCATATTGATGAGGCTCTTAACAATGTTGCACAGGTCGGCACATATGAGTGTGACTGTCTTTGTGCCCCTCCACTTTGTGTATTCACTTGAGCATAATGGAGGTTGGTACACACCCATATGTCTATGAGTACAACTTGTGTCTTGACCCTTGTTTGATCCAAGAATTTTATCAACAATCGTGTCCATGATCTAGTTTTGCTTCATTTCTTCCAAACTTGTCTCCACAACTCTAAATGCACAAAAGAACACAAATACACATGAATGAGTTATAAAATCTGATAAAAGTAATGCTTAATGTAAGAAAAATATACTTCGTATTACTTATACACAAGCACTTATCAAACTCCCCCACACTTAAGCTTTTTCTTCTCCTCAAGCAAAAATAAAACATTCAACACATAAGAAGGAAAATTTAAAGTACTTGGCCTTAGGTTCACCAAAAGCATGCAAAAGAGGCATTCTACAAGGAAAAATTCAAACACCGAATAAGAGAAATCATTCCTCTAGCTAAAAAACTTGAATCAAAAAGGATAACAACCCGATATTATGTAAGTGTGTGTAAACTCACTCAATTCAACCCAACATGTACTCCTCAAACTTCCTATTAAGAGGGACTTATTTATATACAAAAAGAAGAGGTAGTAGCTTCACACATACTCTAAGGTAGCCCTTTGGCATAACTAATATCCGACTTATGAGATTACCTTCATACTTCATCGGTGGTAGCTCTTTCCACCCCCAATGCACAAACAAAACAAACACATATTTTTTTCTTTTTCATTCATTTTTCCTTTCTTCTCTTTTTTTTCAAAGAAATTAAAACCAATAAACATGCTAAAAACAGTTGCTTAAACGTCGAACTTGAATTTCCACAAGGTTTAATAAATGAGTAGTGCAACAAGTGATAATCAGGCAAAAATTCCTAAAAATTCAAGTAAACCCTAGAGCATGATAGTATTCAATGTTAAAAATTTTCCTAAACTTAAGAATACAACCATTGCAACTAAACTAAGGTGAACTGCCATTTTCTACATGAGCATGAACGATAAATGCATAAGTATAGAACATGTGTAATGTGAACTCCCCCCACACTTAAGATGTACATTGCCCTCAATGTACGCATGCAAGCACAATAATGAAGTATAAAAAGAAAAGCACATGTATGGAGATGGGCAATTGAAACAATACTCACCTAAACTCCTAATGGTACGTTTGATGGAGCTATATTCATTGAGAGTTGAGTTCTAACGGGTTGTGGAGCACACACGGACATGTGAATATCACAATGACCGTGCCAGTGACTATTCCTCAAATCCAAGACTTACAAGACAATCTGCAAGTATACACAAGGGGGGTTCAGTAAAGCTCAACAAAAACAAAATAAAATCGAGTCTATAAAGATACAACTGAAAAAGAACAACAAGATAAACTCAGAAGGAGAGTCCTTTCTGAGTAATACAACCTCAAAATAAGATGCAGAAATAAAATACTAAAACAATAAAGACAAAAGAAAATAAAGGTGCCTCAAGGATCGGTGTCCTGCTCTGCTAGCTGGGCTGCTGCTGCTGCAGGTGATGCTGGCTGTGGAGATGATACTACTGGTGAAGCTGGAAGTGTCGGTGGAGCACGGGGTCTCATAACAAATGGTGAGGTCACGTCTCACTCTAGAATCTGTTGTTGTATGTCGAGACGCGCCATCACCTCAGCGTGGTTCGTAGCCTGTGTCACATGAACCTCAGCCAAGTCTCCCTATAGCACCCCTACAACACTCTCGAGCCTCTCAAAGCGACATGGGCTTGAGATAGAGAAAAGATCCGCACTGGAGGTGGCTCCTGTGCTGCAGGGGGTGCCTCGGTCCCCATTTGCTCCTGCTGTGGTTCAAGAGTAGGTTGAGACCCTTTGGCTGGATCACCCTCACCCACGGCCATCTCTGGTGGTGGCATGATCATGACATAAATACCATCTCTATATCTACGAACCATACGGGCCCAAGAAGAGCACTCCTACTCTGGCATGCTACCCCTGGTGACGCGGGTACTCAGCCATAATGTGCCCCACGTGGAGTGGCTCACTCTAAACCATCGAATATAGATAAAGTAGCTCATGGTTGTTCAAAACTCCCATACTATCACCACGCCCATTCATTGATCTGCTAAGAATAGCGTGGATGTATCTGTAAGCTAGTCAGAAGAGGCACGTCGCCCTGGAGACCTGGCTTGTACTGACTGGGCCACATAACATCCTGTATGCTCGCTGAGGAGTTAAACTACAGGATAATTGGTCAGTAACTACTCGTACTCCTCAGTATCGGCGTAAGCCTCGTCGTACAAACCAAGTCACACAGCAAACTGTGTCATGCTCATGCTGTGGTACGGTCCAAAAGCTCTAAACTAAATAGTGTCAATGCTAGCGAAGATGCTATAAGATCTGTCAAACTCAAATGATGCAACTCCTCTACCTCATCTGCCATCTCATCGCCAAGCTGTATCTCTCTCAATGCACTTAAGTCTGGAAATCTCGACTGTCCAAACTTGAGCTTCGATAAGCGCTCGGACCCAACCTGATGTTCGGGGATCGCAAACTCCATATGCTCAGGAGAGGATTCACGGGGACGCTTGCCACCGTTTTTCTTTTGATCTAGGCACCATTCCTATAAAAATTGAAAAAGAAATCGATCAGATAAAACTCAAAAACCAATTCTGCAGAAATCCACATGGTCGTGTGAAAATTCACACGCCCGTGTAGATCTTTGGGGTGAATCAATAGTGCAACCGAAGCCCCAAAACTCTATACAAATCATCTCAAATACAACCACATTCATTCTACAAGCATTCACCAACACTCTAAGCATGATATTCAAGCAAAATTGACCACAATGATTAAAAGAAATGGAGATTAATGCAGAAAAGAGAAAAGAGAAGTTTACCGACAAAATGAGGATCAAAAACTTCGAATGTGGTCGGAAAACAACTCAAAAGCACTTTAAATTGATGAAGGAAAGGTCGTGAAGATGAATGGAGGCATTCTTTGAGTGCGAGAGCATTTAGAAATGAAAAGGCATGAATAGATTTAAAGAAAAGTCACAGCCTTTTGTGTTTTGTACATCCACATGGGCGTGTGGAAATTTCACAAGGCCGTGTGCCTCCACAAGGGGGCTTCACAAGGGCATCCACATGCCCCTATCTGCTCTCGGGATGGCTCTTTTTTGCCACTAAACGCATCCACACGGGCGTGTGGAAATTACCCACGCCCGTGTGCCCGACCCACAGGGGCATCCCACACACCCTTGTGGCTTCTCTATTTTCTCGAGAAAAATTTCTATGTATTCCACACGCCCCTACGGAAAATTCCACACGGGCGTGTGGAAGTTCACAGGGGGGCTCACAGGGGTAGCCACACTCCCTTGTTTGCTCTCAGGATAGAGAGGTGTCTCTGCAGAGTTTCACACGGCCGTGTGGAAATTACCCATGCCCGTGTGCCTCCCACAGGGTCATCTACAGGAGTAACCACACACCCCTGTGTCTTCTCAGGATTAAGTTCTTTTACTCTACAGAGATCCATACGCCCGTGTGGAAATTACCCACGGGCGTGTGACCGTCCCAAGGTCGCTCACAGGGGTATTCACATGCCCCTGTGTCTTCATAGGGATATTCCACATGGCCGTGTGTCTTCTCTAGATGACTCAGAAAAATATGCAGACTCTGCAAAAAAATTCTACAACATTAATACACTATATAGAGACTGCCTATACAATGAAAAACTGACCAGAGACTTATGAAAAACACGCTCAAATGACCTAAAACTTTGCCAATCACATTAAAGCACAATAAAACATCAATTATCCACAAGAAAAACACAGCAATAGCATGTAAAAATCAAGACACCAACACTAAAGCTTTATTCATACAAAAACTAAACTAAAACCTAGAAAAATAGTAAAGAGTTGGGTTGCCTCCCAAGAAGCTCTTGTTTAACATCACTAAGCTTGACGTACCTGTCATTACCTCATGGGAATTCATGAATGAAAGTTGCCCTCTTACCTACAAATTCAAAGCATGATGAACACAGTTTTTACAAGGTAGAGGGGGAGTTATCAAGTTTGTTACCACACATGGGTTCATCATCCTTACTTCGTCAATACTCATCCCCAATAGCATTGGGGCGCTTCTTGTAATGTCTCCTTGATCTCTTGAGCTTTTGGATCATTCTCTTCATGACTCCCGGAGTAGATTGCAACTTGTCCTCTATACCAAGTGATAAAACTTCTTCATTCTCTACTTCTTGATGTAGCCACCCCTCCAATGGGTCTAGACACAGCATTTGCTGCACATAATCATCAATCAACTCATCAGTAGCATCAAGAAAATATAAAGTATCATCGAAATCAAGAGAATGTTGCATGGCTTCGGCGAGGCGATATGTCAACTTGTCATCTCCCACTCTTAGTGTCAATTCCCTATCGTCCATGTCAATGAGAGCTTTGGAAGTGCACATTGACATGTCAAACAGAGGAATGGCAAGAGGCTCCTATTTATATGTAAATATGCAAGTATGCAAACAATGTTACAATTAGTCCGTGAATACCACAAGTGTACGGGTCATCAAGTACTACCTCATGGGTGAGCACGAGAGTTGTATTTCCCTTGGATTGGAGAGAGGCTCCTATTACTTCTTTTTCACTTAATGAATAGCCTAAATGTTTACGTTCTATCTTTAATTTACTTGTACAATTTATTACACAATATAATTGGAGAATTGTTAAGCACAATTGGAAGGAGTTGGGAGGTTGTATTATAGTTATCTTGATTATTACTTATGATAGGCATTGAGTGTGACAATCGTATTCTAGAATTGGACTGAGGAAATTCAAAGACCTACTAGTCCCAATATTTTGGCAACTAAGTCTAAATCACTACGATCTTAAGGTGGAATCTCTTCCTACCCCAGCCTCCTATGTTTGCCTTAAGTACAAGAACTCCTCTAGAAGGGACAAATCAAACACTAAGCTTAAGGGGCAATCAAACCCTAATCCAGAAACCTAGCTATGCCTAATCTCTTATTGTATGCATAGATCTATCATGGCATGTGTGTTCTCAATGTAGGGGCATATCTTCCTCATCCACATTAACAAGAATAACAATTAAGAAACATGCAATGAATCACATAGACTAAAAATATTTATTGAATTACACAATCAAGATTCATAAATAATAATTGAGGGAACTAGACATACAATTCCCCTAGAATTGGGTTCTTATGGATTATAAAATAAAGCATTAAAACAAGAGAGAGCCATAAAACCAAAGAATAAATATGCATTCAAAGAATTCCTAAACTAACTCCCTCCAATAGGTCTTCGAAGATTTAGGGTGAAATAATCCCAAGATTGACAAGATGACGCCGAACGCCTTTGTGAGCCCTCCTCTAACAATGTGCATTGAATTACTCTTGAGAAAATCACCAGAATCTGCTAAAATATGCTTAGAAGTCATCTCCAACTGCTTAGATCTCTAAAACTCAGGCCGTCCTACCTTATTTGGCAAAAGAAACTCCGCGAATTCAGATAAAACTAGGGTATTTATATAATTCAGTCCGTCATGGCCTCACCATAGGCGCTGTGATGCCCATGGTGAGTAAGTTATTGCTTAGGATCCAAGTTGCATCTTGGCACGGCTCTATGGGCGTTGTGTGGCTAGATCACAGTTGTATGGTTTTCACAATGTTCATTGTGAGGCCGTTGTGGCTTCTGTGTTGCTACAGTGGTTCCATGCTGCCTCTGCTTTATAATGGCAGTGGTGAGTGTAGACAATGACCATAGTAACATTTTGAGCATTGGTGAAGTTCTGTTTCAGCAACTAAGCCTATTTTGCTTCAAAACACCCCTGAATTCACTTTTTTCCCCCTAAAAGAAAAATAAAAGATGTAGTGAATTAAAGAATAATATTTTGTCCTAAATAGGTGCTACACATGTCAAATTCTATTTTGAATGCGGTGTAAATGATATAAAAAATATGAACTTTCTAGCACTTATTAGATATGAAATTCATTAAAAGTTTTTAAGCTTATCTTCTCAATAGTGAAGTATAGCACTTCTCTCAACATAGGATGGGACAAAATAATTAGTGCTAGCAGAATTAACAAGTGACTTATTTTTATGCATATAAACCTTCTTCATGTGATCTCCAATCACTAAGGTTGAGTTACTATTACTGTTAATTTCAAATTAGCTTAAGTTCCATTCCCCTCGTTGTTTTATATATTAGTTTCCCTTCCCAAGAGCTTAGTTAGAGTATAGGCCAATTTCACTTCTATATTTACGTAATCAATAGATATAGTTCCATCACATTATTCCTCAATCTTATATTTTTGGTTTTACCATTGAAAGTCTTGTTCTTTGCAGTGGCTATTACTGCCTAGAAATCATAATGTATTAATACTGATAGTGTTGGTTATATTCCTAATGGAATATTTGCTAATAAGTCTTTTAGCCATGCAGCCACATCTTTAACTAATTCTAGAGCTTTAAACTCTAATTCCATAATAGATCTAGCAAATATAGTTTGTTTGGTTGATCTCCAAGTAATTGTATCACCACCAAGAGTGAATGCATAACCATGAATGAATTTTGTTTCATCTAGATCTGAGATCCAATTCACACATTATATCTTTCTAATATAGCAATAAATCCACTGTACTCAATACCATAATTCACGGTGCCACTTAAATATTTTATTAGTCTAGTAAAGGCAACCTAATGATCATGGTTAATACTTTATGTGTATGTATTCAATCTACCCATCGCATATGCTTTGTCAAGTTGAGAGAAATTCATCAAATGCTCCAAAATAATTTGGGCATACTCAGATTGGGTGACAAGATCACTTCTATTTTGCTTTGATTAAGTCCTAACATCATAAGGGTACACTATTGTTTAATATCAAAAAATTTCTCAACACAATTAAGGGTTAGCGTCATCCTTGTAATTTTAACACCCAAAATCACTCTTGCTTCACCCATATCTTTCATATCATAGTTGGATGCAAGAAATAATTTAGTATTATTTAACATGACATCACAAATTTGAAAAATAAAATTTTCATTTAATATAAACAAATAATTACACATTCACCATTCAATGATTTTGTACACACATCAATCTGCTTCAATAGAAGAAAAATCCATCGCTAGTCAAAATTTTGTCAAATTTCTAATGCTATTATTTTGATGCTTGTTTTGAACCATATAAGGATTTGAGAAGCTTACATACTTTATTTTCTTAACCAGAAATAACACATCCCTCTGGTTGAGTCCAATGTTGTCAGACCCGGACCGGCCCGGCCGGTTCAACCGGAAAAACCGGAAACCGGCCATGTGGCCGGCCCGGGTATACCCCATTGACCCGGGTATTAAAAAACCCGGTGTTAACCCGGTGACCCGGGCGGTTCAACCGGGAACTGATTGACCCGGGCTGGGTCAATCGAGTCACAATGTTTAATTTTTTTTTACAATATTTAATAATTTATTATTATTTTCTCATTAAAAACCACAAATCGTGTATATTTATTAATATTAATTTATAATTTATAATCAATAAATAGAATTACAATATATATATATATACCAATAAAAATTAATATTTAAAAAAATAAAAATATATTAATGTATTATGTAAATACTTTCTAAAAAAATTTAATTTATTAAGAAAAAAATAAAAACAATAAATGAGTGTAATTTTTATTATAAAAAAATAAAAATTAAAAGTATTCTAATTAAATAAAAAAATATAAGAAAAATTTAAAACAAAATAAAAACTCAATTGAGATATAAGAATTAGTGAATTAAATTTTTTATTTATTTTAACAAAATTAACCAATAAACAAATAAATAAATAAATAACACCGAGAGAAGTTCAATAATTATATATTAATATATTAAATTTGTAAATATTTAAAAAATGTAAAAATAAATAACAAAATTAGAAAACTCTACTGTATATAAAGTCATTTATCAATTTAAATATCAAATTTGAGTAGGTTTTTATAATATAATTATGGATTTAATATTATATTTGCTTATTATTAATTATTATAAAAAAATTTATATTTAATTATTGACCCCGGTTCAACCCCGGTTTGACCCGGTTGAACCCATTGACCCCTGACCCCTGGGCTTAGCCGGGTCATTGCCCGGGCCGGGTCTGACAACCTTGGTTGAGTCATATAAATTTCTTCTTCTAAATCACCATTTAGGAAAGCTATTTTCACCGTTTAATGAAAGGCAAATTTATAAATTGAATCTAAAACTATTGAAACTTAAATTGAAGAAATATTGATTATGAGAACAAATTTATCAAAATAATCAATGTTTTCTTTCTAAATAAAGCCTTTTGTTATTAACCTTGCCTTATATTTTTTTCAATTGAACCATCAGGGTTATATTTTCTTTTGAAAATCCATTTGGAATTAACAGAGTTTGCTCGCGGAGGTAAATCAACCAAAACCCAAGTACTACCTTTTCTCAAACCCTTATATGAATTGTCACCATTATTTTCTAAAAATTCTTCTGGAAAACTAGATATCTCTAATGGTTCATGAGTAACATTTCCATATTTCAAAGGAAAAATATGTTAAAAAATTCAGCATTTTTTATTTCTATAATAGTATTATTATCAGACACATCACTTTTCATACAAAAAATACTCATCGGTATGCTCAACATCTCATATAAACACACAATCTGATGTTTTAAAGCTTATTTTCCTTTTCTTAGGATCAGGATTCATTACCTTAGCTAAACAACACCCACACTTTTAAATAATGTTTGGTTTTATAGCCTTTCCATAATTCATAAGGTGTTTTACCGGTTTTCTTCAGAAGAATTCTATATTGTAGGTAACATGCAGTTTAATAAAGCCTCCCCCTAGAGGTTATCAAGTGTAGATGAACTAATTAATAACGTATTCATCATTTCATTTAATGTTCTATTTTTCTATTGGCTATTCCATTAGATTCGGGTGAATAAGGAGGAGTTATATCATGAATTATGCCTTCTTTTTCACAAAATTCATCAAATGAAATATATTCACCACTGCTTTCAGATCTAATACTTTTCTCAACAGTGCTACAAAAATAAAATTTGCCTTAATAGTAGGCATATGAAGCACTTCATTTAAAGACAAAGTCTTACTAGATGTAAGCTTGAGAAGAATTTTTCCTTTTCAAATAAATGAAGTAATTCTTGAATCCCTCTAAATCACCTATTGGATTGTAGGAGGTCAAAGCATCTTTGTTTGCCAAAAAATGTTTGGTAGCTCCAAAGTCTAACCCACTTATTCACATTGTTCACAATATTTTCTTGAGAAATAACTGCAAAAATCATATCATCTCCAACCGAATTTAATGTCGAATTATAAGAATTGTCAGTTTTTCTTCCTATGTCAACTCTAAGATGCATGATGACCAAGCTATCCCTAAACAGAGCAAGTACTTTTCTTCTTGAAGGTTAGGTCAGTAGCTTTAGGCATATAATTATCAGGTTTTTATTATCATATCTCTTTTTGTGAGATTTGTTTTGTACAAGGTTTGCCTCTGCCGCCATATCCTTCACTTTCGTAGCCTACAATTCTTTCCTATTGGTGTTCTCAATTATAATGTGAGTGATTAGGCTTGCAAGAGTGAGTTATTTCTGCTTGTGTTATTTATATGATCTAGTTTTCTTAAAAACAAAAAACAAAAAAAAAAAAACTAATAGTTAATATATTTTGGAAAAATTGCATTAAGTATCCAAGAATAAATTAGCCTAAGAATTATATCTTTACTATTGAGCATAAAGGGAAGGATCTTGATTGTAGTTTGTACAAATTAGCATGAGCAAACCAATTTATTTTTCTTGACTCAACTGAAAGGTGGCGTTTGGTTAAATGTAATTATAAATACATTTGATTTTTAGTTACAATACAATTGAAAATATATGGATTTTAATGTATAGTGTAGTCAAATCGGTGTTTGGTTAGATGTAACTAAATAATGTAGTATTATAAGATTTTGTATTTGGCCAGAGAAATTTGAAAATTTGGAATTAAAAATCTTTTATGTATCAAATATTTTAATATCATTTCAATGATTTTAAGCATCGTATTAATTAGTTTCACTATTAATTTATTATTAAATTAGTTATTAAAAATACTATTATATGTATTAATTTTTATTCTATTTTTAAATTTTTGAATTTAATTATTATCCTAACAAAAAAAAGTATTTAGGAACTTTTTCAGAAGTATGTAATTTAATGATTTTAATTATCATATTGATCATTTTAACTATTAATTTTATTATTAAATTTTTTATTAAATTTATTATTAGATTTTATAATTTTTCACTCAACAAAAGTCTCCATGAATGTTTAACAATACTTATTTTTCCTTAATTAGTCATGTGTAGGTCACAAATTATGCATATGAAGAAACCTAAAAACAAGGGATTTGTTTTTATGAGCATGCATAATACCAAGTCCCACATTAAATATAATCCGAGTTGCATGAGTTTTTAGAATCTTAGAAACTAAACGCTGAATTTTTTTAAAACACAATAACTCAAGTTACATATAACTCTAAGTCCCTCCAAATAAACACTATCTAAAAATAGCAATTGTCAATTCTATTAAGATTTTGCGAAACCAAGATGATTTATATAAGTGATATTTAGAGTGATGGAATGGTGGGCGAGGAATATGAATGAGAATCCCATTCACAGAATTTAATGTAAGCATGAAATTGAAAGATCTGTTTTTTATTTTTTTAAATTTATTTTATTTTATTTTATTTTCTTGAAGGGTTCGTTGTCATATATAACACCATATATTACTCAAATATCATAAATCAATATCTTTCTCACACTTATAGAAAAAACAGCTATAGAAATATGAGTTTATATTGCAAAAAGTGGCGTGATCAAGTCTTTATTAAATTTTGAAACAATTTTAAAATATTTATTTTGTTTAATATTAAACAAAACTATAAAATAATACTTTGTATGCATTTTACATTATATATTATTGAAAAAAAGTTTTAAATAGTAATAGAAATACTTATAAGAAATCATCTGATTAAAAAAAAATTAAAGCTGATACATTTCGACTAATAATAGTATGACTTATTAAGTATTCCATCAACAAAATACACATTTAAATGAATCAATCATAAAATGATATTTTAAGTTACAAAATTTAAAATATTGATTAAAAATTTCATTTACAAACAATAACATTCTATTAATATTTTAAAAAAACTCTTTTAAATCAATTGAGTATTAAAAATCTATCATAGTTATGAAAACTATTGGGTTTCAGCCCATTTGATGGGCTACCAACAAAGAGAAATAATGCTTGGGCTTGGCCCAAGATAAAAATGAAAAAGAAAAAAATGAAGCTATGTCAATAATGAAGAAGTGAAGGGCAACAAGGTATTTTCACAGGCTAAATTCTCTCATTCTTTTGTGAATGAGAATGAGTCATTCTTGGTAGAGGGGGGCAAGGTGCAACATGTGAGAGAGAGAGAAAGGAAGCTACCACCAAGAAACCAAGAGAGGAGAAAGGGAAGAGAGGGAGCCAGGGCAAGGAGATCGGACGGCCAAACATCGTCGGATCTCACTCAAACTCCGGGAGGAGATTCCTTGCAAGAAGCTCAACCTATTGATTAGGTTTGATCTTTCCTTCACCTCTACTTGTTGTTTGTTATCCATCCTTGTTGATGATGATGGTGGTAATGTCATACAAATCCTTTCTTATAAATGTTGTTGCCCTCATGCATGTAAACCTCTAGTTAGCTAGAGAGGAACCATTATAACCCATTGTTGACATAGTGGATGCATGTTTAAGAGGCTCTAAGGAGTCTCGTTATTTTTCCCTCGATTCGAAGGGTTTTCCACGCTAAATTGTGTCTTTGCATTGTTGTTCATCCCATTCTAACAAAAATTGAGGGGTTTGGTAGTGTTTTATACTTGTTTTGAAGCATTGAAGGGTTGTAGAAGACTTGGGAAGACATTTGAAGCCTCAAGGAAGCTCTACAAGGCTTTTTGCAGCTTATGCGGGCTGCATACGGGCTGCACAAGGTCGCCAGCGAAGTTCACGGGTGTTTTGCGGCCGCATGAGACCCGCACATGAACAATGATTTTGTTACAGTGCGATGAACAATACCTGTGAACATTAATTTTGCTACAGTACCCCTGGTAGACAGCAAGGCTCATGGGTAAGCTTGCGCCCTCATAGGTTCACTAGTGAGGTTCACGGGCAAGTGTGCTCCCTTATACCATCCGCATGTGAACAGTACAGTTCTACAGTGTCAATGAACAGTACTTCCGCCGATTTTCACAGTTCCAAAAACCGGATAAACCCCAACAAGTGGTATCAGAGCGTCAAGTTGATAGAGGCAATTCTTGTGATCTAGAATGGAAGGAGAAAATACATATATGATGATAAAATTAACCCAATCGAATTATTCGATTTGGAAGAGAAGGATGCAAGACTTGTTAATTGTGAAAGATCTGTATCTCCCTACTATAGGGAAGACAAAGTCAGTAAGTATGACTAATGATGAATGGGGGATATTGCATTTGAAGGCAGCTGCTACAATCAGGAAATGGGTTGATGCAAGTATCTTCCACCATATTTCTGAAGATGTCAAGGCAGATGAGCTATGGAAAAAGCTAGCAGCCTTATATGAGAAGAATACCTTCATAAATAAGGTCACAACCATCAGAAGATTGGTGAATTTGTAGTACAGAGATGAAAGAAGTATAACTGAGCATACTAGTGACTTTCAGGGCTTGGTGAACCAATTAACATCAATGGGGATGACTCTTGAAGATGAGTTGCAAGCGTTGCTACTTCTAAGCTCTCTACTAGATAGTTGGGAAACACTGGTAGTATCTCTGAGTACTTCAGCCCCTGGAGGAGTGTTAACAATGGAGATGGTGAAAGAAAGCTTGTTGAGTGAAGAAGCCAGAAGAAAAGACAAAGGTGAATCTTCTTCTGAAGTTCTCATATCAGAAACCCATGAACAACGTGGAAGAAGTGCAAGTAGACTTCCACAGGTTCATGGGGACAGCAAACATCCAGAGCAAGGCCAAGAAGCAAGAAAAACATCAAGTGTTTTCACTGCAACAGAGTGGGTCATATGAAGAAGGAGTGCAGATTCCTAAGGAGAGAACAGGTGACACGTCCGAATATGCGTGTATTTACCGCAAGTGCACGGGTGTCGAAGCAATAATTACCCCGGTGAGTGGGTAGTCGAATCCACAGGGAACACGGGCTACTAGTACTAAGGTGATGTTTGGTTCCAAGGAATGGAGTGGGATTGGATTGGGAATGGGCTTACTCCTTTGTTTGGTTGGCAGGCATAGGAGTAAGAGAGGATTGTGTGAGGAATGAGATGAAGGGAGAACCTTGATTGGGATTCATCCAAAAAACTCAAGGATTGCCCTAATCCCGAGCAAGAAATGACCATTTTACCCTCTTCTACCAATTGTTTAATAGTTGTTCATTCTTTTTATTTAAATTATTTATGTTTAAAATTTTTAAATTTTAAAAATTAATAATAATAAACATTCTTTTTATAATAATAATAGTAGTAATAATAAACATTTATTTTTTTATTCCAAGAAAACCTGAATAATAAACGATAGAATTGAGGATGAATTTTTTTATTATTTAAATTATTTGTGTTTAAATTTTAAATTTTTAAAAATTAATAATAATAAACATTATTTTTATAATAATAATAGTAATAATAATAAACATTTATATTGCAAGAAAAACTCGAATAATAATAATAATAATTAATTGATTGTAAAATTAATTAAAGAAAAATTTTAAAAAGATTTAAATTATAAAAATTATGATGATATATTTTAAATCAAATAATATTATTGGCTAATATATTTATTATTTAATATTTATTCTATAAGGGCATAAAAGACATTTCATACATATTTCTTCTATTTACTTTTCCCATTCCCAATGAGTTACTCTCCTATATCTTCCAACCAAACACAGTTTTTTTTCATTCCTAATTCATTCCCCCTTATTCTCATTCCTCCTTAACTCCATTCCTTGCAAACAAACAGCCCCTAACTTCTTCTCTGCTTTCTAACCTAATGATAAATGGAAAGATGTGGTGATCTAATGTGCGAAGAAGTGAATACCGGAGACGAATATGCAAGGGTTAAATGGATGGAGATCTCAATCAGTAAAAGTGGGGTATTCGGGCAATGCTCCCCCTAGGATTCAGGTATTAGGTACCGAATAAGCAAAGTGTTTCTATGATGAGTAAGTTAAGTCGTGGAAATCCAAATATAATCGGATCCGGCCTCCCGATCACCGATACTAGTCCCCTACGAGGTCCCGGTGGAGAAATCGCTCAATCTCAACACCTCACACCACATATGACTGCAAAGCACCACTCTAGGGATTCCAAGAGGTGTATCCGATTCGTAAAGATTGATCCAACCTTAATTCCCGGCGAAGGATCCTAACCCCCTACAAGGTCCCGGCGGAGAAATCTCTCAATCTCAAGCCTCACACCAAATATGTTTGCATAGAGCCTAAGGAACGGAGATAGAATACACTCAATCGGAAGGGAGAGGGGACACTCCACTATCTCATGACTCACCCTCTCAACCCTGTTCAATCTTGAAGTTCTAACTCTAATGGACACCTCTCACACATCAAAGTAACAAATCATGCAAATCCAATCAACCACAAGGATTAATTAAACAAACAAGTAATGAGAATACAAGATTAAAACTTAATCAAACTCGGCTTAAACAGAAACACTAAGCAAATCCACAAAAAATGAGAATCCTAGGGTTCACAAGCCCAAATACCCTCTAGGGTTTTAGCTCTCCATGGAGCAACATACAAAACACACCATCAATGAATGAAAGTACATTAAAACCATAGAAATAAACCCCCTTATATATGAACTGATGGGCTTGATGGAGAGCTTCGACGTCTTGAAGGACCCACTCCGAAGCTAGGTTCACCGGTGGCTTCCTTGATGCTATGACGAAGGAGGAATCGATCAAAGTTGGTGACGAAGCGCCTCCAAAGCCGCAAAGACCTCCTCTCCAAACCCTAGTCGTCTCACCCCTCAAGAGCCGCACAAAAGATGAGAAAGAATAGGGCAAAACGGCTATTTATAGGCCTTAGATCGCGTCTGTCACGTGCCCTCACGCGCCCGTGCGGATTTTCCACGCACCCGCGTGAACAGTAATTTTGCTACAATGAAATTGCTACAGTACTTTTTGCGAAACGCGATCCGAACACTCTTCTCTTAAGGCCACATGTCCGGGCACACGTCCATGTGGTAGGCTATAAAACTTTTCTTCGTCGACGTATCTTTGAGAAGTCTTGCAATCTTCACAAAGAGAAGGAATATGAAGATGTGGCTGCCTTTGTACCCTTCTAAATAGTGAATTGACTTGAATCTTCTTGGAAGTTGGCACACATCTCCAAGTTTATGAACTCCTCTCGTGTCTTGGTCCTTGAATTGAACAAGAACTCCCAACATTGTGTCTTTATAGCCTATCTTTGCTTCCTTTTTACTCTTCAAGGCATTCACAACCTATATGCATAAAAGAACACCAAATACACAATATGAGACATAAACCACAGTAAAAATGATGCTCAATGCATGTAAAACATATATAAAAATATGTCTACTCAAGCACTTATCAACAAGGTAGAGGAAGTGAAGAGGAGGAGGAGACAAATACAGTAGCCGCAGAGGGTGACATTTGTGTTGTCTGTGATGATAGCTGTATCAGTCTGGGAAGCCAAGAGAGTAATTGGGTACTTGACTCAGGAGCGTCATTCCATGTTACTTCTCATGAAGACCTCTTTACTTCTTACTCTAGTGGTGACTTTGGGGATGTGAAGATGGGGAACGATGCTACATCAAAGGTTGTGGGTATTGGAGATGTTTGGTTGGAGACAAACCTTGGGTACAAGTTGCTACTCAAAGATGTCAGGCATGTTCCAGACATGAGCCTAAGCCTAATATCCACAAGAAAGCTTGATGATGAGGGGTTCGTCAGTTGGTTTGGTGAAGGCAAATGCAAGCTCACCAAAGGCTCCCTAGTGGTTGCTAGAGGAAGGAAGACGGACACACTCTATGGTTTACAAGCAAGGGTTCACAAATGAGAGGTGAATACAGTTAAGAGGGGTGGAGACATTGATCTTTGGCACAAGAGGCTTGGCCACATCGGTGAGAAAGAATTACATCTTCTCGCTATGAACCAATGTCTACCCAACTTGCAAGGTATGACTCTCAAAGCTTATGATGATTGCTTAGAGGGAAAAATTGCATAGAGTTGTTTTTCACTCATATTCCCCATGTACGAAGTCATGTATTCTTGATTTGATTCATATTGGTGTATGTTTCATGCAAGAGAAATCCCTTGGAGGAGCACAGTATTTTGTAACCTTCATAGATGATCACTCAAGGAAGGTGTGGGCCACTACTCTGAAGACCAAAAATCAGGTGCTTGATGTTTTCAAGGAGTTCCATCTCAAAGTTGAAAAGGAGATGGGGAAGAAGCTGAAAGCAGTCAAGGCAGACAGTTGTGATGAGTACGATGGGCAGTTTGAAAGGTATTGCAAACTCAGTGGTATCAGGCTTGAGATGACACCTGCCAAGACACCTCAGTTGGATGGTGTGGCAGAGTTGATGAACAAGGCAATAGTTGAAAGGATCATATGGATGCCCTCTCATGGAAAGCTGCCTAAGCCCTTTTGGGGGGAAGCAATGAGGACTGCAGTTGATTTGATCAACCTTTTTCCAGTAGCTGGTTTGGACAGTGGTGTACCAAACAGGGTTTGGACTGGAAAAGATGTCTCATATGATTACTTTAGAGTGTTTGGGTGCAGGGCCTATGTTCATGTTCCTGAAGATGGAAGGTCCAGGCTTGATGGTATTGAGGCAAAACCATGTGTTTTCATGGGATATTGCCATGATGAGTTTGCATACAGGTTGTGGGATCCAGTGAACAAAAAAATTGTCAAGAGCAGAGATGTGGTATTCCTTGAAGGCCATGTGGTAGATGATGGCAACCAAGGTGAATCTCATAGTTCCTCTGTTGGAGTTTCCGACAATTTGGATCCTATATCCCCTCTTGTGGTGAATGTAAATCAAGGGGGAGATGCCCAAGAAGATGGTTATGAGATAAGGGTAATTATAGCCCATCCAACTAATAAAGTAAAGCTAGTTGACGGGGCAGCAGTACAAGCCTATCTAACTGATGGAGTAAGGGCAGTTAAAGGGGTAGGACAATCTCATGTAGTTGATGCTACAAAACCAACTGATGAAGAAGAAGTACAACCATCACCAACACCACTAATGAAGCCTCAGTTGAGAAGAACTACAAGAGAGTGTTATCCTTCTAATAGATGTAGTACTAAGAAGTCTGTCATGCTTAGTAACGGTGGAGAGCCAGGAAGCTACCAAGAAGCTAAGTTGAATGACAAGAAGCAAAAGTGGTCTAAAGCCATGCAAGAAGGAACGAGTTCCTTGTGTGAGAACCACAAGTATGATTTGGTGAAACTGCCTAAGGGCAAGAAGGCACTCAAGTACAAGCGAGTGCACAAGCATAAGATCTTGCCTAAGAAGAAGCTTGCGGCTTGTAGGTAAAGGGTATGCTTGGATGAAGCCCCCAAATGGAGCTGAGGGGGAGGTTTGTTGGGTTTCAGCCCATTTGATGGGCTACCAACAAAGAGAAATAATGCTTGGGCTTGGCCCAAGATAAAAATGAAAAAGAAAAAAATGAAGCTATGTCAATAATGAAGAAGTGGAGGGCAACAAGGTATTTTCACAGGCTAAATTCTTTCATTCTTTTGTGAATGAGAATGAGTCATTCTTGGTAGAGGGGGGCAAGGTGCAACATGTGAGAGAGAGAGAAAGGAAGCTACCACCAAGAAACCAAGAGAGGAGAAAGGGAAGAGAGGGAGCCAGGGCAAGGAGATCGGACGGCCAAACATCGCCGGATCTCACTCAAACTCCAGGAGGAGATTCCTTGCAAGAAGCTCAACCTATTGATTAGGTTTGATCCTTCCTTTACCTCTACTTGTTGTTTGTTATCCATCCTTGTTGATGATGATGGTGGTAATGTCATACAAATCCTTTCTTATGAATGTTGTTGCCCTCATGCATGTAAACATCTAGTTAGCTAGAGAGGAACCATTGTAACCCATTGTTGACATAGTGGATGCATGTTTAAGAGGCTCTAAGGAGTCCCGTGGTTTTTTCCCTCGATTCGTAGGGTTTTCCACGCTAAAATTGTGTCTTTGCATTGTTGTTTATCCCATTCTAACAAAAATTGAGGGGTTTGGTAGTGTTTTATGCTTGTTTTGAAGCATTGAAGGGTTGTAGAAGACTTGGGAAGACATTTGAAGCCTCAAGGAAGCATCAAGGAAGCTCTACAAGGTTTTTTGCAGCTTATGTGGGCTGCATACGGGCCGCACAAGGCCGCCAGCGAAGTTCACGGGTGTTTTGCGGCCGCATGAGACCCGCACATGAACAGTGATTTGCTACAGTAATTTTATTACAGTACCCCGGTAGACAGCAAGGCTCACGGGTAAGCTTGCGCCCGCATAGGTTCGCCAGTGAGGTTCACGGGCAAGTGTGCTCCCTCATACCATCCGCATGTGAACAGTACAGTTCTACAGTGTCAATGAACAGTACATTACTACAGTACTTCCACAGATTTTCACTGTTTCAAAAACCGGATAAACCCCAACAAAAACAAATATTATGACATAATCCTATAGATCATACAGCTTATAGTTTTTAATAATAAATATAGTATATTATTAACATTTTTGCAGCCTTAGAAACAAAAAAACAACTTTGATAAATTCTTATGTTAATTTTAATAAAAACACATTTTCCCAAGATGGGTTAAGGAAAAGGTATTTTATTTTGGTTCTTAGTAAAAGGAACTTAATATTCCAGGTTAGTTGTAAAACAATAATCCCACTCGTAAAATTCCACTTGCACTTGCAAAAATATGAAACCGCAATAAAGTGAATTATTATTTGAATGGTGAATAAATAAACTCAAGATCGAATCCATGAGTCATTAATAATATTTCTAATACTCTAATTATCCCATATAACATCTGAGCAAATTAATATATTTTTAAGAGGCCGATCAAATTACTGTAATTAATACACCATTATATTTGCCTATATTTTGTGGAGCGGTACTGTCACTTTTTAAGTGCTGCTTGTTTTTTTAATTAAAAAAAAATCTGCTGGTAAAACAAGCGAAGAAAAAACCCAAATTAAAAATAAAAAATACAGTAATGTGAAGAAGAACAATGGGAACGCAGAAACCAACAAAGATAACAATCGGCAGAAAATTGATAAGATTCAATCATCATCAATCACGAACCATGTAAAAGAATTGCAAAGAGAATCCGAAGAATGAAATTCTTGCAATTGCTTAAAAATACTTTATTCCAGAGCTTTAAATGTCTTGAAAATAAAAATCCAACAAAACTGATTTCTGACAAATTTACTAACAAACACAGCTTGCATTCACTTTTATACAGCTAACAATTAGGAATGATCTTGAACGAGAAGGCTATTTAAGTCTAAGTCCATTATTTCTTAAAACCGATGAACTTAATATACCCTAAATTTTCCATGTCTCCACTGAAATACATCAAACTACAGATATATAGATAGCCCTTCACAAACGAGGGCATAAATAAAGACAAAACCAACCACAAATAATCTGCTAGATATAAATTACAATTTATCCTGGTTAAAATCGAACTGATACTTTCCTATATATTCTTATCATTTCAATGCAGACAAATTAGATATGCCAGGACAAGCAGGAACATAATCCAATTTCTAATTTATGAAGGTGAGCTGGGGACGATCTTCCAAATAATTTCCAAACTATATCCCGCTTGAAGAAAGCACAAGATCAGCTTAATCAGTAGGAGATTACCAATAGCTAGTTTCTCAATAGCTTATCATTATTTTCCTTTGAGTTTACAGTAGGCATATAAACCAGAGCCAAGAAAACCAAGAACCTGTCCGATTACATTCAACTGGAGAGCAAATTGCATAAAAACTTTCCAGATTATCAAGTTGAAAAAAAAATTTGAAGTGGAAGAATGAGGATTCAAAGTTTACCAAATCAAATGGAAGCCCCCCAAATAATATCCAGCCGAGTCCAACAGTAAACAAATCCTACAGTCACATCAAAATAAGGTATCCCATCAGTAATAGTTTTCCCTGAATGAGAGGGAAGACAAATTGAAGTGAGAAAGTGTGTCACACACCTTTAAATTACCACACATGGTCTGTGTCACTGCAGAGTTAAGGGTTGTGTTCAGGAATATGCTATAATTCAAGAAAAATGCCATTATACAGGAAAAAAGCATCACAATCTGCAAAAAGAAAACAATTAATAAATTGCATACAATGACAATGTTAAATCATATCTGCATGCATGCTTAAAATTGTTATATTTGAAAGTAAATGACCTTTCACCTAGGAAGAATGAACAGCAGTTGTTTTATTTGTTGTTTGGTTGCACCAAAGTAAAGGGACCACTTCTTATTGAAGGGGCTATCCAGGTAATTCTGGGTTCAGCCGGCCTTGGTCTATGATGTGAGCTTTAGTCCTATTCACTTTAACAAGATCCCAATCCAAGCCCAATCATTCATTTTCCAAAATATCAAATGGCTAATGTCCAACTTGAAATACTAAATTCATAAAACTTGGGCTAGTTTTTGTGGTCAAGCTTTTCAATATATATATATATATATATATATTAATATTTGCTGCATTTGAACATGATCCACGACCTTAAACCTCTTATCTGAATCCCAACTCAATATTTCTTGTAATTATACAAGGGAAATGCCCACAACTGAGTTATCTGAGGTCATTACAAGGAGTGCCACTTCGGATATTCCTTCTATCAGTTACAAACGGCCAAACCATGACCTTGGCATATCTAAAAATGAAAAATAACATCATTGTTCTTCAAGAGGCATAAAGGTGACAGAAAGTACTATCAATATTTACACACCAGAGGAAGTTATACCATATGTTAGTTAAACACTGAAGTAAGTTACAGAGCGGACTTCATCTACACTGTATATATAATATATAAAAAAAGATCACAAAGAAGGCGAAACACTGCAAATGATTCAATGTAAGGAAACAACCTACAATTGAACATGCTCAAGAGATCATTTATGTCTTTCAAAAAGATTACACAGGAATCATGCTAGATTATTTTATCAATTTTGTGTGCAGTTGTGTGCGCGTGAGTGCTGCACTCGATTACCAAGGATTAGGCTGATGCACCCTTCAATCAAATGGGAACAATTCAGGTGTCTAGGCTGCAGAGATCAAGGAGATACATGCCATTTCAGCCTCCAAGATCGATGTTAGCTTTGTGCAAGGCATCACTTAAAACTACAGCTTTATACTAGATGAACTCTGCTCAATCAAAATTTGAACAATCAATCTAGATTACCATTTGATGCCCAGTAGTCAAAGCAAAAGAGGCAAATTAAAAGCAAGAAGAGGACTAAAACTCCTCCATTGACAGCCAAGAAAAAGAAAGAGCAAGAAAAATGGATCCCAAATATTTTGTTTATGTTGATGCTTAAACTACAAATCCTAGCTTGATGGTATTTAAATATTCAAAACACCCAAATCCTATGTAGACACCGTGATAGGAAGGAAAGCTACTTTAAATAAAATAAAATAACTAAAACAACTCCTAATTGAAATAGATCACTTAGTTGGACTTAGTCTTTTCATTCCTCCAACTATTATAGAATGGTCTAATTTTCCAAGGTATATCTCATGAAGGTCTTCTGAATCTTCTCCAATTTGAGGGTAATCTCCAGTCTCAACAGTAGATTCCACGAAATTTGGGTAGCTTAAGGGATGCTCTACATCAATCGCCTCTTCTGAAAAAGGGCTCGTCTCAGAGTCCGCTACCTAGTGTTCTCCAAAGGAAGCCCATATGTGAGCAACATCAAAGGTGTTCTGAATGTTCCATCCATCAGGTAATTGGACCTTATATGCATCCCAAGCTTGGCAGGTATTTCACAGGGCCCAATCTTCCAAAGCTTTAATCTATGATATTCTCCCTATGGATAATGATCCTCGAAAAAATCTACCAAAACTAAACCACCAACTTGAAACTAACTTCTCTAGATTACTATCAGCATATTCTTTATATTTTTCATTAGAAGTTTGTAGATTTCAAATAGTATGTAGATGTAAGGATTTCATTTTATCAATCCAATCTTCAACTTTAGTAGAAACAGTTTGCAATGCAGGTAATAGAATCAAGGCTAATGGGCCATGTGGATTTGCACCGAGTAAGGCCTCAAATAGTGAGTAACTAATACTCTGATTCTACAAACAATTAAATTCAAACTCAATGTTAGGAAGCACCACATCCCATTTAAATTTGTCAAAGCTCTTTACTTGTGTCCTCAACATGCTTCCTGATATTCTGTTCTGTTCACAACTTCTGTTTGTTCATTGGTCCAAGGGTGTTAAAAGACTGTTGAACTTCAATGATGACACCATCCTGCGCCAATCATTTTTCCAAAATAAGCTCATAAACCTCAAGTCAGTATCGAAGGTAATAATAAATGGAAGAGCATGATAAAGCACTGTTCTTTGAAAACTAACTCAGCCACCTCGCTTGCATCCTAAATTTGTTCATAACCACAAACATAGACTCACAACCTCGCAAGGTTTGAGAGAGCCAACCATAAAATTGATCGAGATGTCTATCCACGGACCTTTCGTCTAAATTGACACCCTTGTGGGTGTAGATAACAATAAGTGTTACCTGCATTACAGCATAGAATGGCTGGCTACTGATGATTTCCCCAGCTTAAAATCTATACTGTAGCACACAGTGCTAGCACATCAATTGTTGTCTGAAGGCTGGGCAAGGCTCCTTGCTGTGATCCTAAAGTTCCAAGATGTAGAAATTGCAAGGTTAATAGGTGCAATTGTTCCTCCATCGCCAACATGTCTAGACTCATATCCTTATTCTGGCGAGAGAGAGTATCTATTTGTTGTTGCAACAATGAATCAGAACAAGAAGAACCAGTATTGTGAGGACTCAGATTTGAAATGTTGCTATTAGCAAAATTATTTAATATCAGAGAAATTGAAGGTAGCAAGGAAACAGAAAGCAACCTGTGCTCTGATGCCACTTGATGCACTGCTCGATTAGATAATTCAGATGTCTAAGCTGTACAAATCAAGGGGATGACATGCAGTTTAGGCCTCCAAGATAAGTGTTAGCTTTGTGTAGAGAATCACTTGGCACTAAAGCGTTATACATGATAAATCCTAATGCAATCAACCTTGAACAACCAATCCAGATAACCAATCTGAATAATCCAAGCAAAGAGCCAACAAAAAGCAAGAAGAAAACTAAAACTCCTTCACTGACAGCCAAAAAAAAAAATTTTTAAATATCCAGAAGAAATCTTATCCTAACTTGTCGATATTTAGTAGACACTTGATAGGAAGGATATCTAGTTGAAATAAAACAAATAACAACTAAAAAATGACTCATAATTGAAGTGGATAACTTAGCTGGAATTAGTTCTTTTATTATTCTTGGAATAAACTTTAGGATGGTCTAATTTTCCAAGGTATATATCATCATGGCTTTCTGAATCTCCTTCAATTTGAGGTTATCTCCAAACCCAATAGTAGGTTCCATGAAATTTGGGTTGATTAAGGGATGTTCTACATCATAGGCCCAGATTCCAAATAGCATCAGAGTGAAAATTATTATCATATTGATATGTGCTTGTTTATACATATTTTATAATGGTATTTTATGCAGATTGAACATGTTTTTTATCAGATATGTGAACTCCTATTGTGTATTTCATTCTTTCGTGTAGCTAGGGTATGTAAAGGCTATTTTAGAAGAAAAGAAGCAAAGGTGAAGGTGTGAAACACTTTTGGAGCTTTTTTGTAAGCCACAAGGCCACTCATACAGGCTCAAGAGATTCACATAGGCATGTGTGCCAACTTATAGGAGTTTCAGAACAATTTTCAATCGTCAGAAGGGCACAGGGATAGTTACACACGGTCGTGTAACAACCCATGTACATTTTTCGAAATTTTAGTAAGACAGAATGCCACACCCCACCACACGGCCGTGTCCCTTCACACTTGCATTTACATAGGCAGTCACAACCCCATATGGATCGTAGGTCCACAACATGAAGTTATAAATAGAGCCAATTTTCATTGTTTGAGGATCTTTTGCGCGAGTTAGGGTCGGGAAGACGACTACGGTTTGGAGAAAGGGTCTTTGCATTGAAGGAAAGGTTCCTACATCAATCTTCATCAATTCCATTATCGTCAAGGTCATCAAGGGAATCGCTCGGACTAGATTTGAGGCAACATACCTCTTGCCGATAAGGCGATTCTTTGGAGCTTGAGGAGCTATTCATCGAGCCAATCACCCACAAATTTTAAGGGGGATCTTCTATGGATTTTGGTTCTATGGAGAGCTAAACCCTTTCAGGTACTTAGGCATGTGAACCCTAGGATTTATTCTTTATCTAAATTAACTTTTGCTTTCCATAATTTGAGATTTATGTTGAGTTTCAATCTTGTGTTTTAATGTCATGCAATCCATATTAGCGAGAGCTCAATTGGGTGATTTAATCACACTAGTAATGTATTGAGAGACCCACTAGGGTTGGATTCATCAAGGGTGGAGAGTGGTCAAGAGGGTGAGCTTTAAGGTAGAAGAGTGTTCCCTTTCCCTTTGTAGTGATTATCACTGCACTCAAATTTCCAGCAGTGCCAACCAGTGTACTTATGAACCCCTAATGAAGAGAGAGAGATCGCTCTGCGGGTTTTGTGTGGGATTAGGGCTCAATTGCCTTAAGAAAGAGATCGATCTAATTTTAGGAATTGGGTTAATCTATTTGGGATCCCTAAAGCTCGATGCAATCGTATGTGGTTTAGGTGAAGAGAGAAATCACCTTTACAATCTCGTATAGGACTAGTCATCGGTTGCCTTGAGAACGGGATTAGTCTGTTAGGATAATCACAACTCAACCTATCTTAATTATGAAGCATTATTTAGATATTGCACTTCACACGGAAATCCTAAGAGAAGCATCGCCTGGGTGCCTATTTCAAATTGCTTGGATCCTTTCTCTTGTTGTCTTATGGCTCGTTTGCTTCTTAATTCAATTACTTGCGAAATTTCTTATCACACTACTTGATTACAATTAGATAACCAAGAATTGATAAATACTAGTACTCTCGTTCCCTATGGCTTCGACTACCGGATCCTCAGGTACAATATACTACTTGAGCAACTTGTGCACTTGCCATACAGGGATACATTATACTACTTAAGCAACCCGAGCACTTGCCATACAAGGGTACATTATACTACTTAAGCAACCCGAGCACTTGCGGTACACACAAAAGACGTGCCACATATCTAAACTGTTGCACGTAACCATATTAAAAATGAAACATTATAATTTTGACTAACACCATAGACACTAATTTAAACACATTGTATCTTTTCGGAACAAGAAAATTTTGCCATCAAAAAATTTTTTAATAAAGGTTGCTCATCAGTATTATTCAGAAAAAAATAACAAGTAGCATTCACCCATTCTTCAGTGATTGCACCAACACTCACGCAAGGGGCTGACAATACAATAATTAGAACCAAATAATAATGTATTTTCTATTTGAGCATTAATGCTGGGCTCGTTTAGTCAACTATATAGCCTATAGTGCTTCATCCTCATTCAGTTAAATGCAACTTTTGCGCCTTCAGTTGCAGAGAAATGTGGAAACATGAAATATAATTACTTCTACAAGACTATAATCTTATAAGATGGCTTTGCAAGCTACATAACTTGAGTGAAAATTTAGAGTCGCTATCCACTTCCTCTATCCAAAATGTTCTGACTCATGATCCTTCAAGGTTGTCTTCATATTGTATCCAGAAAGGCACCAAACCAAGCAAAATAAATGTCCATATAATGCTAGCACTATGATTAAAAGCTGATTTCATAAGGATGTGTGGCTTGAGGTAAAAAGATGAAAAAGGAAAAGGGAAACAAATTTCTATTAATATGTAGTTCTTCTTTTGTTTAGCTTTTTTAATTTCTTAATTCAATCAACCACAAGAAAATAGTTCACTCAACTCCAGTCCTCACTTGCCTTCAGCACCAATGCACCCAAAGGCTTCAATGAAGTTGACAGGAATAGAAGATGCAACTTAATAATCATGATTTTGAAACAAAAATCCTTGAAAAGATAATTAAAGTTTCAACTAGAAGCGATCCATTTTTGTTAAGAAGGCTTGCTAATTATCAAAAGGATGCAACAAAATTAATGTTTCAAAACAAATCCCTCCAGAACTAGCTTAGGGACAACAAATTCAGACCGCATTTTTTGAAGAAGGCTTAATCAAGACCAGTGGTGGAACTAGAAACAAAATTAAGGGTGTGCTGAATTCAAATTTAAAAAAATTTATAAATATTAAACAACTATATTAATTTAAATTTGAGATTATAAAAATCAATATTTAAAAAATATAAAATATACATCAATCTAAATTTTGGTTTAGATGTAAAAAACTGTCATATCTATATAATTAGCAATTAACACAATAAACAATTAAGCACTAAATTAACAAATAATATAATCCAAAAACAATTTAACACAAATTCACAATCTAATTTAATTATTAAATGCAACAATTATTCAACAAATAATCTAATATATAATAAAAACTTCCATAACAATTAATCACAACAAATATCTACCAATTTTTTCATAACAAATAATCAAACAACTTTTAAACTAATATCCAACAATTATTCAACAAATATTAAATATTTTTACACAAAAAATTAAACAACTTAAAAAATTTAATGAAAAATGAAACATAAAATCAGAAGAGATTGAATAGAGAGAACTAACCAAGCAACACAACATGCGATGATTTTTTTTAGACATTGTAGTGGGAATGGCAAATAATACACAAACTGACCCTACCCGACCGGCCGAGTTTGTGGGTAAACCCATTGCGGGTTTTGGTGGGAATTGAATCGCCAACTTGTATGGAAAAAGGTCTTTGGTGCATGTATGGAAATTCTAATACGTATGCAGAACCAAATGCAGGCCGAAATTAAAATTACTAAGATATTTATATAATATATATATACTAATATGTTCTACAACAACAATTTAGGGTTTTTTATTTTCCTCTTTGTTGAGTCTTGTAATTTTATCATTTTTATTTTTATAAAAAATTATAATTACTTTTAAGTTATTTTCTATAAAAATATATTTTTATTAAATTTTTTTTTAATATGGGCGGGCGGGTATACCCTTGGTACCCGATGCAGGTCGGAGTGCGGGTGTGGGTTGGGGTTTTAAAATACGTCGGTTCGGGTTCAAGTATCTTGTGAAGGGGTGGCGGAGTGCGAATGCAGGTATGGGTAAAACCGCACTCAACCCGACCCGACCCGTTGCCATCCCTAATTGTGAGAGAAAAATTACATTTTTTTGGGTTTTATTTTAATTTTTATTTATTATTATTATTTTTTATAATAACATCCTAAAAAATTGATAATTATGTGATGGTAAGTTCAATAAAAAATATACCAAAATATACCTAATTATATTATTTAAAAACAAAAATATTTGAAGATCCATGTTTGACTAGCCACATTATTTATTATTATCACAATTATTTAATATAATAATTTTATTTTTTTTTATGTAATTTATTTTAAATAATTAATGGAGTACAGGATTTAAAAGAAATAAAAGCATCACTATCCATAACAATTTAATTATTAATATTTTAAATATATATATATATATATATATAATTTTCATGAGAACTCATAGGACAGCCTATACCCAATTATATTTAAAAGCAGATACATATATCCATTTAAGTGCATAGATAATCCACACACAAAAAAAAAAAGGAAAAAGAAAAATACATGTCAGGAAAAAAAAGAAGGTCCATGCTCCATGCTCCAAATATAAAAGGTACATTATTTCTAAAATATTTGGTATTTAACAGAATCATACATTGTTATCTGTACACTTATAATCATACTACCAGGATGTTAAATTATGGTTTAAAAACTGCACATTGATTTATATGTCAAAGCTCAGTATTCTAAATCATACAGATCAGCAGTAAATTTCAGTCTTAGTTCAGTTAGCATTCTTTGTTAAAAGCTATAGGAAGTAGCTCATGATCAGCAAGGCACATATCTACAAGCTTACGCCCAGGGTAAGACACTGAATGATGCTAACTAAATTAACACAATGTTAAAAGCTATATAGAATGTGGCTTCTGATAAAGAAGAAAATTATGTTCTGCACCACAACCATCTGTCCTGACAAAGACATACTAGGTAATACTAATTGAATAATTACAATTTGTGCAAGCATCGAACCTTTGAAGAGTTGCATGCAGGAATAAGTTATCTAACAAAATCATGCAATGAAAGGTAAAAATGGATATTGTCATTCATATGATTACCATGCATTGCTTTTTCTTTAAAGTTTTTAAATATTTCCATTGTCTGTGCTTCTTTTTAGTATTTTCATTTTTGTAGCGTCTTCCATCACAACCCATTTCACGACTGCACTTAAAACTGCAACAGAATAAAACAGTATATATTGTGGAAAAACTCAAATACCACCATACCTGAAATCCTGGAGAATATAGATAGGGAAAGTTTACTGTAGACTGCAAATCACCACGAATAAATGTCCAAAGCAACAAAATTGGCCCACATACTAATCCTGGGAAGGTTAAATGCTGAATTCAATAAGAAGTGCTTTTATAATTCAATCATTTAATAAATCAATAGTTCGTAAAAGTACTAGAAGAACAGCTCTTCTTCTTACCATTGCACCACATGAGACCAAAACTATTGAGACCACTTGATTTTCCTGTGCGTAGAGAAATACAACATCAAGCAACAATGAGAATGTTAAAGAAAAGATGCAAATAAAGTTAAAAAGATGACCGTCCTACCAACACGGGCAATAGTTGCAAGATATATGGCAGTTGTGATGTTGGCTACAAACACAATGGCATAGCCATATGCATCAAATGACAGGTCACGAGCTCCAGCAACAAATGCTCCAAAAACAATCAATGCCACACTGATAAAACCCTTTGTTATGCCATTGAGAAAAAATCAGAAAAAGTTTGGACAAAGACGATGAGCTCATGTTGCAGAAAAACCGAAAACAACCACAAGAAAGACCCATAAATAATACTATGATGGAATTGTGCAAATATAGCCTTTGCTTGCCAACCATAAAAGAGAAACACATTTAAGATGGGAGATAGTAATAGGATGATGGTGAGTTTCTTTCAGGAATTTTTTAACAGGAAATTTAGTAGAGAACTTAGTTGGAAGAACCTCATTCAAATAGTTGCATGCTTCGAACACCATATTCACGTTGAATATGCATCAGAAGAAAATGGATTATTTTATCTACTTCATTTTTTTAATGGAATCAAATGGGGAGAGGGAGGCACAAGCCAATGACAAGGCATCAAAACAGCTGGTAATCATACAGTGTCCGGGCTGTCTTTCAATAAGCATGATTTGAAAGGATACTTTCGGAGTCTAAATGTCAAAGAAGATGGTATCCATAGAATTTGCAAATAGTAATAATTCACTAGCAGAAGGCTTTATGTAACCATTGCCCAAATTTGGCAAGCAATTATTTGATACAAAGGATGCTTGAGGCCAATATGCATGACAATACTAGAAAAAGAAAAGGCTTATAGGGGCAACTTACCTGCCAAAAATCGGAAAAGAATACTTTTGTCTTGTCAAGAGATATTCCATAGTCATTGTGAATACGACGGTTGTTCTTCTAAGTGTTGTGTACATGGGAACATTTACTCCACGTACAGATTCCATAGAAGCCAGCTTTTACATAAGTCAAAAGTATTGGCTTTTTCACAAACTAAATAGAATTAAATGATTCAGTAGATAATGAAGCACATTCAAGTTCTGAAAGTACCATATAAAGCAAATAGGATAAAGAAAGAGGAAGAGTTTTCAATATTGTCCTGAATGGCACAAGGCTCCCTGAGTCAGAAGCCCATGGTTCACCTACTGCAAAGGAAATGATCTTCCAACGTTTCATTGCATAGAGAAGGGCAGTGGAACAGATCATCTGCAACAAATAGGAGCAGATTTGCTTTTCTTAATTATTAGAAAAAGATGATTTGGTTCACTGAAGAAAACTAGGTAAGCATTTTGTGGGACGGAAGTGGCATGGAGCATTCTTTTGGATAACTCTTAGGTCTAGTTTTATTGAAGTTTTATTCCAAAAACAAGTTCAGGTATCATAAAAAGGGTGCTAGAGCTATACTTATGTACTGAAGTAATAATAATAATGCATAGAAACAAGACAGAGAATTGAGCATTTGATCTATTAGGTCTCAGATGTAACCAGGAAACCTATTTAGCCATGTTTGCGCAAAATGCAAGACTTAATGGCAAGGTGATTAAGAAACACAAAATCCATCAGGGAGATGTGTTCACTTTAGATTTCTTCGAGATATAAACCAATAACAAAGGCTTCCATAAGATAGGGCACAGACAGAGAGCCTAAAATGAATCTTAAGTCTCATGGGAAAACTACTAGAAGGGCCAAATGAAATTCTTCCCTGGTATAAATTTTCCAAAGATTTCATCTCAAGGTAAATATCCAACAGTAATCACAAAAGATAGCCAATTAGAGTATGCTGATAATGTCAACATCAAATTATTAATAACTACAATAAATTCATATTAAAAGCAAAAGATATGAGACGAATTACGATATTGAGACACACATGAATGCAAAAGCAACTACTTTACCAAGGAAGTACCTGAAAGAGAGTTATCACATTAGCGAATGGGAAACTATACGAGGACAAAGCAGCCTTGTTAAACAACACAAGAAGTACTGCAACACACAAGCCATCAAACAAAAAGAATTGTCATGACAGTACCATCATAAAGAAACTTGAGAAGAAATAATACCGGAAGCCTTCACTTAAAATCTGAAAGCATTAGCCACTCAAAGTAGATTTATAGACTGATGATATCTTAGTGACATATATAGCATAAAATACTTCGCAATACGAAGAAAACAGCTTAACATTAATCGCAAAACATAAGTCAATATCCATGAAGAAATCAGTTTATAGAGATTATGGCAATTTTGATCATGTAGAACACTGCTAAACATCAGCTCAAGCCAAACGCAAAGGCTGCAACAAGACATGGGCTTTTCAATATTGACACAAACATGACAGAAATCGTCTTTAATAGACTTCAGTATTTTCACACAAGCCCCTCCAATCAGCCTTTAGTCTTCAAAAACCTTCTAAAAGTATAAGTTTATGATTTTTCGGTAAAGAACTAGACAGTTATATTAGAGTTTCTAGACTGCTTGGGTCAACAAATAAGGTTTGAAGTTATACAGCAGCATTTGGAAGCACATCTTAGGCACATTCTAAAGTGCTCCAACTATCGCCACAAAGAAATGATTGTAAGCGAAAACTGTGAAACACTAGGAATATACATATCCAATTTAGATTTGATATGACTGAGCAATTTTGCCCGCACACATTCAGAGAATGGAAATAGCAAATGCCCATATACATCTCAATTTGAAATTTTTCAGAGTAATAAAAGGATACTAGGGGATAATTTGACCAACAGCATTCAAGAAAACAAAGTTCAGGCAATGAACATGCACCTTTTTAGAATTTCAAGCATGTGGTTGTAGATGCAACTTAAGAAGAAGTTTACATAAAGTGAACAATTTGGCAAATTTGACATCAAATATTTAAAAGGGAAATTCTGAAAGAAGCAAGATGAAACAGGGGTTTGCCTCCCAATTCATTACCAAGTTATGAGCATCAATCCAGCTTTGAGTGTTGATGTTCTAAATTAGGCAATTAGCTCCTTAATAATTTGTCAAATTAACTTGAGAACCATAATCATTGAATATTGGTGTTGAATCTCTTTTAACTGAGAGATAGACACACAACCTATTCCTACAAAAAGACACAAGCCAGACTTTTCATTGAGGCATACACATAACCAGCTTGCCCTTGAGAAACTCCCCTCTTGTTGTCTCCATTCAAAATCCTGCCATCAAAGAATTACTCTAAAAACAAAACAAAGATCCTTCTTTCTCAGGATGCATCAATTATAGTAACCAAAACACCATTAAAATAAAGAGACAAACTACTCACCATGCACTCTTTAACTTGGAACAGAATTAATCTAAAGCGCCAACCCTTGGGAGGCAATACCATCAAAAAAAAGAAAGGAAAACATACTCATACACTCTATAACTCGAAAGTGAATTTATCTAAAGCGCCAACCCCTGGGAGGCAAATCCCCAGTTTACGCACCACCAAAGACAGGAACAAATAACAAAATCATCTCCTTAATAAAACCAAATAAAAACCCCTCAAATCTCAATCAAATTAAAAAAAGAAAAAGAAAAAAGAAAAGAAAAAAGGAAAACATCAAAACATACAAAACAACACTTCCAGAAACAAATAATAATAATAATAATAATAATAATAATAATAATAATAATAATAATAATAATAATAATAAAAAGACCAACATCAAGATCAAGAGGAGAGATCAATGGGCGAACCAGCGCAACTCATGTAGGCAAGGGCAGCATAGGCGCCGCGCTTGGTCATGGCGGAGCTTTTGAATAGGCTCTCATCGCCGGCGGCCCGTGGCGAATCGGACACCGGCAGCAGCATGCCCTTCGACGCCGGCACTGATAGAGCCATCTCAGCAAGTTCTGATCCCTCGTCCCTAGAGAATTCGAAAGAGAGAAAAAGTGAGACGCAAGAAAGAAATACAAAACAGAGGTGGAGATGCGGTCTCTTTTAGACGGGAGAAAGGGAGAAACGCCGGAGAGAATTCAACAATAGTGGTAAGGGCACGTGATGACCACGTGATAATGGGCCCGCTATGGAATGTCATTACGGTAATATCTCCTGGGATGCTTATGGATTTGATTTGCTTATAGTTTTTATTAGGTATAATCACCAAAATAGTCTATGTAATATTCTCTCTTCTCTTTTTGGCTTTTTTACTCGAAATACTCCTGATTAGTCTTTTTATTTTTGAAAATATGTCGGTTTAGTTAGAAATGCTCCCAACTAGTCACCTACTTTTAAAAATACGTCCACTTAATCTCTCTAATTGGGTCATTTTTAAAACTAGGGGACCAGTTTTGGAGCATTTTTAACTAAGTGGGTATATTTTAAAAGTAGAAGGACTAGTCAAGAGCATTTCTGAGTAGAAAGATCAAAAGAGAGGAGAGAGAAAAGTAAAGGGACCAATTAGGGTATTATACCTTTTTATTACCATTGTTCACTTGAAAAACAAAATTAATATTTAGAAAGAATTATCAAATCATATTTCATTATAATTAATGTTTTAAATGTTAATTTATACTAAAATTTAGTTTTCGACAACTTGCCTAAAAACATGTAATTTTCATACTTAATTTAAACTCGATTTTTTACTCAATGTTTCGACAGAGATTTTAAAAAAAAATTAAATTGACATCGCTTTTAAGACATTTATATATTAAAAAGAAAAAGAAAAATTCAAATTTAACCAAACTAAAATCGGTTGGTTCAATTTCTCGTAGCAATTTGTTTGAGTTTGTTTTTATGATAAAATTGGCTTGGTCCACTTTAAGATATCTTATCGGTAGAAATTTCAACATAAACTTAATTCACAGGTTCTCAAATTCTCGTGATATTAGATATTCACTTGTGATATTAAGCATGTACCATGAAATTGCATTTGATGTTTTATTTATTTATTTTTTTTTTTTGCCCTTTTTAATCTTGGTTTTGATAGAGAGTTAAATCCCGAGTCTTTTATGTGAGAGTTAATGGTACCATTCATTCATGAGAATGTGATTTTTTTTTATATGTATATAAAGTAAATAAGCTATTCACCCCAACTAAAATTGTGGAAAAGCATAATTGATCTCTCAACCTCTTGACAAAGAAAAGAATAACCATTTTATTGATGGAAAGGTAGTTTTAAAAAAAAAATGAACAAATCACTCATTTCAATCGATATCACTATTGTGAGTAGAAGTTAACCTTTTAACATTTCATTTGGTAAATATATACATATATATATGTGTGTGTGTGTGTGGTTTGGGATGGTGATGTTGCCTAATTATCAATTGATTGATTTGGGATATTTAATGACAATATTGAAATATACTAAAATTTAAGGGGTTTTTTTTAATATTGCATTTTTTTAATTATATATCAAAATAAGTAAATTTTAGATTAATTACTAAAATGCGCAAAAAGTACCATGCACGCTAGCATCGGGGAAGATGGAGAGGTCGTTGGGGATGCCTTTCAACTTACTTGCGTGAAGCACATCCAAGTGAAGTAAAGGTTAGGGCGGAAGCTTTCTTTAAGAAGAGTGAGTAGAGGAAGAGAGATGCATGAGAGAGGAATGCATTCACATGAGGGATGACATGAAGATGAGAGGAAGAATGGAGCAAAGGATTTGTTTATGGAAAGCTTGGGATTGTTATTCCAAATTACCCCTTCCTTTCTTACAAACACCAAGGGGCCCTATATAGGCTCCAAGACTTAACCCTTAAGTCATACTATTTATGACAAGACACTTACCAAACTATCATGTAGTAAACATAACACTTACCAAACTTACCTATTCCTAACAAGACACTTACCAAACCCACTTATTACAAGCATGTCATTCAATAGTAAAACTACTGTTGCTACAGTTGCAAAACCTATTTTACACACTAAAAAAAACAAACACTGACTCCTTTACATAATAAAACAAACAACACTGCTTCAGTCTACCAAAAGATTAGCAATAGTTATATCTTTAGTTTGATGGAATATAGAGTCTTCTGAGTCATTGGATGAGTGACCTCGAGGAACACCCAAAGGAAGGTCTTCATCTTGATCTTGAATTATTGGGAGATAGCTTGAAGAATAATCTCCCATGTGTTGGAGTGAGATGGTTGCATTTATGTCCTTAAAGTGTTGCACCGCTGCAAGATTATTATATTTGAGATTTGCAAATAGAATATCTATAGGAAGTACCGCTTTTCTTGAATAGACTTTCATGGTAGAATCCTCCATTGCTAAGGGATAATAATAAGATTGCCTAATGGAGATGAAGGTGAATGCTCGCCATAAAGAGAGTTGTTCAATAACTGGAGTAGTGAATAATTGCATTTCTTCTGTAAATACTTCAGTTGGAATGTGCATCTGATAAGGAATAGACTTCATGAATAATTCCACAGTAATTTGATGTCTTGCATCTTCCAAATATCCTTTTTCATAGCCTGGTGGGATTGATTTGATTGAGAGATTTATAACTGCAGGCAACTTTAACTTCTTAAATATTTTGGCTAATAAGTATGAGAGTTTCCAATGCTTCTGAAGGAACTTGATCTGTTTTGGCCTTGTGAGTATTAGTCTGCTGATCATGCCATATTGTAGTAACCTTTCAACACTGATCGACATTCCTTTTATATCTTGGTCAATCCAGGAAGATAGATCAAAGGATGCTTTGACAATGAAGAAGCCTTTTTCACATTGACAGTCTTGATGGAGATGTGTTGTGTCTTGATATAGATCAACAGAGAGTGCCATACCATGAGGATGTATGTTGTCTTTAACCATTTCTCGAAGGAGCATCTGAGTCTGAACGAAATCTTCATATGCTGTCTTCAGAACTTTTTGTAAAATGATTTGTTGTACATCTTGCATAATTGGGGAAACCTTTCTAGAGTTTCTTCTTTTTGCTTTTGATTCTGGATCATATACTGGGATATCTCTTTATAATCCTCAGCCATTTTCTTAAGTTTTTTATTGATTTCTTCTATTTCTTTTTTCTTGACTTCAATTTTTGTTTCCAGTGATTTGATTGTTCGATTTTGAGCAATAAAGTGTTCAACAGCTGGTGGAGAGTAAACTTTTGTTTGAGGTTAATGTGATGTAGAGTTATACGGGATAATATGGTTTGGTGTTACATTTTGGTCCTAGAAATACTGGCTAAGTGTTTTCATTGCTTGAAGGAATTGGGAATTATTTCTATTGGCCCAAAGGTTGTCAAGAAGAGTTTGTTGTTGATGGTCTATGATATTGGTAGTTCGAAATTTAAAATGATATTTTGTTGGATATTTGGGAATTGAGAAATAGGAAAAGAGTTTTCTTGAGCTGGAGGGATTTTAGACATCTACAAAACAGAATCTTGTTAGATTTTAAAACTTATATTTTTATTTTATGGAATGGTAATCCAGACTCCCACCATAGTAAGAACATGAATGGACCTGCTAGTTTTTACAGCCACAGTCTTACTATGCGGATGGACAAGTCTTTTGTGTTTAATTAGATTTATTTTGTTGTATAATCCTACTCAATTGATCTGCTATAATATTATCTTTTCCTTTAATATATTCAATGATAACATGAAATCCATTTCCAACTATATAATCTATGAATGTTAACCATCTGTTTGTGGATAATTTATTTTCTGACTTTTTATGATAAAAAGATACTATAGCTTGGCAATCAGTTCTTAATAAAAATTCTTTACTTTCTATGACAAATAATTTGAATTTTTCCATGGCTTTAATACATGCTAGAAATTTCTGCAGCTGTACTTGTTACTTTAGTGTTATAGGTTCCACTATCATATCTACTTATTTTCTCTTCATTTTTTGTTGATTACTTTTTAGGTCTAAATTTTTAAAATAGCTCCCTAACCACCTATACGGCCATCTGTCTCAATTATTAAGTATGAATTTGTTGGTGGTAATTCTAAAGGTTTTATGTTGCTTACAAGTTGTTTAATTTTTTGAACTAGTTTAATGTCTTCATTATGGAATTTTATTTCACTATTTTGTTTTGTTTTATTATATAGTGTTCTAGCCAATTTACTTAAATTTGGTATGAAATTTTTTGCATAGTTAAATTTTCCTAAAAATGATTGTATTTGTTTTAATCCTTCCAATTTATCAGGCATTTCTAAAATACTGCTTGCTATATGTTTTTGTAATTCTATTTCTCCTTTTCCAATAATTACTCCTAAAAATTCTATTTTTCTGCACCCAATTTTCATCTTTTTCTCAGATAATACTAGACCATGTTTTTTGCATTTCTGAAAAGAATATTTTTAAATGGTTGATATGCTCCTTTATATTATTACTAAATACTAAAATATCATCAATATAGGTGACAATAAATGAATCATTTCGAAATATATTATCCATTTTTCTTTGAAAAATTTGAGGAGCATTTTTTAGGCCAAATGGCATAACTTTCCATTCATAATGTCCATTATGTGTCACAAATGCTGTCCATTTTCTACTTTCTGGTTCCAGTTTTACTTGCCAAAAGCCACTTTTTAGATCAAATTTACTATAAATATTTGTTCCTTTAATTTTGTTTAATAATGCTTCTTTGTTTGGTAATGGATATTTATCCTCTTTTGTATTATCATTAAGTCTTTTATAATTAAATACCATTCTGTTTTTTCCTCTGATTATTTCACTGTGTTTATTCATTATAAATGCTCTAGTTCTATGGGGACTTTTTGTTGGTTCTATTATTTTTAAATCCATTAGTTCTTTTATATGTTTATTAAATTCTTCTTGTTCATATGGAGTTGCTTTTGTTACTGGACAAGTTATTCTGATGTCTGGATTTATTATTTCTAATTTGTAATCTTCATTTGTTCTGTTTATGTTTTTAATTGGATTTTCTACTATGGTTCCATCTTTCTTTAAATATTCTAATATAGGTTCAATTTTATCTTTTAAAGGGGTTATTTGATTTAAGTTAATATAATTTATAACTCCTATTTCCTCATCTAATGGGATATCGTATTCTGATAAATATTCTAAATATTGTACTTTTGTTGTAATTTCAAGGTGATTTGCTTTATTAAATAACATTACTTTTTCTGCTTGAATAAATATTCCTCCTGCTTGATTTTTAATGAAATTCATGCCTAATAAAAATTTTATAGAATTTTTATTTGTTATTGGTTTTATCGAAGTATATGGTAGATTATATTTTTGATTGTTTAAAATGATTGAGCAATCTATTAATTTTTCATTTAAAACCAATTGATTTCCAAAGGCATCATTTACTAATGCTTTTTGTGTTGTTGTTTCTTTATATTTTAATGGAACAATATCTTCTATTATAAAAGTTTTACTTGCTCCTGTATCTATTATTCCTTTTCCTATAATTTTAAATCCATCTTTAAATTCTAGGATAAAATCAATATTAAGCAAATTATTATCTTGATAATTGATAGTCATTGAACTTTCTGTTATTAACGGATTTTTATCTTTTTCTTGAAGTATTTTTTAATTTTGATAATTATTATTTTGATTTTGTTTTTTAATGTCTTTGTTTTTTAAATTTTCTTGTAATGTACAAATTACTTCTTCCAAGTTTTTAATTCTTTTCAAGAGTTGGTTTTATTATTTCTTTATCTTGATAGAGCATTTTTACTTTTATAAGTATATTTATAAGGATTTTCTGTTTCTTCTAAAAAAAGAAGTTTGGTCCTTCATTTCTATCAAATATGTTACATACATCACTATCATTTTCACTATCATTACCATCTATACTTACTATATCAATCTCATTATGAATTTCTAAATTTTGGTACATATTTAATCCTTCTTTTTTTAACTTGTGGATTATTACATTCTCTAGCATAATGTCCTTTTGTTCCACATAATTAACATTTGCATTTTCCTGGTGGTTTATGTGTTTTGAATTTTTTAACATGATTTGGTTTAGGTCTTCCTTTTTTAAAGTATTGACTTCTTTTTATTCCTTTTTATTTTTTCCATTTATTATTTAATGTTGGTACATATATTTTGCTACAATAGCTATAATTTGAGATTTGTCTGTTTGCTTCAGCTTCTAAACATTTGTCTTTTAAGTAATTAAATGTGAACATTATTGCTGGTCCTATTCCAGTTAGATTTTCATGTCCTTTTTCTATCCAATTTTTTAAAATGATATCTCCTAAAGGTTTAGGGGGTTTATTAAACCATTTTTTAGTTAATTCATTATTTGTAAATGCTCTTCCTGTTTTAGCTGCTAATATATGCTTGACTAAATTGTACTATTTCTCCAAAGTTTTGAATTTGAAGTCTTTCTAAATCTCTGGCTGCCATATCTTGTAATAATGTATCTCCTCTAGATGGATTAGTTCCTAAAATAATTTGTCTATTTGTCCTGTTACATTATATGGATTATCTGCCATTTGTACCATGTATTGATATTCCTCTAAATAGTTAATTTTCCAACTATTTAATAAACCTCTTGCAGTGGTTCCTAAAAGATTTTCAATAAAGTTTGTTGTTCCTATTGAGTCTAATGTATGGGATATTCTTTCTAATGCATTTATGGCATCTGATTCCCATCTATCTATTAACTCTGGCCATTTTTGAGGATATACTGTGCTTAGAACTAACATGCTTCCTTCATTGTTTTTGTCTAGGCATTGTTTTTATAACTTCTAAGGGATTTGGTTTTCCTTTATATGTTTTATAATTTTGTTCATAGTAATTAGTTGAGTTACAATTATGTTGGGATGGAAATTATAAAGGTTGAGTTGTTCTACTGGTTCTTTCAATTGTTGTTGGAGTTACTATTGTCTTGGTATTTGAACTTTCTGCTCTTTGATTATCCGTATTATTACTTACTCTTGATTCTACATTCATCATTATTTCCTCTAGATTAATTTCTTCTAATTGCTTTAATCATTTCTTGATATTCTTCGTCTTCTTCATTATTATTAATTTCTTCCATTATATAATTTTCTTCTGTTTCTAGTTTTCTAAGATAGTTATTTTTATCATACCTGCATTCTATTAAAAATTTTATATCATCGATGTTGTACCCAGTCTAAATTTGGATCTAGGATCTTCTTTTATTTCTATGAATGCATTAGGGTAAAATGGTCATTCTGAATTAATAGATTTTTTACTGGATTGCACAGTGGGGTTATGTGCGAAAATCCTGCCAAAAACAGGGGGCAATTCGGTCATTTTGATTTTGTTCCCATTCCTATGTTAGAGGGGCAATAGAGTAATTTAGAAAAGAAGAAAATTTTGTAGCAACCCATTACTGTAGTTAACCAGCATATTCACTGTAGTTTTTGCAACCCAACACTATTGATTCTGTCTAGTATTGTAGCATCTCGATACTGTAGCAAGAATGACACTTTAGCAGCCCAGCACTATAGCAACCCGACACTGTAGCAGGGCGAGAGTTAATATCAAAATCCTTTTCTTTTCCTTCTCCTACTTTGCTTCTTCATGCCGGCCGAACCCTCAAAATATTTTCAGTATGTAAAATGAGAGAACCAACATCGAAAATTTACTCCTCATATCTTCTTGAGTAAGGTAAGAGCCTTTATCCGAGTTTTCAGTATGTATTTCTTCGCGTATTTTTATTGTATTCATTGTTTAGAAACCTAGACTAAACCCTTAGATTTTCCACGATTTGTAGGAGTTTTTGGGTTTAAAATGAATCCCTTGATGTTGTCAATAGTTATTCATGAAAATTGTGGCAAAATTCCATCGTTTGATGTTGTAAAATGAGAGAAAATCATTTGTAAGGTTCGGGTTTACTGTAGAAATACCGAAGTTGCTGTAGCACCGAAAAACTTTGGTGTTTTCTTGTATTTCTTTGATCCAATTTGAAACTCTTAATTCACTGAACTTATTGGTACTAGGTTTACTCCATTCTAAGGTCGTTTGGGTTCAAAATGACAATGTTTTGACCCTAAAACCCTAAGGTTTCGTATTAGACATGTATAAATGCATTTGCATGCATTTTCTTTTAGCTATCATTCTTGTGTTCATTAGTATTTGGATTCCCTGCTTGTATCTAGGTGGCGAAGCACCCTCCAAGGGGAAAGAAACCGCCAATCAGTGTGCACGTCTCCACGCGAGGCAACATGTTCTGTGAGTGGGTTATGTTGAGTGCACAATTCTAATTGAGTATCAAAAATATTTTATTTGTTTTTCTGAAATGATTTCCATGGCTTTTTCATGTTTTTAAACCACTAGCTATAGGAGAAAAGAAAGTGTAGATGACCACTAGAGACTATGGTTTATTTGGAATGACTTATGGTTTATTTTTTTGAAAAATCATGAGAAAGCTTACTGATGATATACTTGTGTTAGTTGAGATTGAACTTGAGGACATACATGCTTGGTGGATGAATTGAAATTGTTGATTATTACAACGAGTTCATTGAGTTTTATGTGTTATAAGTGAAATTGATTATGTATGTTCAATGGATGATTTAATCTCCCTAGTGATTTATAATTTCTAAAGTTTGAGGCATGATATGATACATATGGTACATGGAACCTAATGAGTCCTTAAATACTAAGATATATAATTACACTAGTACGTTGGAAATTGAATGACTTGTGGAACCTTATACATGATTTTTGGTAGTCAGTGAGATTTATGCTAATATTTTCTTTGCAATATTTGAGAACCATGGATGACATAATTACACTTATGATGTAGGATTCTCAAAAAATTAATGAGGTTTGTTTTGTGAGCATAGTGTAGGGTGCTTAATTGTAGTTTGATCATA